>NC_067139.1:85356938-85656938 GCF_903995435.1 Acomys russatus | reverse complement strand
AAATCTTCCTCACCATCCCCTACCCTGCCCCCCATCCTCTACTCCCCCATACGATTTCTCTATGGACTCACTTTGTAGACCGGCCTGACCCCCAATTCACAGAGATCCTTGGGCCTCTGCTTCCCTGAGTGCTGGCATTAAAGGCCTGCACCACCACACTCAGTTCCTTTTTTTCCCCTTTCTTTCTTTTTAACACTAAGGATTATTCTATTCCCAGTTAAAATTTTACATGGGGGCTGGGGCTGGCTCCGATAGTAAAGCTCTTACATTGCAGGCATGAGGACCTGACCTTGAGCCCCAGCACCCAAGTAAAAAGTTGAGTATGGTAGGGCAATCTTGCAATCCCAGCCCTGGGGTACTGGAAACAGGAGGATCCCTTGGGCTTCCTTGGATGACATCTTAGCCTAACTAGTGAGCTCCAGGCCATTGATTGGCTCTATCTGAAAGGAGGTGGTCAGCATTTCAAAGGATGATCGCCAAGGTTGTCCTCTGACGTCCACAAGTGCTGCATGGGGCATGCATTCTCACACATACACAAAATAAATAAGTTAAATATAATTTTAAAAAATTACACATCAAATATTCTGAGACCATCAGGGCTTATTAGTCATTTTGTGTCTGACCTCATAGACTTCACCCTGAAAAAAATCTATACCTGTTGCTAAGTTTATCTTTTGTCCTTCAGGACTTTGCTTTCTATTTCTAAGGTAAAATGAAATGTAATTATTTTGTGGTATTTCTGGACAGTTTTTTCCCATATAATAACCCCTCTGGCATGTGCAAATGTCTACCATGGCGTCTATAACACACTAAGTGTGTGGCAGGACACACTCACCTGCAGGTGGCGTGATAGCCCCCGACTTAGGCTCATAATTTTTTACATCCAAGAGCCTCCTCTGTCGGACAGAGTCCCACACGAACCCTGGGTTTGCAATCTGGACATCATTCTTTTGGATGGAGTTCAGCTGACCCCGACTCAGGACGTCAGCACTGTCTACGATGACGTGTGTGCACTAAGGATAAACAGTAAGTTCGTCCGTTATACAGCAGTAAAAGCAAACTTTAAGAACAGCATTTGTAGCTGTAATGCTAACCCCTAAAGGTCTTATTTTAAGGTAGTTCAGAATGATTTTTCCAGGTTTTAAAAAAACATTATAACTTATAGTTCTAGAAAACATTAACAAATACACAGGTGGTTCCCTCCCCACCTCCTGGTTCTGGATCAAACCTAGGGCCATAGCCGTGCTAAGGAAGCACTGTACCACTGAGCTACACCCCTGCCCCTGCCCACAGTGATCAGACCATGGATATGGAAGGTCTACATCACAGGTTGGTTGCTCCCAAGGTCTCCATGCTGCGAGCGAGCTTGGGCACCATCTTTATGTATGTATTCTATTATTTCTTTAGTCAAGAAAGGGAGGTATAAAAGGTATTTATTTTGTTACTTTGTAGTTCTATTTAGTTTTTTTTTTTTTTTAAAGCTGGGAGTGCACATGGGTGCAAGTGTGTGGTGTGTTTGTTTGTCTGTGTGAGTGTGGCACACGAGGTAACACTGTGCCTGGGGATGCCAGTCTTTACCATCTATTTGTCTGCGATAGGGTCTCCTCTTTGTCATTTGCCACAGGGATTACAGGACGCTACAGGGAGTCTTCTGTTTCTACATCCCACTTCACTGCAGGAGCTCAGGGATCACAGACCGTGAGCCTTCATCCACACGGGCTCTGGGGGTCCACAGGCATGTCTCAGGACGGCGTGACCAGCCTTTACCCACTGAACCACCACCCCAGCCTCCATTTTGTTTATAGAGGACATGCATTTCATAAACATTTATAAAGTGATGAGGTATCTGATAACCCTCCCCCTCTGCTCCCAGTGCCTCCCGAGAAGTGCTATTGTAATCTGCTCCTCGTAGACCTTTCTAGGGCTCTTCTTTGCAGACAACAGGGATAATTCCAGAAAGAATAGCTTAATTTTATACTATTTGAGCTTGTTTTTCTGCTTTAAAAAGGCTTCGGGTTTCTCTCTCTCTCTCTCTCCTTCTCTCTCTCCAGATGCTTATTTATTATCATATTTTATTGCATTTTTCTTTTTAATACAGTCTCGCCATGTACCCTAGCCTGGTCTAGCACTTGACCCTCCCACCTCAGCCTTCCAAGTGCTGGGATTACAGACGTGTCCCACCACGCCTGGCTGTGTGTCTCCCTTTATCACTGCTGCAGTGCACATTCTGAACATTTCTATGCACTGGCAAAGCAACAGCAAGAAAAAGAATCCAAAATGTCTCATACATAGGATGGAAGAGGTTCCTGAACAGCAGAGCCCATGGGCAACTCTCTACCCAGGAAACAGCTTACTCATTACTTTTAAGTGGCTTGTTTTATCCGTCTATGGACATGTTGAGTCTAGAGTCCCAGAGCCACGTGATGGAGGCGTGCACTGCCTGCCTGAGTTGGGGGTGAGTGGGCACATTCCCTTTGTGGTACCCTGCTGGAGCTGAACTTGCCTCCCAGGGTAGGCGAGGCTCACTGTGGCTAGTACTTGGGATGGGCCCAGGGAGAGGCAGCCATGGTCAGACCTATCAGCACAGACACAGGGTCAGCAAGTCTGGGATATAATGCCTTTAAACTTCCATCTTGCCTTTAAAAAAAAAAAAGAAAGGGGGGGCCTGGAGAGATGACTCAGAGGTTAAGAGCACTGACTGCTCCTCCAGAGGTCCTGAGTTCAATTCCCAGCACATGGTGGCTCACAACCATCTATAATGTGATCTGATGCCCTCTTCTGGCCTGCAGGAGTACACACAGGCAGAGCATTGTATACATAATAAATAAATAAGTAAATCTTAAAAAAAGAAAATAGAAAAAATAAAAAAAATAAAGAGGACCTGCCTTAACATTTTTCAAGATTACATCTACTTGTGAAATTCTGTATCTAAATGCTTAGGCTACAGTTCCTCTCTGGAGAAACAGCAGCTCCCTTCAGCCCTTATGAGATAAGCCACAGCAGAAAGATGAGTTCGCTCCAAGTCTGTCCTCCTCCCCCGCACCTCCCCCACGCACGCCCTTCCTGCCCCCAGCTGTGAGCCCAGCACTGACCTACTGGCCAGTGACACAGTGTACTGAGAACAGGTGTGGCTGGTCTGAAATTCTATTTACATCTTTGGCTAAACCCAAACTGATCAAATTCACAAGGTAAAGACAATGTTACAAAAGAAGTCTGGGCGGGGCTGGGTCCTCCGGCCCATCCATCCGCCAGAGGGTGAAGTCCCGGGGCCTCCTGCGGTCAGTCTTCTCCGACTACTCTCCAACCATGAGAGGTTTTCCCTGAACACATCAAGTGAATCGAAGGCAATGGGTGAGGTGTGGAACTACCTGAGGAGTTAATAAAAAGGAGAACTTTCCACCATTTTCCTTAATATCAGTTTGCAGCTGCTTCTTCTGCTGACCAGGTAAGTTTTTGACTTTCAAGCAGAAAATACAATTTGCAAAGATTCCCAAAGTCATCCTAAAAGAAGAAGAAAAAAAAAAAAGAAAGAAGAAGTTTAGGGTTACAGGCCTTTGCTTGCTGCTGTGTTACATGATTTTAAGCTCATATGAGCCTATATTATACACTGACCATATTCCCTCTCATACCCCTAGTCCCCTTCTCACTCCTTCTGTTGATCCTCTTTGTCTTCCTACACAGCTTTACTTCTATATACATATGCACATATATTACATATGTACACATACATGTGTGATTTTTATGTATCCATATGAAATTTAGGAAGGACAAATGAGAGAGAGCATATCTGTCTTTCTGTAATTGGTTTAATCTGATCGCACCCATTTTTTTTTCTGTAAATGATATGGTAACTCTCTTTTTTGCTAAAAAAAAGAAAAAAATCCCACTGTGTATATGCATCATATTTCCCTTATCTGTTCTTGCTGTTGGATACCTAGGTTTATTCCATAATTTAATTATTGTGGATAAATATCAATGTACAAATATCTCTGTGATACGTCAACTTGTTGGGTGTTTTTGTTTTTGTTTTTTTCGAGACAGGGTTTCTCTGTGTAGCCTTAACTATCCTGGACTTGCTTTTGTAGACCAGGCTGGCCTGGAACTCATAGTGATCCCCCTGTCTCTGCCTCCCAAGTGCTGGATTAAAGGCGTGTGCACCACTGCTTGGCCTTGTGGGTTTTTTTTTTGGTTTGTTTGTTTTGTTTTGAGACAAGGTTTTATGTAGCTACCTTGAACTCCCAATTCTACTGCCTCCACCTCTTCCGCGCTGGGAGTACAGGTGTGAGCCACTCTGCCCAGTTTATATGGTGCTCAGGATCGAACCCGGGAAATGCTAGGCAAGCATTCTACCAACTGAGCCATTCCCCTGCCTAATTATGGTTTTTGACACTTCATCCCCAATTCACAGGGGAGGAGCTGAGGCCAAAATCACATGAAGCAGTCTGACAAAGGGGCAGGACTGGAGTCTGGCTTCGGTTTCGGCCTTTATTCTCCTGCCCCACACACCTCTGTGCAGAACTTTCCACCTTTCCGGAGAACATGAGGCTCTCTGCTTCGTGAGTCAGGCATGAATGGAGGCAGCCTGCAATCCTCTGCTTGGGGAAGTGAATTGCTTGAGGCTGTTCGATGTGCGGTGGAATTTGATCACTACAGAGTTCTCACTGGCCTGGGTATTGCAC
The DNA here is from genome assembly GCF_903995435.1 of Acomys russatus. Lineage (NCBI taxonomy): Eukaryota > Metazoa > Chordata > Mammalia > Rodentia > Muridae > Acomys > Acomys russatus. Next base: position 85,652,259 of record NC_067139.1, on the reverse strand, counting down.
CATAATTCATTTATTCTGGTTGACACGTGTCTTAAACACTCAGTTCAAGTGTTCCAGCAAACTGGGCAGCTCAGTCCATGCCTCGCAAGCAGCTACAAGCAAGGTAGCAGGCTCAGTGGACCGCACAGTAGTGTAGTCTCAATTTTTTTCTTTTTTAATATATATTTTATTAATTTATTCATATTACATCTCAATTGTTATCCCATCCCTTGTATCCTCCCATCCCTCCTTCCCTCTCATCAATTTTCTTAACTAATATATATATTTTGTTTGTTTGTTTTTTGAGACAGAGTTTCTCTGTGTAGCCCTGGCTGTCCTGGACTCACTTGGTAGACCAGAGTGGCCTCGAACTCACAGAGAAAACATCACTGAGGTCTGTTGTTTAAAAAAAAAAAAAAACTCAAACCAACAGGGGTGAAAACCTGCTAGCTCAGAGAGGCAGAGAAAGCACCCAGCTGATCTTCCTCCTCAGCTGATGTCCCAAAAGGAAAAAGGGCTACTTCCTTTTTCAAAAACAAACAAAACCCAACAAAACAAAACAAAAAAACAAAACCCGTCAAACTCAATGTTCCTTCCTGTGCATCTCTCTCTGTCTCCTGACTTCTTCTTACTTTGTTTTTGTTTCTGTTTTGTTTTCCCCTGTGTTCACTCCCTGTTAACCTAGGGTTAAACTTTATTTAATCCTGATTTGGATTAAAGATGTGTGCCAGGGCTGAGCCACACCACAACTAGAAACAGTTTTTTCCAGGACACAATTTGGGTTTACAGTGTGACCAAATATCCTGCAACTCTGGACTCATATACCTCCCGGAGTTTATGATTTTTGTGTGTTCTGACTTTTTTAAAAAATATGTTTTTAAAGTATGTGCATGCTAAGCATATACTGTAGTATTGGGCTGTACCCATAGCTCCAGAATTACTAATGTATTTATTTTTATACTTCTTGTGTATTGTGCTAAGGTTGGAACCTGAGGGCCCAAACTCCTAGCCTCCTTTGTGGGGTTAGTTTGTTTGCTTTTGAGTTATTTTACCATTTAGGAAATGTTTTAATTTTTTTTAAAGTTATTTAGTTTTAAAAAAAGATTTATTTATTTATTATGTATACAGTGCTCTGCTTGCATGTACTCCTGCAAGCCAGAAGAGGGCACCATATCACATTACAGATGGTTATGAGCCACCATGTGGTTGCTGGGAATTGAACTCAGGACCTTTGGAAGAGCAGGCAGCAGCTCTTAACCACTGAGCCATCTCTCCAGCCCTTATTTAGTTTTTCAAGACAGGGTTTCTTGAAACCTTGGTTGTCCTGGAACTCTCTGTAGACCAGGCTGGCCTTGAACTCACAGAAATCCACATGCCTTTGCCTCCCAAGTGCTTGAATTAAAGGTGTGCACCACCACTACCCTGGTAAAATATTTAGTTTTAATATTTTAAAGTAAGTGTACGTATATTCATGAGGTGGGGTGTGTACATATGAGTGTAGGTGTCCTTGGAGGTCAGAGATGTTGCATCCAACCACACCTGGAGTTACAGGCTTTTGTGAGCCACCTGTCATTGGCGCTATGGAATTAAACTGTCCTCTGTAAGAGGAGTATGCACTCAACTGCTGAGCCATTCCTCCAGTCCCCTAAAACTGCTTTGTTATGAGTATATCTTAATTATGCATTTAATGGGTTTCACTGGCATTTTTCCCAAGTCTCTCTCTCTCTCTCTCTCTCTCTCTCTCACACACACACACACACACATACACACACACACATACTTTTTAAAAAAAAATCTTACTAATTTGTTGTTTATACAGTATTCTGCCTGTATGTATGACTGCACGCCAGAAGAGGGCACCAGATCTCATTGTAGATGGTTGTGAGCCACCACGTGGGTGCTGGGAATTGAACTCAGGACCTTTGGAAAAGTAGCCAGTGCTCTTAACCTCTGAGTCATCCCTCCATCCCCCACGTCACACAAATTTTGAGACAGATTTTTTTTTCTTTCATGTAGCCCTGGCTGGCCTGGTACCCATTCTGTAACCCAGTCTTGAGCTTGCAACAACTGTTTTGCTTCAGCCTCTGTGTCCCAGGAACAAAGCTAGCTCATGTCATAGTCTTCGAGGAGTCAAAATGATGCCACATCCTGTTCCCCGCCCCCTTTCCCACCTCCTGCCATGAATTAGGGAGCCTGGCTGCAGGTTCTTGATATGCATTCTGCCCCCCCAACCCCCAAAGTATAAAAAGAAGTCGCTGGTGCTGGGGCCTGAACTCTCCTTGGAGTGCCCCCACTGGGGTGTTGCCCTCCATCTCTCTGAGCATGGTGTTAAAAATGCTTCTAACAAACCCGTTGGTCCCCAGTAATTTGTCACAGTGTCCCCTTGAACCCCTGCCCCATCTGAAAACCATCACTAACATGACTATCCCAGCTTGCAGCAATATTGATATATGCTGTTTGGGGAATAATTTTAGTTTTTATGGCTGATATTATGACTTTGAGAATTCTGTCTACAGGTTCATAATACACATATTGATGAAAACGTAACCGTTTCGCGCTGCCTGACACACGGGCAAAAACCCAGGACCTGAATCTTTAATCTTCGCTTTATTCAGAAATTTGGCCATCTGTTTGGTAGCTTGGTAATGGTGGGACCAGCATCTTAAAAGATCTGTCTTCTATCTCATCTCTAGAAGGACTATAGTAAGGGCAGCCAACCACTTCAACCCTGGGCCCTGTGATTGTGTGTCTGTGTCTGCTGATGGGAGAGCTGGGCTTCATGCCGTCTCATTTCCTTGTGTGGACACTGGGGCTCACATTCCTCCTGAGCTGCCCTTATGATGACGTCTCAGAACAAAGAGCAGTGTGTAGGAGCAGCTTCCCTCCTCCAGGAGGAAGGATGAATGTGCTGCTCTAACGTAGAACATGAGGAATCTCACCAAAAAACATGCCAGATTTCAGTTATGCATCAGACCTGTGGCTCGAGAACACAGAAGTGTTTTTCTCTCTCTCCCTCTCCCTCCCTTCCTCCCACTCTCCCTCTCCTTCTCTCTCCTCCCCCTCCCTTCTCCTCTCTTTTCATTTCTGCTTTCTTTCTCTCTTTTTTCTTTCTTGCAATGCTAGACATCCAACCCAGGGCTTGTGCTTAAGCCTTTGTCGCTGAGATGCAGCCCCAGCAAACAAACCTTTACTTCTAAAGTAAACATTAAATGACAGGAGCCTCAAAAGTTTGGTTTGTGACAACCACTACACAGAACACACTAGCTCCATTCGCTAAAGAGCTAGTGAGGCCACTTGTCAAAGATCTGATCATGTGCAGCTGTCTCTTTATCTGCCAGGCCCTATGAGTCAGGGATTTTTCAGAATGCGGCTGTGTGCTTCACAAAGGAACGAGCCAGCCTGCTACCTCCTCAGAGGGTCCTGAACAGGGTAGTGATGCTGGAGCAGTATGAACATGTGCGAACATGTGCGAACATGTATGAACATGTGTGAACACGTGTGAACACGTGTGAACACGTGCGGACATGCATGAACATGTGAACATGTATGAACATATGTGAACACATGTGAACATGTATGAACATATGTGAACACGGATGACCATATGTGAACATGTATGAACATATGTGAACATGTATGAACATGTATGAACATGTGTGAACATGGGGCCTTTGCTGGTGCTGTCCGATAGCAAACTAGCTCTGATTGCTTAGCTGGGGCAAGGAGAAGAGGTAGGTTCTCTCAGCCAAAGGGAGGCAGAGGCAGGCAGATCGCTGTAAATTCGAGGCCAGCCTGGTCTACAAAGTGAGTCCAGGACAGCCAGGGCTATTTCACAGAGAAACTCTGTCTCAACAACAACAAAATAATCACTTGCCAAGGAAGGAACTGATATAAGAGCTGTGTTCAATGATGTTGAGGGTTTCTTTTTTCTGTAAATGCCCCAAGAGCCTTGATCATGGCTCTGCATGGCCCCTTGGGGAAAGCAATTTCTTTGGCCTGCATGGAGACCTAACATTCCAAGCTACCCAAAACATAAGGGGTAATCCCGCTTGGCCTGTCAATCACCTGGCTGAGGCAACAGGGAACAACTAAGTGTCAGAGAGTCCTGAGCAGAGGCTGGAGACTGCTGCCAGGAGGCAGTCCTGCAGAGCCGCAGGGATGGGTGAGGTGTGACGGCCCTGAACCTGAGGTCAACACATGACTCAGCCTCCAGAGCCAGCTCTCCGCCCTTTGCAGCTAGCCAGAACAGAGCCATTTATACTTAGGAGGTCTTGCAAGTACTAGAACAGGTCCTCCACCTCAACACAGCCTGGAAGACATCTTCAAGTTAGCCACCCCAGGGGGTACAATCTGGGGAGCCTCAAAACCAAGAGTCACCTGTAAGTAGACGCCTAAAAGAGAAGTGACTGACTGGAAGATCAGGCCTTAGGGTGCCAGACACCTGTGCAGCTCAGGGTCAACACGGACATAAGCCCTGAGGAGGGCCCCTAAGCTCAGCTGACTTCCCTGGGACACAATAGCAGTCTCCAGTTTTTTTAAAAAAACATTTGATTAGCTAGGTGTGGTGGCGCACACAACTGTAATCCTAGCTCTTGGGAAGGAGAGGGAGGCAGGCAGGCGGATCTCTGTGAGTTTGAAGCCAGCCTGGTCTACAAAGTGAGTCCAGGACAGCCAAGGCTGCACAGAGAAACCCTGCTTCAAAAAATCAAAACCAAAACTAAACCAAACCAAACCCTCCAAAGGGAAATGTTTTAATATTTTCATATATTCATCTAGTTTTGTTTATACTTGTTTTGTCATTATTGGGCATTTTTTTTTGTCTTGGGTTTTTTTGTTTGTTTGTTTCTTATTCTCTAGCCCATGGTGGCCTTGAACCCATGACATTAAATAGCTTCCCAAGTGCTGGGATTACAGGTGTGAGCCACCACACTCAGCTTCCTCTTTTTGCCATGTTCCCTACTGTTATACTTTCTTAGTATTTTTACTGTTTTATTGTCTAGTCAATGAACTTACAACGGAAAATTTCCCAGCTCTAGAGAAAGAAAACAGCCAAGCACAAGAGGCATTTATAATCACAGCCATGGCCAGAGGGACTCTACATGACATGGACTAGTCAAGACACCAAAAATATGAGGAAACAATATAAACAGAACGTCATAGAAAAGTGCCAAGTTGCCCACAGAGATGCAGAATAATACCATCTCTCTCACCATCAACCCTACAAGCCAGGAAAGATAGGACTGAATATTTTAATTGCTGAAAGTAAATAACTAATGACCGAAATTATTATACCCAGCAATTATCATTTCCATTTGATTGAGAAATAAGGGCATTTCGAGAAAAGCACCATCCAAGGCAGCTGATGGCCAGCAAGCCTGTACCGCAGAAGATGCTTATGGACCACTGTAACCCTATCTGCAGAGGATGGAAGGAGGCATTTCTGGAAGGATGATGAACAAGCCTGGGACCAACACAGTAAAGCAGCGAACTCCTAATGGGAACGGGGAAAAAGAATAAACAATAATCCACCCAACCAGGAAAACAACCAGCAAAATGTCAGGAAGTAGTAGAGATCTCTCAGTAATAACTTTAAATGTAAGTGGCTCGACTCACCAATAAAGAGATACAGACTAAAGAGCAAGACCAAGCCAAGGGCAGCCTGGGCTACAGCAAGGGCAGGCCTAAGAAGGAACTATATAGCTATGAGTGCTTAATCAGAAAGCCAGAGTAGGGCTGATCTTAGGGAATACTTTAACTTGCATTACAACAAGCAAACAAACAAACAAACAACCTAGAGAATCTGGAAGAAATGAAGACATTCCTACCAGAATGTGACCTACCAGAATTAAACCAAGAAGACTTGAGCAATTTAAGCAGATCCAACAGGTGACTAAGATAAAACAGTAATAAAATAGTCCCATAAAGTCGGGCACAGTCTGGGACAGCTCGCAGCCATGCCCTCCTACACTGCGAAGAGGAAGCTGACACCAGCACTTCTCAAACGGCTCCACAAAGCAGAAAGGGAAGGGACAGATCACACTCACTCTACGAAGCCAGTGTCCCTCTGACATCAAACCAGATAGGACACAGCAGCAGCAAAGAGAAAACCACAGACCAAGTTCCTTGACAACCACAAAATTAAAATATTGTAGATCGATTTCAAGAATGCAGTAATAAAGTTAGTCTCATTCTAGAGATGCAAGATTGGTTCAACATATCCCCACCTGTGAAATAATACAATGTGATCATGTCTATAGCCACATTAAAGGCCTTTGCATCAAGTCCAACAACCTTCATACAAGGCCGGTTCTTGAGAAAGTACCAACAGAAGAAACACACCTTAATGTAACAAGAACTAAATATGACACACCTATAGCCAACATTACATTACATGGGGAATTTTCTCTAAAATTAGAAAGGAGACAAGGGTGGCCACTCTCCACTCTGTTGAATATGGTTCTAGAAGTCTTACTGGACTAGTAAGAGGAGATAAATGAGAGAAATACGCATGGGAAAGGCAGAAGCCAAGTTATCCCTATTTCTGTGTGATATGACGCTATCCTCAGAAGACCTTAAAGACTCCACCAGAGAGTTTGTGTTACTGATTTTTACTGAATTTGTTTGGTTTGCTTTAGGCTTTTGTTATTTGTTTTTGTAGCCTTGTCTAGCCTAGAACTTGCTATGTAGACCAGGCTGGCTTGAACTCAGAGATTTGCGCACCCCTATGATCCAAGACCTAGGATTAAAGGTGTCACCACCACACCTTACTGGACTGGTTTAGTGTTGAGATAGGCTTTCATTGTTGTACTAGCTGGCCTCTAACTCACTGTGAAGCTCAGGCCTCAAAATCACGCTGATCCTCCTGTTTTAGCCTTCAGAGTGTTGGGATTACTGGTATGTGTCCCCATACCTGGCTTTTGCCAAAAACAAAACAAAACAAAAAAAAGAAACAAACAAACAAACAAACAAAACCCTTAGATTTGATAAACACTTTTAGAAGAGTAGCAAGAAACAAATTTAACAAACAAACAAAAATAGGTATCCTTTCAATGAATTAATAATAAAGTTGTCAAAAAGACCTGGGGGAGGGGGAAGGCATTTTCAATAGCTTTTTAAAAAAAAATCAAATTAAGGGGCTGGAGAGATGGCTCAGAGGTTAAGAGCACTGGCTGCTCTTCCGAAGGTCCTGAGTTCAATTCCCAGCAACCATATGATGGCTCACAACCATCTATAATGAGATCTATTGCCTTCTTTAGGTGGTCAGGCACACATGCAGGAAGCATGTTGTATACATAATAAAATAAAATCTAAAAAAAAAAAAAAAAAAAGCCAGAAGTGGTGGTGCACACCTTTCATCCCAGCACTCGGGAGGCAGAGGCAGGTGGATCACTGTGAGTTCGAGGCCAGCTTGGTCTACAAAGTGAGTCTAGGACAGCCATGGCTACACAGAGAGACCCTGTCTTGAAAAACAAAAAAACAAAAGAGAAATCCTGTCTTGAAAAACCAAATAAAATAACACAAACAAACAAAAATATCGAATTAGAAATAAATCTAACACAAGAGGTGAAATACCTCTCTGATAAAAACTTTAAAATCCAATTGGAAGAGGAAACTAGAAGGAAAGCCTCCTATGTGAATATATTACAGAATATTATAAAAATAGCTGTTATTGAAAATGAACTACAGATTCATAGCAATCTCCATTAAAATTCCAAGGATATTATTCATAGAAGTGGGAAAAAATTCCTATGGGCGCACAAGAGACCCCAATAAACAGAGCACTCCTTAGCAAAAAGAACAGCACTCACCTCAGGCTATACTGTGGTGCCATAGCGACAACTACTCTATGTACTGACAGAAACACAGACACAAAGATGGATGCAACAGAAGAGAGGACGTAGAAATAAGTACCTATAGCTACAGAGACCTAATTACTGACAAAAGCTTAAAAAACTGTACAGTGGGCCGGGTGAGGTGGCCACACCTATAATCCTAGCACTTGGGCAGGCAGAGGCAGGCAGATCTTTGTAAGTTTGAGGTCAGCCTGGTCTACAAAGTGAGTCCAGGACAGGCTACACAGGGAAACCCTGTCTCAAAACACTAAACCCAAACCCAAACCAAACCAACCTACCAACCAAACAAAAAAATCCCCCCCCCAACAAAAAACTACACAGTAGAAAAACTTTGCCTTCCTAGTAAATGGTAGTGTGTAGTCTTTACCACCCACATTTCTTCTTTGTAGGGTATCCTAGCATTGCCCATCAAGATCTGTCTTCCTATTGGCTGCCCTGCATAGGTCCCAGGGTGGATCACATGCTACTCTTCTCCCATTGGCTGTTTTCCACGCTTGTCATCATTTCTGCATGAGGGCTAATCCTACTTAGAAGCTTTGCTTTACTTACATGCCTTGCTAGAATCCAGATCACTTTAAAACATTCACACATACATTAAAGCCCAGAATTCTAGAAAAGCTTTCTGACAGTATTATCACGGCCAAACTAAAAGGCAGCACTAATGCACCTCTGTAATGGGATGGTTAAGCCCCTGGAAAGCAGATTCCCGCCTTAGTCCTCAGTCAGAGTGACTTGGGTCGCTGCTATTTACATATTGTCGTTTAGCCGTCTAGGATCCACAGAAGGCTGAGGACTACCCTCTCCATGCCCTAGTGAATCGTGCTGCATCTTGGCAGGAGCTGTTTTACTGGCCTGTATGTTTTGTAAGGGGCCATAGCAAATAGGATTCCTGAAAGAGATGTCATGCTGGGATTGAAGAGGCCCACTCAAGAGCCTGATTTAAATTAGGTTTCTATTGTTGTCATAAAATTATAACCAAAAGCAACTTGAGGAGGAAGGGGTTTATTTCATCTCACAGCTAATAGTTGGTCATGAAGGAAAGCCAGGGTAAGCCAAGTTCCAGAGAGGAACCGGGAGGCCAGTGGTTCTCAATCTGAGGGTCGCGACCCCCGGAGTCGATAGACTCTTCTGCAGGGGTTTCCTAAAGACCATCAGAAAACACAGATATTTACTTTATGATTCGTAACAGTAGGAAAACTACAGTTACGAAGTAGCAAGAAAAATAATTTTATGGTTGGAGGTAGTCACCACATCATAAGGAACTGTATTAAAAAGGTCGCAGCAGCCGGGCATGATGGTGCACCCCTTTAATCCCAACACTCGAGGAGGCAGAGGCAGGTGGATCGCTTTGATTTCGAGGACAGCCTGGCCTACAAAGTAAGTCCAGGACAGCCAAGGCCACACAGGGAAACCCTGGCTCGAACCCACCCACCCCCCGACAAAAAAAAAAAAAAAAAAAAAGGTCGCAGCGTCAGGAAGGTTGAGAACCACTGACTTGCTTTCTTTCTCTGCTCATCTAGTTTACTTATACAATCTAGGACCTCCCACCCAGAAGCTGCACCTACAGTGGGCAGAGCTCTCTCCCATCAGTTAGCAATCAAGAAAATGCTCCGCAGACACTCGCCAGAGGCCAATCTGATGGCAGCAGCTTCTCAAGGGAGGCTCACTTGTCAGTTTGACAACCAAGAACAGCCACAGCACCAGCACCGGAAGTACCATCTAGTAGGGCAGAGGCATAAATATAACACTAGGACAAACCGACATGGGTATATATCCTGGCCTTTCTTTTTTTTTCCTTCAAATACATTGTAACATTCTCAGTCCTGGCTAAACTGTAAATTAACTCAACCTTCCTCTTTTTTTCATTTTTATTTTATTTTACTTATTTTTTGTTTTAATAGGCCCAAGAACTAAGCCTTCCTGTCAGGTTTGGCTAAATTCAACTCCAGACTTCCATGAACTCATTTCTTCTACCACCTCGCTTCCTAGGCGACCAGATTACGTTTTCCGTAGTATCCACCAAACTACTTACTGCACTTGTGTAAGTTGGGATAAGTACTTGTATGTTTAAGTTTCCTCGGAAATCCAACTTTCAGAAAATAAAGAAACGTTGTATTCCACGGCGGTTCTTTTCCCAGAACACTGGCTTAGACAAGTCTGACCTCCTGGGTGCATCTAGCTTAGGGCCCCGACCCCTGCGCGAAGGCCATGGCCACCTGGGCCAGGACTCCCCAGGCCCTCGGGGCTGTCATCAGGCCTCGGGTGGGGAGAGGGCACCCACGCACCTGCTTGGCGATCCCTCCTGGACCTTCCTCCTGCGCCCGACCATCCCCTCCTGGGTCCCCCGCAGCCAGCGTTCCAGCCGCGGCGCTTCCGCTCCAGGCACAGCAGGGCGAAAAGGGGCGCGGCGGGACCGTGGCTGCGCCTCCCGAACCCCGGTCCTGCGCGCTGCCGCCAGCGCCGCTTAGCGGGGTGTCCCGCCGCTGTCCCTATTACCTTGCCCGCCGGCCGGAAGGCACGGCCCTGGCAGGCGGAGCTCCGTTTCCAAGATGAGCCTAGCTTTCGTCAGGACTTTCAGTTTCGACTTTCAGACTGTAAATTGCCATAGGGGCAAATCCAAAATTTGAATGTGGAGATATGATGGATGGTGATTTTTGAGGGAGAAATAATTATGGATGGGGGCTAGGTAAAGTGCTGGAATCCCAAGACAGGTAAGAAACAAGTTTCCCAAAGTTTTTGGGTCAAACAGGCTGAAGAGGAAGCTCCTTGGTAGAATGTATGGCTAACAATCCTAGGCCCCTGGGTTCCATTTTCAGCAACAAGAGCGGAAGAAAATGAGAAGGTCCTGAGTTTGAAGGATGTGATAGATTCCTTCGCTCATTGGAGACACGATGGGGCTAGGGCTTATACAGCTCAGCCGGTTGATAGTCCCTCGCGTGTACTAGGGTTAGAAATGTACTAATTTGGAGAAATAATCTGATTCCTCAGAGTACGACGAACGCAGTAAGAACAAAAGGTCTAGAATAGAGAGCTGAGTGTAAAAGGTATGGAGCTGAATTCTGGCGCCACCATTTATTGCTGTGGAGTTGTAGGCTCAAGTTTCCTCATACAACCTACTTTGAAAGGCTGTATGTATCACATCGCTTTGTGCTGGATGTGACTGCTTGCTTCTGTAATCCCAGCACTGGGGAGGCAGAGGCCGGAAGAACACAAGTAGAGCCTGGCTGCTGTCATAGCCAGTTGCGCAAAGGGAGACCCTCTTTTTCCCCCCTAGGGTCTTACTTACTGCAGTCCTGGCCGGCCTGCGACTGGCTATGAAGGCCAGGCTGTTCTTGACCTCAGCGATCCCTGTCTGCCTCTGGAGTGGTGGGATTAAGGCTGAGTCACTATGCCAGACAAGGAGACCCTAGCTTTAAAAAAGAAATCTACTTACGATCTAATAGACAAATGGAAGTGTGAAAAACTGATCTTTACAAAACTAACAGGCACATTGTGTATTAAAGGTGTAATTTGTGACAGAATCCTGTAAGTATGGGGAGATCGAGACGTTTGTTGACATAGCTTTTGTATGTTTTCATATGAATTGATCATACCTTATACGCAAAGACTAAGGCACCAGGAATAATCGATGCTCAATGGTTTTAGGTAAACTTATCATGATAAAAATCATAGAAAATACCATCTTTGACCCATAATGAAATGAAACTAGAGATCTGGAACAGGGAAAATTGAAAGCAGAAAATACATGGGAATTGATGTTTTCACTTAACTTATGGTGAAAGAAAGTCACAAAGACATTAGGAATAATTTTGAGATGAATAATAAAAGAAAAAAAACAACACACCAACACTGGTGGGATATAGTAAAAGTGTTCTAATGGAAATTTACACTTGTGAAAGCTGGCATTTACGATTGTCCTGTGTGTGTACACGTGTGTGTGTGTCTGGAGGGTCCCACAGTCAGAGGACAGCTTTCAGAGTTGGCTCTCTCCTTCCACTATGAGTCCTGGAGATTGAACTCAAGCCGTCAGGCTTGGCTAGCAAGTGGTTCTACCTTGAGCTGAGCCAGCTTGCAGGCCTGAGTGCCTACATTTAAACAAGAAAATGCCAGACCAACAACCTAACTTTATACTCAAAGAACCAGGGGAAAAATAAAGGGGAGGGGATGAAACAAAACAAACAATAACAAGAGAGAGAGAGAGAGAGAGAGAGAGAGAGAGAGAGAGAGAGAGAGAGAGAGAGAGAGAGAGAGAAAGGCCAGATATCGCGGCCCACGCCTGTAATCCCAGCAATCAGGAAGTACAGGAGGTCTGTTGTACTGCCATAAATTTGGAGCTTTCCTGGACTATATAGTAAGTTTCAGGCCAGCCTGGGCTACAAAGAAAGTCTCTGTCTCAAGAAATATATACATAATAAAAACCTATAAGGTGGTTTATGTAATTATTATGGAGTATAAAGTCTTACAGCTATGTAATTGAACATCATATAAAGGTCTGGTGGCATGTGACAGCAACATGGCTGTTGCTTTGCCACTCTTGAGGTGGAGGCAGGATGGTTATAAGTTTGAAATCAGTCTGGGCCATAAAGACCTGTCTCAAAAATAAAAACAAATACTAAGAAAATACATAAATTATTGGTCTCACGGGTAAAGTTCTGCCTAGCTTGTGCAAAGCCCTGAGTTTGGATCTTCAGCACCAAAAAAGAAAGAAAAAGAGGGAAGAAAGCTCAGGTTAGTCAGTGAAGTGCTTAATATGTAAGCAGAAGACCCGCGTTAGATCTCCAGGATTTATTAAAAAAAAAGAAAGAAAGAAAGAAAAAAGAATTCTGTGAAAAAAAAAAGAAAGAAAGAAAGAAAAAAGAATTCTGTGCACAGCAGCACATACCTGCAATCTAAGTGAGGGCAGCCAGAAAAAGACAGGAGACAGGTGGATCTTGCTGGTCAAAACCGCTTTAGCAAACCTGATGAGTTCCATGTTGAAGGTGAGGGAAGACCTACACACACACACACACACACACACACACACACACACACACCAAAAAAATAAAATAAAATAAAATAAAATAAAAATGGAGAGCAACTGAGGACATCTACACTAACATTGACTTCCTGGCTTGGCCTCAACAGGCAAATTTACATTCATGCATTGCAAGCCCTCCCCACTCATGTGCTTACATATTCTTGCAAACACTCTCATTCTCTCTCTCTCTCTCTCTCTCTCTCTCTCTCTCTCTCTCTCTCTCTCTCTCTCTCTCTCTCTACCAAAGGCAAAAATACCGGTGTGCCAATATATTGGCATTGCTATTGCTGTGCTGCATGACAGCACAGAGTAAGGCAGAACTCCCCCCTTTTTTGTGTATTAAACATTATGGTTCAGACATTCTAGAATGTGGTAGACCGATAACCCTTTGCTATATAGATATATTCATTTTCTTCCTTCCTTCCTTCTTTCTCTTTCTTTCTTTCATTTGTTTTTCTTGAGACAGGGTCTCTCTGTGCAGCCTTGGCTATCCTGGACTTGCTTTGTAGACCAGGCTGGTCTTCAGTGATCCATCTGCCTCTGCCTCCCGAGTGCTGGGATTAAAGGCGTGCGCCACCACTGCTGGGCAAGACATATTTATTTTCATGATCTTTTACTGCAAAATCAAGGCATTAGTAACAGTTAAACCTTTAAACCCTCTCTTAAAAAAACCAAACAGAGAAACACTTTTACTGTACTAGTTACTTGTCTCACTGCTGTGACAAAAGCAGCTTTAGGAAGGAAGGGTTTGTTTTGGTTTACAGTTCTAGGAGATACAGTCCACCCTCCTCATCCTCCCACTTCCCCCAACCCCCAGCATGGAAGACCTGGCTGCAGGGGCAGGAGGTGGCCGGTCACATCTTGTCCCTAGTCAGGACGTAATGAGTAATGTCCGCTTTTCCTTTAGTTCAATCCAGGTTGTTGACCTGTGGAATGTGGCCGCATGTCCTAGGGTGGGTATTGCCACCTCAGTGAACCTTTTGGAGAAAGTCTCTCACATACATGCCCAGAGGCTTGTTTCCATGACGACTTCTCAATCCTATCAAAATGATAAAACCCACCTTCACGTTCTAATGGAACTTTTTAGAAATCTGAGTTCAGACTCTTTCTCCACCCTCTAAGAGGAGTTGCCTGTGGGGTTTCTTGCATTTATTTACCTGGGGGCTAGAAACTTGCATCTGTTGGTGTGTTTCCTCCTCATGCCAGAATTAGCCATTCAAATTTGGATCTGTCATCTCTCAGCAGCTCTACCACTAGTCTAGAGGGGAACCCCCCACCCCCCGAACATCTTCTCATTCCTCCCTCCTCTCATAATTATACTAGAAAGAGTTGCTGAAGCCAGGCACTGTTTGAACACAGTCCATGAGTGAAGTGCTCTGGGGAGAATTCTGGTTGCTTGTGAGAAAACTCTGAAGGAACAGGGCTCATCCCTCCGAGCACAACACTGCTCTTGGAATGTGCTCTCCGGCCCCTCCCAGGGATAGTTAGGTAAGAGTGAGTTTACTGCAGATTACTTTGCTCTGTAGATGGTGTCCCCAAGCTCAGTCATCCTCTGAACCTTATGCAGCCTAACTCATGTGAACACACCCTCATGACTGTACAGCTGACTCATGTGAACTTTGCTTCTTTGACCGTGCTTAATTCTCAGAATACCCTCAGAATATAGATTGTCTGTTGCCCTGAGTAAAGTCTGTTACTGCATGAGCTTTTGATCTTTCTCTTTTTTAGGCTGCACTCTCTTAGGGTCACACTACCAATTAGAGTGGGAACAAGGCTTGAGGGTGCATTCCTGTGATCTCGGCAATTGCAAATCACAGGACTGTAGGACCAGGCATTCAAGGCTAGTTTTACCAAAATAGTGTGTTCAAAGCTAGACTGGACTACACACGATCCTGTCTCTCAAAAGAAAAAAAAAAAAGTAAATTAAAAATAAAGGGGGCTGGAGAGATGGCTCAGAGGTTAAGAACACTGTCTGTTCTTCCAAAGGTCCTGAGTTCAATTCCCAGCAACCATATGGTGGCTCATAATCATCTATAGTGAGATCTGGTGCCCTCTTCTGGCATGTAGGCACACATGTGGGCAAAATGCTGTATAAATTATAAATCTACAAAAGTAAAATGTTATGGGGGTAGGCTTGATTTCAGCACTACATAAACCAAGCAAGGTAGGTTGGCTTGTAATCCCAGCACATGGCATAAGAAATTCATGGTCACCTTTAGCTATGCAGCAAGTTCAAGGTCAGGCTGTCTATGTGAAACTCTGTATCCAAAAAATAAAAAACAAAACAAAAGGTATGGCAGGAGGAGATGGAGTCTGGTTAGCCACCATGGGCATTAGTTAGATAGAAAGAATGACTGTGTGTGTGCGTGTGTGTGTATGTGTACTCGTGTGCGTGTGTATGTGTGTGTGTGTGTGTACTCGTGTGTGTGTGTATGTGTGTGTGTGTGTACTCATGTGCTCCTGAGGATGCAAGCCACAGGTTGCCATTACGTACCTTCCAAAGGTGCCTTCTTCCATCACTGGCCCCCTTATTTTAATTGTTACTTCTATGTGTGTGCATGCATGTACCATGGCAAATGTATGGAGGTCAAAGGACCACTTTCGTGACTCAGTGCTTTCTTCCATCATTTGGGTTCCAGGAACTGAACCTATACAGTCATTAGGCTTAAAGGCAAGCACCTTTACCTGCTGAGTCATCTCATTGACCTGCCAGTTTTTATTTATTTAATTTACCAATAATAATAATAATAATAGTTATTATTATTATTTGGTTTTTTAGACAGCGTTTCTCTGTGTAGCCTTGGTTGTCCTGGACTCGCTTTGTAGACCAGGCTGGCCTTGAACTCACAGTGATCCGCCTGCCTCTGCCTCCCGAGTGCTGGGATTAAAGGCGTGTGCCACCACGCCCAGCACTACCTATTACTCTTTTTTAATGTATATGAGTGTTTCACTACATGCCTGGTGCCCTTGCAGGCCAGAAGAGGGAGTTGGATTCCCTGGAAATGGCCTTACAGATGGTTGTGAGCTGGGGACTGATCCTGGTCCTCTCTAAGGGCAGCAAGTACTCTTAACTGCTAAGTCATCTGTTCAGCCCCCATGTCTGTCTGTCTGTCTGTCTATCTATAGACAGGGTCACTCACTGAACCTGGAGC
Organism: Acomys russatus; assembly: GCF_903995435.1. Lineage (NCBI taxonomy): Eukaryota > Metazoa > Chordata > Mammalia > Rodentia > Muridae > Acomys > Acomys russatus. The sequence continues at coordinate 85,636,258 of NC_067139.1, read as the reverse complement.
TTGCTGATTGGCTAGCCTTGGCAGGCAGCACACTCAGGGACCGCCCTGCGTCCGCCTTCCTAGCTGCCATCCTGCGTTATGCTGTGCTGGGCTTTGTGTCTTCTGTGGATGCTAAGGATGCAGACTGCCACTTCACTGTGACTGCGCCATCTCCCCAGCCCCAGGAAGAATGAATTCTAATGTTCCCTAGCACAGAAATATAATTGTAGTTAACATTAAATTAAATATTTCAAAACACCTCATCGAGGCAAAAGGTGATAGATACGCCACTCTGATCTGAAACATTACCCATTATGTAAATGTGCTGAAATATTATGCTTTGGTCTTAAAAATATTATGTCATTTTAAACGTTGTCACTGAATAATTTTGGAACAATTGTGATGTTCTCTATCTGTACACCATGTGACATGCTCTGTTGAGTTGGTTTTGGCACATGGTTTGTCAACAAGTGGGGTCACATAGTCAACAATTGAATAGTGTGCTGTTTATTTATTTATTTATTTATATTTTTATTTTTTGTGCTGTTTATTTTTTGAGACAGGGCCTTGATATGTAGTCCAGGCTGCCCTTCAACTCGAAGTAGCTACTTCTCCTGCCTCCTTTGTCCAAGGGCTGAGATGACAGGTGTGTGCCATTATATCCTATTTTTTAAGTGTAGGTTCCAGGTGATAATTTACATATAGAATCTTAGTAGCTAATTTAAAAATGTGGCGTCATGTTTTGTGACACATAAGCAAGAGGATAAGGAGATAGATAGGATGAGTGTGCTACAATCCATTTATTCAGTTGGGTAAATGTGACAGGGGGTGGAGTGATGGCTCAGGGGTTAAGAGCGCTGGCTGTTTTCCCAAAGGTCCTGAGTTCAATTCCTGGCATGTCAAGAACCATCCTGTTAAAGGAGCTCACTAGGCATGTGGGCTGTCTAGGAGGAGGTGATCCCATATTCGAAAGGTCTGTACCGTGATGCACCCTCAGAACTGCTTTCAGCCTCTGACATGCTGTCAGGAGCCATTAATTTGGGGAAGTTCAGTAGGTATGAGAGATCTCTGGAAGTGATCTGGTATTTTGCAAGGTCTGTACTATGATGCACCCCAGAACTGCTTTCAACCTCTGACTACCCTGTCAATTGTGCACTGCTCCATCTCTCTAAAATCTGGCATTAGAGGTGGGCATGGTGGCGCATGCCTTTAATCCCAGCACCCAGGGAGACAGAGGGAGGCAGATCACTGTGAATCTAAGGCCAGCCTGGTCTACAAAGCAAGTCCAGGACAGCCAAGATAACACAGAGAAACTCTGTCTTGAAAAACAAAAAAGAAAAAACATCTGGCATTGGTGTGAACTGTCAATTTCTGGGTATTGACCAGCTCTGATTGAGCAAACTTCCTACAGGATCTTGTTTGAGGATACTGTTTGTCGTTCAGATGAGTTAATCCCTGATTCTGGAATTCCTGATTTGATTCAAATAGTTTTAAAAGTTAAATCTTAGAGAGCTTATGGCTGCAATAAATACTTTTGTGGACCTCCAGATGCCTCACCAGGAATAGCCTTGTAGCAGATTTGTGGCTTCAGATAAGCCTCCACTCCAAATGGCACCAGGAATCCTAGTATTCACCATACATATAGGCAAGTTGGTTTAAACTTTCCATGAACCCAAGATATAATGGGGGCTACCTAGAAATGTCTAAGCTAAGCACAAGCCTTAATGCCTATATATACAAACTGTTCTAATTCCTTATACCTTATCTATCACTTTGTGGCATCCTATGTTGTCATTTTAAATTTACTCTGTTTCTTAGAATGAAAGACAGATAAAATTATTGTCCTGAACTCATTATGAACTAAGAGATAGCTGGATAATGTATAGTTAGATCAGCCCTAATTGAAAAGTCATATATTACCTTTGTCACTCTGAATTCACTGTGAACTTATATAATGGATACCTAGATAAGAAATGTTTAGCTTTAAAACATATAACCTGTTGTATTTTAGAATTTATTTGTTTTCATGATTAATTGCCCTTTTTTTTGAGTATGAGGTAATTCTCTTTTCTCAGAAATATAAATATGGTGACCAACAATAAACGTTGTTGAAATTGGGAAGCTTAACTTCAGTTGAAGTTAAGATGCCTAACTTCATCCACCTTTTTTTCTTGAATGTATGCGCGTGTGAGTGGTTTATTTTCTATCTCTCTCTTATTTCTTATTTCCCTGTAGATTGGCAAATAAATTAGCAGGCTCAGGGATTTACCTTCAGCCTTTTAGGATTAGCAGGCCTAAGTTTACATTAGCTTACTGGAGATCTCCAGCAAAGAGGCCTATCTACAGATCAAAGAGCCTCCTTTTACAACAATCCCCCACCTCTCCCTGCCCCCCTATTCCTCTCCCCCCCCCCCGCCACCCCCACGCAGTCTGTAGCTAGAAGCTGCTTTTACAGCCTTAGCTATAGGAAAATTGTGGTCAGTTTAAATTTTCCTCCCTAGAGAAGAAACCTTGGAGTCCCATTCTTCTTTCTTCTTTTAATCCTGATCAGTTGCCTGAACTATCAGCTCTGCCGATCCAAGAGATAAAGCGAACTGGAAGGGCATCCAGCCCCAGAGACCCACCCTGGACCTCCTCAGAGCTGCAGCTGGGCATTAACACTGGCAACCACATGGTGGCTGACAACTATCTGTAATACAACCTGATGCTCTCTTCTGGTGTGCATGAAGACAATATATCCATATACACAAATACATCTTTAAAAAACAACAACAACAACAAAACCCAAGTAATGTGGCAATGTGGCATAACATACCAGAGAGAATAAAATGTAGGCAGAAAAAGTAGAGGATATTGTGATTGCCCTCAAAGACGTGCACCTTAATAAACTGATTTGTGGGCATGTTTTCAGGCCAGATGAAGACCATTTGAGCCCTTAAATTGCCAAGAATATTAAGTTATTAATTTGTTGGCTGATTGGCTGCAGGGTTGTGGCCGGAACCCAGGACCTCTGGCGTACTAGACAGGGGCTTTGCTATCCGCTGAGCTCCACTCTCTTTTCAGCATCTTACGTGTGTGTGGTCCTGGAAGTTTTGAGCTTTGGTTTCCTCATCTATTATGTAACCTAATAAAACTAACCTCTCAAAACCTTTCCCCAAGTCTCCAGGTTTGAGGCCTCTGTATAAAAACTTAATTACCTTTAATAATAGTGGTTTATTTGAGCTATACTAGTTATAAAGGGCAATTCTGGTTTTTTTGTTTGTTTGTTTGTTTTGCTTTCTTTTTCAGATAGAGTCTCATGTTCCATGCTGGCCTCTAACTCACTATATACTTCAGGTTGACCCTGAGCTTCTGATTCAAATCCCCCCCCCCCTTAGAGTCTGGCCACCAATGCTGTTTTGTACAGTGCTGCAGATGGAACATACCAGGCGAGGATTTCATCAGCTGAGTTACATCCTTACTCCTCTCATGGTATCTTTAAAGTTGCTACTTGGTTGGAGGGAGATGGGGAAGGTAAGATGGCTCAGTGGTTATGAACACTTTCTGATGGCAAGGACTTGAAATCCTACCAATTCTTACTCTGGAAATCCTTGGCCTATAAAGCTCCACTCCCTAAGAAATCCTAAATAAAGGCCTTGTCTGCCGAGTTCCCTGCTGCTATGTCCTGGGAGCAGAGGCAAGCCGCTCCTGGATTTGTTGCTCCGATAAATGTCTTTTAAGTGATTTACTGCCCGATGTAGCTCTCTCATCGGAAGAAACAAAGGAGGAGCAGCGCTGAGGCTCCTGAGCACCTCAGCTCATCTGGGGATACCTTCCCCTTGGAGTTGCAACACCTCTGCTGAGGTTTTCTCTCAGAGCTGTGTAGTGCCTGGGCTCCCGAGTACCAGGGCACCTTTCCATCTGAGCCAGGAAGGACAACATTTGCTGCTCTTGCCCGAGATGGCTCCTGCACCTACATGGTAGCTCACAAACATCTGTAACTCCGGTTCCATGGGATCATGGGATCTGATGTTCCCCTCTGATATCCGAAGGCACCAGACACACAGGTAGGGCACATACTAACGTGCAGGCAAAACATGTATGCACATAAATTTTTTTTTAAAAAAGTAAAATTACATATTAAAAAAAAAAAAGATGTGCCCAAAAGTGGTGGCGCACGCCTTTAATCCTAGCACTTGGGAGGGAGAGGCAGGTGGATGGCTGTGAGTTTGAGGCTAGCCTGGTCTGGTCTACACAGCGAGTCTAGGATAGTCAAGGCTACACAGGGAAACCCTGTCTCAAAAAACAAACAAACAAAAAAAGAAAGAAAAGAAAAAAGATGCTATTTGGTTTACAATATTGTTCAAATCAGGCTCGTAACATAAAGTGCTGTAGCTTCCTAGATTAAAGGGCCGTGCCTGTATTCCGGCAGCAACACAAATAGTGAAAGCTGCGCTCAGCATTCCACATATAATTTTAATAGCTGCACTTTCAGAATTTCATATAAAATTTAAACACGGAATGAACACTCTGTGAAGCCACGGCTTACTTGCGGAGTGACTTTTTCGGCGGTTATCTTGACTTACTCATCTTACCAAACAATGTCACTCTTAAAAAAACAAGAAACAGGTCTTTATTAAATCAAACCCATCCAAAGAGAAAAGCGAAGGCAGCAAAACGCTTCCAAACCTGTAGTCTCTTAGATATGGTTTAAGTCTTCGTGTTCCAGATACAGTGACCTGCGCCCTCTGTTACCGCACGCGTCAGGACTGCAGGGCTTGAATTTCAGGAACAGCTGTTGACCAGTGCCCGCCGCAAAAGAGCGCGCAAAGTGCGTCATCCTCCTTAGCAACCTTTGTGGCGGTGTTGCTGGGAGTTGTAGTTTACGTGAGCTCTAGGAGCCTGCGCGCACGCTCAGAGGGGCGGTAGGAACTACATTTCCCAGGAGTCATCGGAGCAGACTGGGCGGGGCCAGTCCCGGAGGCGGGGCTCTGGCCGCTGCGGAGGTTGTGGCGGCTCGTTTGTAAATGCCCGGGCGGGTCAATGCAGATAATCACTGCTCCGAGTGGTCTGAACGGCTGGTTCTTCTTGGAAAGGTAACTGGTGGGCGAGTGGAGCGGAGGAGCCCTTCCGCCGCCCGTTTCCTGAGAGGCCAGCTCGGGCTTCGGGCTGGCGAGGCGCAGAGGGCTGGGCGCTGGCGGGCGGCGGTGGTTCCGGGGCTCCTAAGCCCGCTTTGTTCTTCCGAGCACCCGGGGAGATCGTCCCTCACGGGGGTGGGTGGGTGTTTCTGTCCTGAGTGACACGCGCCGGGGACACAGTCTCGCCGGGCACGGTGCTGTGGCGCCTCTTGCTGACCTCCAGGGTCCATCTCGCCTTGCCTTATCCGGGCTTCTCCAAAAGCTTCGTTGATTTTAAGAAGAGTTTTTTGTTTTTTGTTTTTGCGGGGTGGGGTTGGGGGTGGGGCGAGGCGGATCTGTCAGCTGAAAGTTTTCAGGGTCTGAATTGTCTCTTCTGCCTCCACTGAAGATAATTTATGCTTTGAACAGATTATCTTTAAAGATGTCAAAGTTTTCAATTAGTCGATTTTCTAAAGGACAGCTTTTTCGATGTCTGTTTACAGTAATGCCTCAAGCTTGCTGAGCAGATGACGTTGTCTGTCCTGGACATTCTATTATTTGTTGTTTACCCAGGCTTTCCTATAAGTAATAAAAAGCAGAATTAGAGGGGGGGACACTTTTGATGTTAAGGGCTTGCTGTGTAGCTCAGGCTCGTATCCAATGCGCATGCTGCATTACAGGTGTGCATCACTGTTGCCCAACTGTGAGTCAGTATTTCTGCACTTTAAAATGGCATTTAAAATGGCAGTAAGTACATTTTAGGATCATAGTAATGGAATTGTAGCAGAAGTACAGAAGTTTTAGTGCTTTAATAGAAGGTAGGTGTGTGTGTGTGTGTGTGTGTGTGTGCTGCCTTAAACCATTACACTTTGGTCAGTCTAGTTGACGATTTTCACTTTACAGAGTGACTTTGCAACTTGTTTACTTTCTAAATTAATTTTGTTTTAGTCATCTAGTTTAAAGATTACTGCTTTAAAATATTGCTGTGTATATGCTCTAAGTGTTGGTTTCCTGCGTGTGATGGCTCATGTGTGGAGGGTAGGGTGCAACTTCATGGAATCCTTTCTCCTTTCACCCCTATGTGGGTTCTGGGACCAGCTCCAGTGGCCAGGCTTGTGCACTTTGAGCCATCTCCCCAGCTCTGGATATTTTTGTTTTTGATTTGTTTTTAAGACACTTTCACTTTACACTCATTCTGTCTTCTGGAACTTGATATGTATCCAGACTGGTCTTACATCCATGATGATCAGCTTCCTTCCTCAGTGCTGGGGTTACACATGTGAGCCCCCAAGTTTGGGCTTTAAAAAATTTCTTACCAAGGATGTTGGAGCCCTTTTCCTTCTCAGCCCCCTGTCTTTCTGGGTGTTCTAGTTTGGTTCTTCACTGTGAAAATACTGGGAGCAACTTGGAAAGAGTTTATTTCAGCTTACAAGTTACAGTCTGTCACTCAGGGAAGCCAGGGCAGGAGCTAAAGCAGGGGCCGTGGAGGAGTGCTACTTACTGGCTCACCGCATGGCTTGCGGTCTTATATAACCCAGAACCACCTGCTTAGAAGAGGCATGGCCCACAGTGGCTGGGCCCTCCCACACCAGTCAGTCATCAAGAAAATGCCCCTAATGCCCTGCTGGATGGAAGCGATGTGACGGCCGGTTCCTCAGGTGAGGCTCCTTTCTCCCAAGTGATTCTAGTTTTGTCAGGTTGACTGGGCAACCACCATTTGATGCCACCTTCCTCCCTCCCCCACTAGTTAACTTTCGTGCACCACTTGTGTGCCTAGTGCCCTCAGAAGTCAGGGGAGGGTGTTGAATCCCCTGGAGCTGAAGTTTTGGAGTCCACCATGTGTTCCTGGGACTTGAACTCAGATCCTCTGCAAGAGCGGTAAATGCTCTTAACCACTGGGCCATCGCTCCAGCCCCTGTCTGTATTTCTTATAATACACAGTGCTCTGTACTTTATGACTAATGGTCTATCTTGCATGGTTTTTAAGGCTTTTACTTTTTTTATGTGTGTGTGTGTGTAAGTTTAATGAATGTGCTGGCAGACGTCAGAAGTGGACATCAGATTCCCTGCAGCTGGAGATAGTTACAGGTGGACGTGAGCTGTCCTGTGTAACCCTGGGTTTTATGGAAGAGCAGGAAGATCTCTTAACCACTGAGCCCTGTTTTCAGCCCCTTGTGAGTTTTTTTTCTTTTCTTTTCTTTCTTTTCTTTTCTTTTCTTTTCTTCTTCTTCTTCTTCTTCTTCTTCTTCTTCTTCTTCTTCTTCTTCTTCTTCTTCTCCTTCTTCTTCTTCTTCTTTTTTTCTCTCTCTTCTTCTCTTCTTTCTTCTTCTTCTTCTCCTTCTCCTTCTTCTTCTTCTTTTTTTTGAGACACAGTCTTACTCTGTAGGGGAGGTAGCCTGGAATTCACAGTGTAAGTCAGGTCGATCTGGAGCTCATGGAAATCTGCTTGCCTCAGCTTCCTACCTGCTGGAGTTATAGGTATGAGTTACTGCACTAGGCTTGTTCATTTATCCTGGTACATGGTACTTAGTCTGGGGCCTCACACATGGTGAGCAAACATCAGAGAACTAAATCTTAAGCAAATTGCTAGGCAAAATTGCTAGGCTTTTTGTGCATTTTACAGTTTGGATAGATAACTGACTTACTTTTCAAAATACGTTATATATCTAAGGAATACTTAATAAATGATTTTGTTTTTTTCATGTTGAGTATTAGTAGTCTTTAGTCTTTGCCAACTCTGTGCATGGGGGAAAGTATATTGTTACTCTCGTAATTTTTGTTTTTTCAGTGGCATGAAAGTAAACATATTTTGATGCTTAGGCATCTATTTTTCCTGTTTATATCGTTTGTATATTTTTTACATGCCACTTGGGAAGCTAGATACATATTTGTTTGCCTCAGATTTTCCAGTTTTTAATTTTCTCTGTGTACTTGTGAGCAAGTGAGTGTGTGTGTGTGGTTAAGCCCATGTCCACAAAGTAAGCCCTAGGCTCCCAGGCTGCCCCTTACCTCTTCCACTCTACCCTCTTATTCTCATCTGCCGTACGCTCTAATACCTGACTCTTCGCATCCACTGCGTCTATAAAGCCACTGCATCCACCGCATCTATAAAGCCACTGCATCCACTGCGTCTATAAAGCCACTGCCTTCACTGCATCTATAAAGCCACTGCATCCACTGTGTCTATAAAGCCACTGCATCTATAAAGCCACTGCATCCACTGCGTCTATAAAGCCACTGCATCCACCGCGTCTATAAAGCCACTGCATCCACCGCGTCTATAAAGCCACTGCATCCACTGCGTCTATAAAGCCACTGCCTTCACTGCATCTATAAAGCCACTGCATCCACTGCATCTATAAAGCCACTGCATCTATAAAGCCACTGCATCCACTGCGTCTATAAAGCCACTGCATCCACCGCGTCTATAAAGCCACTGCATCCACCGCGTCTATAAAGCCACTGCATCTATAAAGCCACTGCATCTATAAAGCCACTGCATCCACTGCGTCTATAAAGCCACTGCATCCACCGTGTCTATAAAGCCACTGCATCCACCGCGTCTATAAAGCCACTGCATCCACTGCATCTATAAAGCCACTGCATCCACCGCGTCTATAAAGCCACTGCATCTATAAAGCCACTGCATCCACTGCCCTTCTGGCAAAATGTTCTATGTGTCCTTCCTCCTTGTACATTTTTTTACTTTCTGTTTTTTTAAAAATTTGAAACAAGGCTTCTCTGTAGGCTTATGTTTTACAAAAATCTACTTTATTTAGAGCTCTTTAATGCTTCTGCCTCCCTTCCAACGCCCCGACCAGAGGTAGGGGAGAAAGGAGGCTAATAGGAAAAGGGGGTTGTGGGTCTTTTTAGAAGTAGTTCCTTCGAGGCTATTCCACTCTTCATCATCAGGACACCAGCAGTCCAGTCACATGGGAAACACCAAAAGCAACATGAGGCAGCAGCGGTAGCATGATCCAGCAGACTCCACCAAATCCACGCCAGTCAGGGGAAGCAGCCAGAATCAGCCGGTTTCTCTCTGGGAAGTGAAGTGTAGAAAAACAAAGGCCAGTGAAGCGATGTCAGAGCATTGTCTCACTGTCCACACCTCTCCTACAGACAGCTTGCAGCAAAATATCACGTGTCTTCAGCGGTGGAAAAACTCTCCCACATCCCATACTTGGGACCAAAACAAAAATTACACTCACGTGACATAACTGAATCTTCAAAGAAACTAGAAACTTCCAATTCATTTCTCTGTGTAGCCTTGGCTGTCTTGGACTCACTTTGTAGAGCAGGCTGGCCTTAAACTCACAGAGATCTGCCTGCCTGTGCCTCCCTGAGTGCTGGGATTACAGGTGAGTACCACTGCACTTGGCCATTTCTTCACTTTGCTGAGAACACGTCTTCCTATGAAGCCCACACTGTTGTGTGCATGTATTTGATAAAACTGAAGTCTACAATCATGTCTAAAATCATTGTGAGCACCCTTCCACTGTGGGTGTGGAGCCTCTTAAGATGCAGCTCTGTGGGAAGAGACCCTATGGAGGTCCTGACTCCCCAAACCTGTGTTGTCTCCACTTCGTATTTCAGTGAATGGCCAGTCTGTTCTCACAGTGTCTTAGCCGGAAAAGTTTAAGAACTAAACGAGAAGATCCCAAAGATCTCAAGAAATGAGAGACAATAAAGGAGAGCACTGGGTCACATGGGTAACTGTGAGATTTAAAGCTTCATCGCTCCTGCGGGCTCACTCTCGGGGTGCATGCTTTCTCTCTGGGGTGTGTGTGTGTGTGTGTGTGTGTGTGTGTGTGTGTGTGTGTGTGTGTGTTGAAGGAGAGAATAGAAGAAAGGACTAAGTAAGAGGTTATCATGGATGAGGCGAACAGTGTCTGGGAACCGAGGGCCTCTTGTTGGACATGGGTTTCATACAGAAAGAGATGAGTTTTGCAGAGCTTACAGTGGAGAGTGCTAGTAGGAGTGGGCTTTTGGTGGGGAGCACGTGATGGGTGGCGACTGGGGAGTCTGGGGGATGCTTTGCCCTTCCTCTGTCCTCCACAAGCTGTACAAATGGTGCTTGTGTCTTGTTTTAACTCCACCAGCTCCTCTCTGAGTGAGGCCTCTGTGCCTCCCTTGTCTGGACTTACGGCTGCTTTCCTCTGCTTAACTTCAGTTGCTTCCCGTTGTTGCTAGTTAATAGCTCAAATAATGTACACTTATCTGCATATTTTCCCACAAGACTCTTACTTGAGTTTGCTAGTTTTATGTCAACTTGTCGTAAGCCAGAATCATCCTCAATTGAGAAAGTGCCTTCACTGTATTGGCCTGCGGGCAAGCCTCTGGCACATGTTCTTTTTCTTTGAACTTCACTTTATTCCCCCTCCCCCAACATAATATTTTTAATTAATCATTTGGGAATTTTATACAATGCATCCAATCATATTCACTTCCCATTCTTCCCAGGCCCATCCTACCACCTTTGTGTACTGCCGGCACCACCTCCCCCCCCCCCCCCCCCCCCCACACACACACAAAAGAAAGAAAGATACACCACATCCAATTTGTGTTGCCCATATACTCACTGGAGCCTGGTCAAACTCCCAGTGGCCAGCCCCTTAAAGAAAACTGAGTCTGTCCTCACAACCTCACCAGAAGCCATCACCTGTGAAGAGCTACACTACACTTCAGCATCTTTATCACAGTCTTTTTTCTTTCTTTTTCTTTATCACAGTCTTTAAGGACGCTTCAAAGCTTCCTGTCTGGACTGTTTCATTTGGTGGGGAGTTGTCACAGCCTCCAATGTCTCTCATTCTCAGTTATGAGTCTGCAGCCATTTATGTCACTGCAAAAGAAACTTCCTTGTCCATAGCAGCTGGTGGGGCCTTGGGTCATGAACTTCCATATAGTTTCCGGCTGCTGCATGGACCACAGGCATCCACATGGCCTCTGGTGGCAGCTGCAGAGACTATGGATCTCAACATGGTTTCCAGCTGCTGCGTGGACCACAGAACATGGATCACAGCATGGCTTTTGGTGGCAGCATGGACCACAGACATCTACATGGCTTGTGTCGGCCTCACGGATAACAGACATCAACATGGGCTCCGACCGCAACACAGACTATAGACATCAATATGGCACTGGCGGCAGCACAGTGCATGGAGATCTTTTGAGGAGACTTAATCCTGAAAACTCCTGTATCTTCTTGTTGCTCAGAGTCAGGGTAATCATGCAGCTGGGTAGCATGTTTGGGGGCAGGGCCTGTGGCGGGTTTTCTTCATTGATGACTGATGGGCACGGGCCCAGCTCACTGGGAGGTGTGATCCGGGGTGCTATAAGAAAGCAAGCTGAGCAAGCCATGAGGAGCAAGGCAGAAAGCAGCACTCCTCCACGGCCTCTGCATTAGCTCCTGCCTTCGGATCCTTCCATGGCTTCTCCAAGTGATGGACTTGACAGTTGTGAGGTGAAGTGAACCCTTTCCTCCTCGGGCTATTTTTGGTCATGGTATTTTATCACAGTGATAGAAACCCTAAGACAGTTGTTAACGACCGCGTGCACCCAGAGCATAGAACGGTAGAACATGCAAACAAATGTTAGTGGAGGAAAAGCAAACATACTAAAGGCAGGAGCCCAGCTTACCTACACAGTCGCACACGCAGCACACTGCACACTGATGATTCATACAGGGAGCTCCTATGACTCGAGCTGATGTAATTTTTATTGTTGAACATTAAATGAGCACAAATAATACTTTGTAGTACTGAATTCATTTTAAATGCCAAGGTCTAACATATTTTAACAGTTTTAGCAATCAGAGTTACCAGGTTCCTTGTGTTTGCATGGGGCGAGGCAGTCCTGCCAGGACCACCATGTTCAGGAGTGTGTGAACGGGCATGGTCCTGAGATCAGTGCTCAGTGCCTGCCAGGGCCAGTGGGAATACACACGGCACTGCCAGTGGCTGAGGGGTTATGCAAGTGTGCAAGTTGTGCAAATGTCCCAGCAGGCAGGAGGAGTTGTGTGTGTCAGGTGTTAGGGTGATGACTCTTTTGTTCCATCCTTTATTAGGCAAAGAAACAAGTGTATAGTTGGTTGTGCCTTCTTAACTTTCTTTTCTTTTCTTTTTTTTTTTTTTTTTTTTTCCGAGACAGGGTTTCTCTTTGTAGCCTTAGCCATCCTGGACTCACTTTGTAGATCAGGCTGGCCTTGAACTCACAGTGATCCGCCTGCCTCTGCCTCCCGAGTGCTGGGATTAAAGGCGTGCGCCACCACTCCCAGCTAACTTTCTTTTCTTATAATTGAATAACTTAAGAGTGTCCAAGATCTTACAGTTTTAGGTCAACTGATCTAGTAATTGTATATCTTAGTAATTGAATGATTAGATTAAAAAGTCCTGAAGTTTCTGATTTACTCAAGTTCAGATTTTTAAAGGCAAAATTCAAACCACCAAGCAGTTTATTGCTTAGTTGCTTTTCCATTAAAGTCTTTTTAATGCACATCTATGTATCTATGTATCTATCATGTATGTATCTATGTATCTATGTATGTATCTATGTATCTATGTATGTATCTATGTATCTATGTATCTATCATGTATGTATCTATGTATCTATGTATGTATCTATGTATCTATCATGTATGTGTGTGTGTTTGTACATGTTCTCATATGTGCTGTGCATGAGTGCTGAGTTCAGAGGACAACTTGTAGGACTTGTTCTCGTCTACCATGTAGGACCTGGGGACTGAACACACATCATCAGGCCTGGTGGCAAGCACCTTTACCTACTGAACCAACTTGTCGTTCCCTGTTAAAGTCTTTTGTGTATTTAATATTAGTTTTTGTACTGGGTTGAGGCTTGGGCTACTGTGAGGCAGAGCATATATAATAGCTTTAATGAATACTATTGTTGGCTCTTTTTACAGGTGTTGGAAGTCAGTAGGTGTTCTGGATCTCCCATTGTTCAAATAGCACTAGATTAAAATGTTCCTGATGCCAACCTCTTCAGAATTCAGCAGTGGGCAGCACTTCCTCACCCAGTGGATGACCAGTCCTTCTCGGGCTGGGGTCATATTAAATCGAGGATTTCCTGTTTTGGAAACAGACGAGAAGCAAGCAGCTACAAATGTTTCTAGCACCTTCCCTGTTCAAGCCACACATTTTTCAAATAGTTTCAGCATTAGTAGTGAAGAGGATTCCTTCCGTGAAGAACAGAGGTTGGAGGCTGGAGGGCCTTATAAGCTACAGCCAGAGAACTCGGAAGCTCACGCAGTCTTTCCTTTAGCTAAAAAGGAACCAACAGAGTCCTGTCAGGAAGCTCCTGGATGCCAGGAGGATAACAAAAATGACTTTACGCCTGATCTTGCAACTGAACTCAAAGAAGCAGCGAATAAAAATCTGCTTTTTAAAAAACTGGAACAGGTATGGCTTGCTCTCACAGGTGTTTCTATTGCAATAGGCATTGCATGATCGGCCATCTTGTTTCCCCTTTAACTCTGAACCCTCAAAGTTCTAGATTTCTGTCTTATATCTAATGTGAAACATTGAAATGTGCTTGATACACATATACAAAATGAGGCAGTTAGGATAAATTCATGTTTAACTCAGTTGGTAAAAGTGAAGTTCGAAATGGCTGAGTAAATATTAGAAAATAGTTGATGTCCTGGCATGCCCATCCTCTTACAAGACTCAAAGGAGTTTTCCCTCCCCCCCTCTTTCTTATTTGAGATACTGATATGATTTTCTTTAGATGAAATTAGATTTTAGTGTTTTTGTGGCAGATTTATTTATTTGGGGGTCTTTCTTTGGCGTTATTTACCTGGGAAAGTCTGGTAGGGGAGGGAGAATGAAGCTAAGTCCTGACATGTGGTCCTACTTTGATTTTACATTTAAAAAGCTGAAGGAAACACAGCAAAAGAAGCAGGAGCAGCTGAAGAGGCAGCAGCTGGAACAGCTGCAGAGGCTCATGGAGGAACAGGAGAAGCTGCTCCTCATGGTGTCTGGGCAGCGCATGTTTCCAGGTATGCTTCGCTCACACATGGCCGTACGGTAATACCGCGAGACAAGGCTGAATGTGCTTTTTACCTTTAGTTGTTTGGAAGGCCATTTCTACCTTCCCCTGTCACAGCCTGGCAACTCCAACTTCCTCAGGGCCAGGTAGATAGCTGTGAAATGATGGCGTAATAATCCTGGGACCAGAGAGGTGCTCTAGCATTCTGCAGTGTATGTGCCATGCTTAAAGGCGTTCTCATGTGTACATGGCGCTGGGGGCAGAATCCAGGCCTCACATGTGCTAAGCATGTGCTCACAGAGCTACACCCCCAGCTAGCACTCACTGAGAAGAAAAGCTAAGGATGTAGAGTCAGTGGCATCCGGTTCCTGGTTCCTGGCTGGCACATGGAAACCGTTCAGGGCTACAGTGGTAAAACTGTAGAAAGCAGGCTGGGTGGTGGTGGCTCATGCCTTCAATTCCAGCACTTGGGAGGCAGAGGCAGGTGGATCGCTGTCAGTTTGAGGTCAGCCTGGTCTACAAAGTGAGTCCAGGACAGTCAAGACTACACAGAGAAACCCTGTCTCAAAAAACCAACCAACCAACCAAACAAACAAACAAAACCCCAAAAAACAAAACAAAACAAAACAACAACAACAAAACTGTAGAAAGCATTCTGCTGGGCTGAAGAACTGTGTTTCCTAGGGTAGCAGGTGGCAGTGTTCTGCTGTGTGCATTAACAGACAGCCTCAGGAGCGTGCTGGAGGAAACAGCATTGACATTTGATCTGGAGCAGTGGTCTGAAAGCTGCTCTGACCACATTCCACAGTAACAAAAGCGTTCACTCTCAGTTGTGATCCAGGACGAGCAGATTCCATATTGTCGGTGCTTGTTCCTGTGGCTGCTGTGAGTAGTAGGTGTGTTTTCCATTTTGTTTGTGCCTCTGAAATGCTGAGACTACAGATGTGGACCACCATGAGCAGTTTCTTCAGTGCTGGAGACTGAACCCAGGGCTTTGTGCATGCCAGACAAATACTCTACCAATTGGCCACATCCTCAGCCCTACTCAAGTAAATTTTCACTTGAGACTAACATTGTCAATGGATCATATTTCAGAAATTGCACGCAGTGATCTTGAGGAGCATGTTTGTTTCCTGGCACTGCCCTATAAGAGATGCAACCCAGAGGTTCAGGGAGGGCCTGTGTGGTTCACTTACTATGTTGACACTGAGAATTCAGAAAAGACATTGGCAATGAGTATGTTAAGTGAGTGTGCCAAGGGTGGCTGGGTGGGTAAGAGATGTGGTTGCTTTTTTGGAGAAATATAGAAAGTCCGTAGTTTTAAATCTTTATATCTATGGACAGACAGAGAAGGACAGGGCCTCATTATGTAGCCCTGCCTGTCTTGTCTCTATGTAGACCAGGTTAGCATCAAACTCCCAAGTACACCAGTACACTTGGGGTATCTTAAAATTATTAAATAGTTCGTAATTGTTTTATAGAATCCATAAATAATAGTGGTGATTTAAGTAATAGGCAGTGGCACTTTTTACTGTAAAGTACACATAAGCTAGAGTGACAGGAGCAGATTGCAGTTACTATGTGAGAACTAGCCCCATCCAGTTTGGAACACTTAGCTTTGACATAATGGGATTTTGAGTTTTCTTAATTTGACTTTAACTTTTTTTGGTGCTGGATATTGGACCTGGAGCCCTGTGCCTGCTCTGCATATGCTCTGTTGCTGAGCAACACGGGGAATTGGTTCTCAGACTTTGTGGTGAGACCCCAAATCTATCTTAACGGTCTTAGTCAGCCCTCCATCGCTGTGATGTAAGACCCCCGAAAAACAATGCAAAAATAAGGATGGTTCGTTTTGGCTCATTGTTCTGAGGTTTTGCCCATGTTGCTTGGTGCTGTTGCTGTGGCCTGTGGCGGCTTCATCTCTTTGGTGAGTGTAGGTAAGGGAGAGGCGGTTCACTTCATGATGCCTGGGAGGCAGCGTCCTCTTCTAGGGGACACTCCCAGTGACCTGCTTTCTTCTCACCAGGCTCCACCTCCTAAAAGGTCTGTTATGGCCGAGTACAGTCACCAGCTGATGAGCAGGCTTTTAGTTGATAAGCCTTTGTGAGGGCTGTATTCTGGAAATCAGTGTGGAGGTTCCTCAAAAAGTTGAAAATTGACCTAGTTATATATCTACCCAAAAGATTCTACCTAGTGTTTGGATTAAGAGAAGTCAGCTGATTCTCATTTACTTCTGCACCTGGTCCCTGGGATGATACCGTTGTAGTAAAGCATTTGAAAAAAAAGTCTACCTTGTATATGGCTGTGTTATTGGGGAAAAAGAAGTGCTTTAATATCTTTTTCAGATAATTGTGGATATTGCTCTTTGTGTGCTAAACAAGTGCTCTTTTCTTCTGGCTGTTTCTAGTATGGAATCTAAAACCATATCGATGATTTTTTTCTTTTTCTTTTTTTTTGGTTTTTTGAGACGGTTTCTCTGTGTAGCTTTGTCTGTCCTGGACTCTCTTTGTAGACCAGGCTGGCTTTGAACTCATAGTGATCCACCTGCCTCTGCCTCATGAAGTGCTAAGATTAAAGGCCTGTGCTATCACACCCAGCTGTGAGTTGCTATTTCAAAACAACAAAGATTGCATGTATTAATATTAACATGAACCCAGTCTTCTTAAGTCTTGAAGTACTATAAACCTGCCAGAATCACTGGCAGTAGTTTTCCAGAATTTTACAAGTTTTATTTGAAAGACCAAATTATGTCTTTAGCAACAAATACTGTGAGCTGCTTCCTTTGAAGTCACACCCTTTCTTTTTTGAGAAAATGCCTATCAAAAATAACAGGTTTAAATAATCATGGTTTGCCTGTCATTCATTCTCGTAAATCAGAATGATGTTCCTTGAGTGACATGAGTCTGCAGTTCAGTTGCACGGCCCCTTCTTGGTTTGCAGTAGGCATGATCTGTGTGTAATTGCCATTGCTCAAGGTTTGAGATTTAATAAAGTTAATTTTTTATATTATTTGAGGACATGCCTTAATTATTTGTTTATCAGTTTTTGAGACAGGATCTCATTCTATAGTTCCAGCTGGTCTGGAACTTGCTGTGATGACCAGGCTACCGTTAAATTTATTATTATTTGAGAAAGATATGTATATATACGTACATACACACACATACACACACGCACACAGTAGTGCTGCTTGTATATACAAGAGTATGGACTATGTGCTGGAACATGGACAACCTACCAGGAGCCACATGCTTGAAGAAAGCCCACTCTTCTGCTTGGTGGCGCACACCTTTAGTACCAGCACTTGGGAGGCAGAGGCAGGTAGATCTCTGAGTTCAAGGCCAGCCTGGTCTACAGAGCAAGTTCCAGGATAGCAAAGGTTGTGCAGAGCCCCTTGTTTTTCTAGTAGTTGGTTAGCAAAACAGTAGTAGTGGGTTTCTTTCCTAGGGCCTCTCACCTCCCCAGCGATGAGCTTTGACTAGGTTTACAATATTGTTAGACGTCAGTTCCCTTCTGTGGAGCAGGCAGCAGATTCAGTAAGAAAACAGCTAGCCTGTAACAGCCATTCCACTATTGCACTTTGCCTGGCAGTTCAGTTCTGTCGCATATGGCACCCAGCACTGCGTAAGGCAGTTGATGCCTTTTCTCTCAGCATCCTGCGTGGCGTCTTTGGGCTCAGTGGAAGCTTGCCTGCAGCGTTTCTCAGTGAAATGTTATTTGTAAGCTGTGGATGCTTGGTGGTGATGAGCCCTGTGACGGTGAACGCAGTAGTGCTGTCCTTCTGGCAACAGAGATGCCGGCAGTTTTCTAGTTTGCCCTAGCTTTACCAACAGATAATTTAGGAAAATAGTCTTAACTTGGTAGGTTTCCTGAGAAGGTCTTGAAGATCTTCAGGGGTGTAGGGCAAGGTGGGGCACGCCTTTAGTCCCAGCACTGGGGAGACTGAGTTCAAGGCCAGCCTATGAGTCTACAGAGCAAGTTCCAGGACAGCCAAGGATACACAGAGAAACCTTGTCTCAAAAATGAAAAAAAAAAAAAATCTTTAGGGGTGAATAGATCATACTTTGAAAGTAGCCTCCCTGGGATCTTTTGTCAAAGAGCTCTTTAGAATCAGCTGGAATGTCTGCCACTCAAAAATACTTAGATGTTGGGTGTGTGATGGGGAGCAATGCTGCAGAGGATGAGAAGTTGAAGCTGACATTCTGTCAGCTCTCTGTCACTACTGACATTTTCATTTCAGACATGGGCTGGTGATGCAGTGGATAGGTAACAGGTAGCAGTGATTGTTTTGTGTTGTTTTGAGACAGGGTCTCATAATTCCTGGTTGGCCTTAAACTCAGCATATAGGTAAAGATGACTTTGAATTTCTGATCCTTCTGCCTCGTCTTGTGTGCTGGGATTATAGGTCTGCACCACTGTGTCTGGTTTTATGCTGGGGATCAAACACAGATTCCCTTATTCTGCTAGGCAAGCGCTCTGCCAGTTGAGCCGTGTTCCAGCAGCAGTGACTTTTATTAAACACTTGTCCGTGTGTCTTTATCCCACATTTAGGTGAGGCAATCAGGTGAGCAGGGCTGATACAGCAGACAGGGCATCTAGTATGTCTTCCACCCTCTAAGACATGATGTTTAGAGGCATGCAGCCCTGCCGACATGTAAACAAAATGGACAAAAGTCATGTATATTTAATGCCAGTAATAATTTCTTTACCCAACAATAGCAAAATTTTCAGGTTACCCTGCAGGAGAAATGATTAGCTACTGGTCATCAATACTAATGGCAGCCCAGGTAGTTATATGACTGCAATGGCGGCCCAGGTAGTTGTGACCACAGTGGCAGCCTGGGTAGTTGTGACTGCAGTGCCAGCCCAGGTAGTTGTGACTGCAGTGGCAGCCTGGGTAGTTGTGACTGCAGTGCCAGCCCAGGTAGTTGTGTAACAGCAATGGTGGCCCAGGTAGTTATATGACTGCACTGCTTTGCACCTGTGCCTACCTGTCCCTGGACTGCAGAGCTCACAGTTGTCATGGTGCTGCAACTGTGCTCTGTACAGAAAGCCTAGTCTAAATATTTGCTAACCTTAAAGTATGTTTACATTGGGTTTTAACATTTTTGTACCTTTGTTCAACAGTGTACAGATAAGGAAAAAGTATTTCTATTATTTTGGAAACTACTTTGTGGGGTGAGGGGTCACTACTGCATAAAAGTCAAATATTGTGGGATAGTCTCAGCTTTGTTTTGTTTTCTTCATTTGGAAGGAACGTTACTACCTGATGAGCAGAGCCAGAAGTATAGAGCTTCAGGAAATTTAGCCTCAGCGGAGAAAGCCACTCTGCCGTCACATAGCTACCCAAATCCATCCCAAGAAAACCTGCATGCTCCCATCATTTTCCCCGATGAACAAAGCAATTTCTGTAGAGCTGCTCAACAAGAGTCCATCTTAACTTCAAAAAATGCTTCTGATTTGTGTGTTGAGTCACAATATCAAGAGGCACATGTGAAGAGAAATGACGTAAAGGAAGAAAGTGCTAGCCATCCCGCAGGTGAGTCTCACACCTGAGAGCTGCCAAGTGTCCTAAGACAAGGGTCCTCCTCTGTGTTTCTCCATCCTCTATTGCTGTAATTGGGAGGCCCCGTACGCTGCACAGCCACTGACCTGAGCTGGGCCAGAATTTGACGTTCTGAGAACAGTCAGACGTATAGATACCGTGGGGTCTTCAAAGAGGGAGGCAGCAAGTTCTGCATGGAAAAAAATTTTTTTTGAGAGTTTGAATTGATAAAAAAACTTTGTGATAGGCTTGGCAGGTGAGAGCTGACAGCTGCAGGTCAGGTCTGTGATGGGAACTGTTACTCATAATCCTCAGGCTGTCTTCCTTATACTTGTGTGCCCCACAGCTCGGCACCGCTGCCACAGGCTGGCCTCAGGGTTTAACAGAAACAGACTCCTGAGCTCACTGGGCTTTTCTGATGTATTTTCCCTGCCCTCTCTCTTCTGTGCATGTGTGTGTGTGTGTGTGTGAGAGAGAGAGAGAGAGGAGAGGAGAGGGGGGGCCCCACACCTTGACTACTTCCACCCTCAATGTAGTTTGTTTACTTTTTATTTTGGAAAATATCTAGAAAAGTTGAAAGACCACTGCAGTGATTATGTGGTTAATATGTTGTCATATTTATATTATTGATGCATGTATGAATATGTATTATATATATCTGTAAATATGTGGCTATATATATGTATCATTTGCTGAACCATTTCATTGTAAGTAATATTCAGGCATCATATGTTTTATTTCAAGTATTTTATTGTATATAAAATATAAGTTAGAATGTGCATATAGCTATGCTTTCATTACACATAAGAAAGGTAATATTCAAACTTACTTGGGAATTCCTTCTATTTACCCCAAAATTATCCTTTACAGTTTAAAAAAATAGTTTTGTTTCATGTATATGAGCATTTGTTTGCATATATATGCGCGTGCTGTGTGCAGACCTGGTGCCTGAGGAGGCCAGAAGACGGCACTAGATCTTTACAAGTGCGTCACCGCCCGTATTGCAGTAGGCTATAAACTGCCGTGTAGGCGCTGGGACCCAAACACAGGTGCTCTGTGAGAGCAGAAGGTGCTTCGGACTGAAGAGCCATCTTTCTAGTCCGTAAAGGTGGCTTTTTAAAAATGAGGATCCAGTCAAATCCCTGCATTACACTTCATTGTTGTAAGTTTATAAAATCCCTCTTTTTTAAAAAAAATATTTATTTCTATATCTTATGTATATGAGAGCTCTGTCTGCGTGTGCACCTGCAGGCCAGAGAAGGCACCAGATCTCACTGTAGATGGCTGTGAGCCGCCATGTGGGTGCTGGAATTGAACCCAGGTCCTCTGGAAGAGCAGCCAGTGCTCTTAACTTCTGAGCCATCTCTCCAGCCCTCCCCCGCCTTTTTTTTTTTTTTTTCCTTCAAGGCCATGCTTCTCTGTTATCTCTGGCTGTCCTGGAACTAGATCTGTTGTAGACCAGGCTGGCCTCCAACTCAACAGATCCGCCTGCCTCTGCCTACATCCCTACTTTTTAATGGTCAGCTTCTTGAACAATATCATATATCTTAGTTGCAATTTTATAATTTTTTATTATTTTATTAAAAAATCTTTAAGTTTTCTAAATTTTTTGGCACACTGCAGTTTTTCTTTTGTTTTTTTGAGATAGGGTCTTGCTATTTAGCTCTGAATGGCATTAAATTTATGGCAGTTCCTCCTGTCTCTGCCTCTCAGGTGCTGGGATTTTAGGTGTATGTCAGCCTAGTTGGCTACATTTTTCTTTTAAAAAATGCTTTCTTTTGTTTTTGTTTGTGTGGTGCTGGGGGCCAAACGTATAGCTTGTGCTCCCTAGGCAAGGCCTCTGCATTAAGCTACGCCCAAGGCCCTTGTCACTACATTAGCTTGTGATCATCTTATAACTGAAACCTTTACTTTCCAGGTTTTGAATTAAGTTGTTCCTATTTTGATTCTAGGAGAAGGCCTCCTGCTGCCGCGACGGGAGAAGAAGATGGGGAGGGGTGAGGAAGGGAAGAATGCGAGCTTACAGAACCGTGGAGATTCCTTGGACGTGGTTAGTGTTGAAGAAAGGTATGACTCATAGTAAGAAATGGAACCACTTGGTATTTCTCCTTAGTGAGCACTATGTTTGGAAGATCCGCGCTTTTCTTGTTTTCTCTTGAATATGCTTCAGAGCATTAGGTTGATGACGTAAACCACTGTATGCTATTAAGCAAGAAGCCACGGTTCGGAAATAGTGATAGGTATTCTCTGCTGAGATATGGGCCAATTCAAGTAGAAAGGCAGGTTTATTGGGGGCCTCTCCCAGGAGGAGGTCAGGGAAGTTGCCATACAGAGGGAGACA
Organism: Acomys russatus; assembly: GCF_903995435.1. Classification (NCBI taxonomy): domain Eukaryota; kingdom Metazoa; phylum Chordata; class Mammalia; order Rodentia; family Muridae; genus Acomys; species Acomys russatus. The sequence continues at coordinate 85,614,294 of NC_067139.1, read as the reverse complement.
GAAAAGGGGGGGGGAGAGGTGAGGGTACAGGAAAAGTGCAGGGAAAGAGGAGAGAGGAAATGCAGAGGTGGGGGCGGGGAACCAAAATGTCTGGATTATATAGTGAACAGCCTCTGGGGGAGAGGAAGCCCAGCCCCTGGGCTGGAACGTTCAGGGCAGAGGATGGGGTATGACATCCATGCCCTGTGATAGGCAGGGACTGAGGGATGCTGGGAGAATCCAGAGGCTAGGTCTGCATTGGTTAAATAGGCACCTCAGCCACCTGTCCTATCTGAATCCCAACAAATAGGACAGTTCAAATAGCCATGACATTGTATTGGAAGAACTGGGTGGAGTTTTCTCACTTAAAAACAAACAAACAAACAAACAAACAAAACCTGCTGGGTATTGTGGCTCAAGCCTATAATCCTAGCACTAAGGCTACATTGCAAAATTTGAAGATAGTCTGGAATATACAGTGTGACCTCCTATTTAACAAAAAAAATGTTGCCGCATAGTTAAGTACAGCTGTGGAGAAAATGAAAACTGCATGTTTAAATTTCACAGTTGGTGTCAGTTATAGATTACAACTGCACCATTAATTTAAGTTAGAGAATTAAAAAATGTTATTTCAGCTGGGCATGGTGGCGCATGCCTTTAATCCCAGCACTCTGGAGGCAGGGGCCGGCAGATCTCTGAGTTTGAGTCCAGACTGGGCTATATAGTGAGTTCCAGGACAGCCAAGGCTACACAGAGAAACCCTGTCTCGGAAAACAAAACAAAACAAAAAAACAAAAACCAATCAAACAAAGCTAATTCAAAGAAAAAGTATCTTTTAAATAGTTTTAAAAAAAGAATTTTGAATTTCTAATATATATTATAGGCCAAATAACTTCTGACTATGGCTTTACTTAAGAAGCTTTATTAGTTGGGCATGGTGGCACGCGCCTTTAATCCCGGCACTTGGAAAGCAGAGGCCCGTGGATCGCTGTGAGTTTGAGGCCAGCCTGGTCTACAAAGTGAATCCAGGACAGCCAAGGCTAACACAGAGAGACCCCGTCTTGAAAAACCAAAAAACAAAACAAAAAAAAAACAAAAACAAAAAATCTTTCTTAATTTAAAAATACATACTTTATGTTATTTAAACCATGTTTAAGGTTAAATAAGGAATATGCTATCTTATTTATTTATTTATTTATTTATTTATTTATTTTGAGGTATTAGTCTTGGCTGTCCTGGACTCACTTTGTAGACCAGCCTGGCCTTGAACTCATAGCGATCCGCCTGCCTCTGCCTCCCCAGTGCTGAGATTAAAAGCGTGCGCCACCACTGCCCAGCGGAATATGCTACTTTATATAGTGAATATGTTTGCAGTCAGTGGACGGAGCTCAGAAGGGTTCTTTAGTATCCAAAGTCCTTTGCAGAGTTATCTAGTTCTGTATTTTGAGGGTGGCTAGAGAGGGCTGTAGATTTCATTAGATTTTTAAAGGAGAAGGTTAAATAGAGGTCTTTTGTTTAAATTTTATTTTCTTTGTGTGTGTGCACACGTGCGTGTGTGAGTGTGTGTGTGTGTGTGTGCGCACACGCGCGTGCACATGTACGCTACAGTGACTCCTGCTTTAGTCTCCTGAGTGCTAGGGTTGCTGACATGCTGACATGTGTCGTCATCAGACCTTGCTCTGTTTTTTCTTTGTTTTCCCCCCCTGTTATGGGGATTAGAGCAGAGTCTTGTGCATGTGAAACCCATACTCTGCTGTTAAACTCTTCTGGCATGGTCCTTGAGAATATTAGTTTACAGCATAGGCTTAGGTATTTAAACGTTTTCACACTGGATAAAATATTCACATTGTACACTGAGTGCTCCTAACTTTGTTTTTATGATCAGGCCTATCAAAGCTGCCATTAGAGAAAAGACGAAGACGTTTGAGGACTACCTAGAAGAGCAGATCCGGCTGGAAGAGCAAGAGCTGCGGCAGAGGCAGCTGCAGGTGAGCCTCAGCGCCGTCCCCGCCGACTGGGTGGCACGCTTCACCGATGACTGGCTTTGCAAATAACAGATCACTTGGATATGTGAACTAATTGGATTTTATCTCTTTATTTAGGAAGCAGAAGGACCCCCGCCAATGAAAGCAAAACCCAAGCAACCATTTTTAAAGCGAGGAGAAGGATTAGCTAGGTTTACTAATGCTAAATCTAAGTTTCAAAAAGGGAAAGAGAGTAAACCAGTGAGTAGCCAGAGCCCGGCAGAGGAGCAGTCTGTGTTTAAAGTAGACAGACAGCCCTTGCAGAGGAAAACTGCTCTCATAAGCAAAGACCTGTGTGCAGAGACCCCCACTGTTAAAAAGGACAGGAAGGCTAGAACCAGGGCTGCTTCTGCCTCACTCAGTCAGAAACCCAAAGTGACCAAGATCAGTATGAGGGAAAGTCTCTCTCCACCAGGGCTTAAAGCACAGATGGGAAAGAAATGTGATGGACAATTTAGACATGAGATCACATCAGAAAGAAACATACAAGCTAATAATAAGGAAAACATACCTGCATTTTTAAAGTCCTGTGATCCTGGATGCAAAGTGTGGAATAAAGCACAGGGGACAGACAGACTTCCTCTTTCCACAGGGCCAGTTGGCTGTGTGGCCTCCAAGAGCCGGAGTGAGATACAGAAAGAGACAGAATCATCCCTTGACATTTCTCTTCAGAAAAAATTAGAGAATTGGGAACGAGAAAAAGAAAAGGAAAACTTGGAATTAGATGAATTTTTATTTTTGGAACGGGCTGCTGATGAAATATCATTTTCTAGTAATTCTTCCTTTGTACTGAGAATCTTAGAAAGGGACCAGCAGACCCACACAGGCCGCAGGATGTCTTCTACTCCTGTCAAAGCTGTGCAGCAGGACAAGGCACATCAGGTGGATCCTGGTGCTCATGGTGAGCGCAGTGAGTGTCAGGCCATGCTCTTGTCACTGGGCTCCGGGTCACCTGATGGTTTGAGGGAACTGTCTTGTAAACTTAATAAGAAAGCCTTCCAGACCAGCACTTTTGAAAACCAGAGCCGATGGGATGCAGGTGATGATGGCGTTGCCAGCAGCAACAGCAGCACTGACTCTGAGGAGGAGCTTGATGTCACCATAAAACCGTCCACTGAGTCTGGGGAGAGGGTCTTCAGCAACAGAGAGGACAGTCCACAAGCGTGTGACGGTAAAGGTCCTTTTAGGGACACTGGGGCTCAAGAAGATAGATGGAGGGATGCTGATCTGGATCTGTCTGATAAAGAGTGTAGCAGTGACGAGTCTGTCATAGTGGAGCCGTCAAGACGACACTCCTGCCAAGATGGGAGGAAAATTGACTTTGATGATGAAAGATCTTGGACAGACCTGGAGGAGAATCTACATGAGCATGTTGGTGTTCTCAGAGATGAAGCCATGTACGGTACACCCCAGACACAGTGTCCCAGTAAGAGTGAAGCATGCGTTCCAGACAAAACAATAAAAAGGAAGGTTGCACCAGTCAAGAGGGGAGAAGACTTGAGCAAGTCTGACGGGAGCAGGAGTTCTCCTCCTCCATCTGACTTGATGGTAAAATTCTTCCCTTCTTTGAAACCAAAGCCAAAATTGGACTCACACTTAGAAAATGAACCCAAGTTAAACATGAGTCAAGACCAACCACCAGGTAAGTCAGGCATGAGGAAAACACTGCAGTTCCACAGCAGTGGATCTGATAGCCTGTTATGGGTGCTAAGTGACTAATGAGTAACTCTGTGAGTTGCATGGATATATGCAGAAGAGGAGGATGTTGCAGCATGACTTAGAACCGAATGCAATTTAAAAATAATTTCTGTAATTTTCCATGATGTATTTGTGGCTTGTAGTTGACTGCTAGGAACTGAAACTAAGAAATTGTTGATAAGGTGTGGAGTGTGTGTTTCTCTCTCTCTCTCTCTGTGTGTGTGTGTATGTGTGTGTGTTTTGGCCAGGCTACCCTGGACTTGCTTTGTACCCCAAGCTGCCTTTGAACTTGTAACTTTAATTTCACAGTGCTAGGATTACAAGTGTATGCTCAGTTTGTGTTTCTTTTGTATAATAATAAGGGTTAAATTTTGGCTTGGGTGTTGATTAGCCCTTAAGATCTTATGTAAATTAGTCATATTCTATATATACTAGTTTTTAAAAAAAGATTTGATGTATGTTTGTTTCTTTTTTTTTTTACTTGTAATCCTGTAATATTAAACTCATTTGTAGGTCTGGAACTCACTATTTAGACCAAACTGGCTTTGAACTTGGAGTAGCCCTCCTGCCTCTGCTTCCTGGGTGCCGCTGGGATTGCAGGCACGTAGCAACCCAGCCTGGTTTTTTTCTTAGGGTTAAACTGCTTTCTTCCAGTGAGCTAGGTCTCTTTTCGCTCCTCCTTTTCTGCTGGCTGAAGTTTGTTTCTATGTAGTGTAATGGCACAGGTTCAGTGGTAACCCTTCTTGGGTGTGGTATTCATAGATAGCCAGTGTTTGGTTGTAAACTTTCTGTGACGTTCAGAATTTATGGTCTGTTTTACAGGTGAGAGTGTTCGGTCTCAGGTTTTGAGAGAGAAAGTTATTGAATTGGAATCAGAAATAGAAAAATTTAAAGCTGAGAACACATCTTTAGCTAAACTTCGCATTGAACGAGAAAGTGCCTTGGAAAAATTGAGGTAAGCTTTTTTTTTTTAAAAAATTTTTTTTAATCTATGAGAAAACACAATGATTTAATTGTTACTTTGAGATTATGTTCAAAGTTTTGATCACTTTTAACAAATATAAATGAAAAAGAAGGAAAATTTTCTGTTATGTCAATATATTTTCAGTTGAAGGGACATGGCTTAGTTGCTACACTGCCTACCTTACATGCATTAAGAGTCCTGGGTTTGGGTCCCCAGCACCCATGCACGTGAGGTGTGGTACCACGCGCCTATAACCCCAGGATTTGGGTGGTGATAGCAGGAGGATCAGAAGTTTAAGGTCACCATCACATATATGGTGTATTCAAGACCAGCCTGGATTACATGTGAGCCTGTCTCATTCTGATTATACTCAAATAAAATGACCTAGTTTAGCCAAATAGATTAAAGGGAAATTCTTAGTGGTAAGATGGTAAGTTAAAATTTAAAAAATCAGTTTTAGTTATGAACCCAGTGGCAACTGCCAGCATATTCGTTTCCCAGGGTGGTTGTAACAAAGCAGTGTGACTTGGGTAGCAATAGAAATTTGTGTTCTAGAAGCTGGAAGGCTCAAGTCCAGACCACCAGTTGGGCTGTTACCCGTTCACCTTCTGGTGGCTGCAGGCAGCCCTTAGTGTCCTTGGTTGGCAAGAGCATCACTGAGAGCTCTGCCTCTTGGTCACATGGGTCACATGGGTCACATGGTCGCTTTCTCTATTGTTTTTATCCTTACCCAGCATTTTCTTCTTTGTGTCAGATTCTGTGCCTGGGTAGTCAGTCAGTACCTGCCCTCCCCTTTCTCTCTCTCTTTCCTCCTCCTCTTCTTTTTCCTTCTTGTCTTTATTTCCTCCTCCTTCTTCATCTTCATCTTTGTCTTCATCTCCCAATGCAGCCAAAACTGGTCAGTGATTGAATACCCAAGTGTGAGGCCCTGAGTTCAGTCTCTAGTACCCCCAAAACAAACAAAAAAACAAAAGTAAATAAACCGAGAAAGCTGGGTGTGGTGGCTCAGAACATTAGCATTTATTGGATATATAGCTTCTGATCAGCTAGGAACCAAGGCATTGTGCTAACTGTATGCATTCCCAAAGTCTAAACACCGGAGGATATTTAGTCAGATCATCGAAAATCAATGAGCCTGATTAACCCTTTATTGACATGCATTCTACACTTACCTCAACCTAGTCATCTTGTTCTTGTGTCTGCTATAGAAGGGAAGTCTATTTTTGTTAAATCATAGTGATTATCATAGTATACATGCTGTGAAGATATATATATATATGTGTGTGTGTGTGTGTGTGTGTGTACACACATATACAAGTTGTAATGTTCTGAGTTGTATGTAGGTGTCCTGTTTAATTTCACCACTTGATTACTATGTACAGTGGCCAAGCAGACACCTCCAATTCTAGCATTTACATTAAAGTGCATTTGTACATTTTAGGCCAGGGGATCAGTTTATTTTATTTTTGTTTTTTTGTTTTTTTCTGAGATAGGGTTTTTCTGTGCAGCCTTGGCTGTCCTGGACTTGCTTTGTAGACCAGGCTGGCCTCAAACTCAGTGATCCGCCTGCCTCTGCCTCCTGAGTTCTGGGATTACAGGTGTGCGCCACCATGCCTGGCTGGGATCCAGGTTTTATGTTGGCAGTTACCAAGGGCAAAAGCAATCTATTCTAACAATATATAAATATTTTTGTTATAAGGTTATTATAACACTAAAGCTGGGCCTCAAAACTCACAAATAATTTAGTCAAATATTCTACATGAATTCAGAGGATCTGTGTGGCTTTTCATCAATCTTGGGATGTCTCCTTTTGCAAATCATGATCTTCACTTGGCTGAAGTTTTTGAGTTTTTTGTTTTTACTTTTTTCCTCCTAGCCTGTCACTTCATTTTTTTCTCCCTAAAACTAACACTATCACGGGTTCTGTGCCTGGTGTGTTAGTGCCATTATATCTTAGGACTAGCACCTGAATCAGCCATGTGATCACATGAGTTCATTTCTTAACATTGTCCAGATTTCAGTCTAGTGAGAAGCATGAAAGGATGCTGATACATGCTGAGCTTAAGCCAGCCGTGCTGAGCTGGGCGTGGTGGTGGCAGTGTATGCCTGTAATCCCAGCACTCAGGAGGCAGAGGCAGGCAGATTGCTGTGAGTTCGAGGCCAGCCTGGTCTATAGAGTGAGTCCAGGACAGGCAGGGCTACACAGAGAAACCCTGTCTCGAAAAACTAAAACCAAAAAACGAAACAAAACAAAACAAAAACCCCAGCTTTGCTGTGATACATTAGCTTGTTTTATTGTACTCTGAGAACAACTGGAATGGTTCAGAGATACTTTATATTACCTTTCAAATTCATTATTATTTTCTCAAAGATCCTTTGGAAGAAAATTTAATAAAAAGAATAGTATGCTGTTTTAAGTTACTTTAAAATGTCAGGTAATTGCCTTGGAAAAGGACAGTAGCAAAAATAACATTGAACAGTATTAACACAGCATTTTAAAATTAATTAATTAATTATATATACAGTGGTCTGCCTGCATGTACACTTGCACACCAGAAGAGGGCATCAGATCTCATTATAGATGGTTGTGAGCCACCATGTGGTTGCTGGGAATTGAACTTAGGATCTCTGGAAGAGCAGTCAGTGCCCTTAACCTCTGAGCCATCTCTCCAGCCTTTTAACACAGCATTAAAATAAAACACTATTTTTGAGGTACAGTTGGCTACTTTTGTTGTTTGCCATATATGACTAGAAAGCAATGTTTAAAATGGGCTTTTAGCATTAAAAACTGACACAGCACTATATACTTAGTATACAAAATTTTTTATAAATAGAAAAATTGAAAAATTAAACAAATTTGGAGGTCAGGGCATACTTACCCAGCTATGCTGAAAAAAAAAAACACTAATTATTTTATTTTATTATATATATATTTATTAATTTATTCATATTACATCTCAATTGTTATCCCATCCCTTGTATCCTCCCATTCCTCTTTCCCTCCCATTTTCCCCTTACTCCCCTCCCCTATGACTGTGACTGAGGGGGAACTCATCTCCCTGTATATGCTCATAGGGTATCAAGTCTCTTCTTGGTAGCCTGTTATCCTTCTGAGTGCCACCAGACCTCCCCATCCAGGCGATGTCGTCAGATATGGGGCACCAGAGTTTGTGTGAAAGTCAGTCCCCACTTTCCACTCAACTGTGGAGAATGTCCTGTCCATTGGCTAGATCTGGGTAGGGATTCGAAGTTTACTGCACATATTGTCCTTGGTTGGTGCCATAGTTTGAGCAGGACCCTTGAGCCCAGATCCTCCCGTCATAATGTTCTTGTAGGTTTCTAGGACCCTCTAGATCCTTCTATTTCCTCATTCTCCCATGCTTCTCTCACCTAGAGTCCCAATAGGATGTCCTCCCCTCTGTCCCAGTTTACTGGTAAGTGAAGACTTTCATGGGACATGCCCCTTGGGCTAGTATGCAGATATAAGTGAGTATATACCATTTGAGTCTTTCTGCTTCTGGGTTAACTCACTCATTATGATCATTTATACTTCAATCCATTTGTCCACAAATTTCGAGAATTCCTATTTTTTCTTTTCTTTTTTGGGATAGGCTTTTCTGTGCGGCTTTATTACATTTTAAACATTTTTACATTTGTGCAACAAGCCCTTTCACCTGCTGAGCCATCTTTTTTTTTTTTTGATTTTTTAAATTAATTTATTCTTGTTAAATCTCAATGGTTATCCCATCCCTTGTATCCTCCCATTCTTCCCTCCCTCCCATTTTCCCCTTATTCCCCTCCCCTATGACTGTTCCTGAGAGGGATTACCTCCCCCAGTATATGCTCATAGGGTATCAAGTCTTTTCTTGGTAACCTGTTATCCTTCCTCTGAGTGCCACCAGGTCTCCCCCTCCAGAGGACATGGTCAAATGTGAGACACCAGAGTACGTGAGAAAGTCATATCCCACTGTCCACTCAAATGTGGAGAATGTTCTGACCCTTGGCTAGATCTGGGTAGGGGTTTAAAGTTTACCGCCTGTATTGTCCTTGGCTGGTGCCTTAGTTTGAGCGGGACCCCTGGGCCCAAATCTGCCTATCATAATGTTCTACTTGTAGGTTTCTAGGACCCTCTGGATCCTTCTGCTTTGCTATTCTCCCATGCTTCTCTCATCTAGAGTCCCAATAGGATGTCCTCCCCTCTGTCCCAGTTTCTTGGTAAGTGAAGGTTTTGGTGGGACATGCCCCTTGGGCTAGTATGCAGATATAAGTGAGTATATACCATTTGAGTCTGCTTCTGGGTTAACTCACTCATTATGATCATTTCTAGCTCAATCCATTTATCCACAAATTTCTGGAATTCCTTGTTTTTAATAGCTGAGTAGTATTCCATAGTGTATATGTACCACAGTTTCTTTATCCATTCTTCTACTGAGGGACACTTAGGCTGTTTCCATGTTCTGGCTATTGTGAATAAGGCTGCTATGAACATGGTTGAGCAAATTTTCTTGTTGTGTGCTGGAGCATCGTCTAGGTATATTCCAATAGGTGGGTCTTGAGGAAGCCCTATTCCCATTTTTCTGAGGTAGCATCAGATAGATTTCCAAAGTGGCTGTACTAGTTTGCATTCCCACCAGCAATGAAGGAGTGTTCCTCTTTCCCCACATCTCGCCAGCATGTGGTGTCACTTGAATTTTTGATCTTAGCCATTCTGATGGGTGTAAGATGGAATCTCAGAGTTGTTTTGATTTGCATTTCCCTGATGACTAAGGAGGTTGTGCATTTCTTTTAAGTGTTTCTCAGCCATTTGATATTCCTCTGTTGAGAATTCTCTGTTTGGTTCCAAGCCCCATTTCTCAATTGGGTTATTTGGTTTGGTGGTGTTTAATTTCTTGAGTTCTTTATATATTTTGGATATTATACCTTTGTCAGATGTCGTGTTGGTGAAGATCTTTTCCCAGTCTGTAGGCTGTCGCTTTGTTCTCTTGACAGTGTCTCCTGCCTTACAGAAGCTTCTCAGCCTCATGAGGTCCCATTTATTAATGGTTGACATTAAGGCCTGGGCCGTTGGAGTTCTGTTCAGGAAGTTGTCTCCTGTGTCTATGTGTTCCAGGCTCTTCCCCACTTTTTCTTCTAAGTGACTTAGTGTCTCTGGTTTTATGTTGAGGTCTTTAATCCACTTGGATTTGAGTTTTGTGCAAGGTGACAAATATGAGTCCAGTTGCATGTTTTTACACATAGACCTCCAGTTAGACCAGCACCATTTGTTGAAGATGCTATCCTTTTTCCATTGAATGGATTTGGCTTCTTTGTCATAAATCAAGTGACCATAAGTGTGTGGATTCATATCTGGGTCTTCGATTCGATTCCACTGATCAACCAGCCTGTTGCTGTGCCAGTACCATGCTGTTGTAATTACTATTGCTTTATAGTACAGTTTGAGATCAGGTATGGAGATTCCTCCGGAGCACCTTTTATTGTACAAGATTGTTTTAGCTATTCTGGGTTTTTTGTTTTTCCATATGAAGTTCAGAAATCTGTGCAATTCCCTGAATTGTTCAATGGAGCCTCCAAACACGGTCCACACTGCTCGCCGCCATCTTGGATCCTCTCCTGTGCGGCCATATTTTTGTCTCCTGTTCTCTTTAGACAGTTCACCAACTGCTCCTCTCCTTGAAAGACTCTGAGCCATCTTGCTGGCCCTATTAGTGTCTGTTTTTCCCATTGCAAGGTAGATGCTGTGGTGTTCCACCACCAAGATTCGCAGTGGGCACCTAGTAGATGCTTGTTAATGAGGGTTAAGGAGAGTGAACTGGCTAACCTCTGAGGCCAGTGGATTGTAGGTAGATGCACTTGGATCAGTAATTTTCAGGCTGGCTCTGGCTTCCATTTTGATGACATTGATTTCATTTTAATTAAGTAATTATTTTGAGCACTGGGGATTATAACTCAACTTTTTTGTTTAGTTTTGCAACAGAGGTTCTCACTGCATTGCTCAGGCTGCTGTTGAGTCTTCCTGTACTCAGGGCATCCTGTATCTGTCCTCAGCCACCCAGTGCTAGGACAAAGCTGTGTGCCATGTGGGCACACAATGGATCGTATGCTGAGACTGCCCCATGACACTGTGGCCTGTGTGTTGTAGGAAGGACATTGCTGACTTTGAGCAACAGAAAGCACGAGAACTGGCTCGAATAGAAGAGTATAAAAAGGAGGAGATGAGGAAACTACAAAAGGAGCGCAAGGTCTTTGAGAAGTACACAGCGGCTGCAAGAGCGTTCCCAGATAAGAGGGAGCGGGAGGAAACACAGGTACCTGGCTCTGCCCTGCCCAGGGTGAATAAAGATGGTGATCTCGGGAGAACCCCATGAGAGGTGCTTGATATGTCAGGAAGAAAGTGTGATTCCAGCCCCTGGAAGGCTGAGGTAGAAAAGGCTGCAAGGTGAAACTGTCTCAAGAAGGGGGAGGGTGGGGAGAGAAACGGGTGTCTGTTACACAACCTCTTTACCATCTGAGAGATAGTTTCCAGTCTGTTACTCATGACGGAGCTGCGGGGACCCTGGGGAACCGAGGAGCAAGGACTCGGATGCGCACCAGCCCAGTGTGCTGCTGTCGTTTTGAACGTATACTAAGTAGAGGTTTAGTTCCAAAATTTATAAAATGATAGGGCAAATATGATTCTGTTAATCTTAGAGGTGGACACAGGCACAATCAGAGGAAAGTAGAAGTTAAAAAGAATGAATGCATTTAAAAAATTACTGTATTTTTTACATGTATAGAGCAGCCTGCACGTATATATATGTGTGCATTACATATGTGAAGTGCCCCTGGAGATCAGAAAAAGGTGTCATCTCCTGGGACTAGAGTTATGGATGGTTGTGAGCCAACCGTGGGTGCTGGGAATCTAAACCAGATCTTCTGGAAGAGCAGCCAGTGCTCCTAACAGCTGAGCTGTCTGTCCACCTCCATGAACACTATTTATTAGCACTGTAAACCTGGGGGAAACCAGATGACTGTATCTCTACATAGACACATGCAAAGCTTTCTAAGGAAACTCATTTGGGTAAGTACAAAAACAAGAGTAGATATATTAGACTTTACGTTAAAAGCCTCAGCTTATCAACAGCACAGTTTGACACACTGTCTGCTACTTCCTGCATAAAGTGTGAGCTCACCTTCTGTTTTCCATTCTTTTCAGACGAGCACTGTGGCTTCCACCTTTGTGTTCTTCTTTCCCATGTTGCAAAGCACCTTAGGGTGATGTCATTATCCGCACATCTCAGCGTTGGTTAGCACATGCCACATATTGCTTATGGTTTTATTTATTAATTTTTTTTATTTAAGTAATTTATTCAGATTGCATCCCGATTGTTATCCCCTCACTTGTATCTTCCCATTCCCCCTCCCTCCCTCCTTTACCCTACTCCCCTCCCCTAGTCCTGTGACAGAAGGGGACCTCCTCCCCCACCATATGATCACAGCCTATCAGGTCTCATCCTGGTAGCCTGCTTACCCTTCCTCTAAATGCCACCAGGCCTCCCCACCAAGGGGAAGTGGTCAAAAAGGAGGCACCAGAATTCATATCAGGGTCAGCCCCAACTCTCCACACAACTGTGGAGAATGTACTAACCATTGGCTAGATCTCAATAGGGGTTCTAGGTTTACTGCATGCATTGTCCTTGGTTGGTACAGTAGATTGTGCAGGCCCCCCAGGGTCCAGATTGGCCAGCCTTGATGGTCTTCTTGTAGGGTTCCAGAACCCTCTGGGTCCTTCTATCTCCCCATTTTCCCATACCTCTCTCACCTGGAGTCTCAATATGAAGTCCCAGCATCTGTCCCAATGCCCCACTGAGTGAAGTCACTCAGAGGATATCTGTGTTGGCTAGTATCCAATTATAAGTGATTATATGCCATGTGTATCTTTCTGGGTCTGGGTTAACTCAGGATGATCATTTCTAGTTCCATCCATTTCCCTGCAAATTTCAAGATTTCCTTGTTTTTAATAGCTGAGTAATATTCCATAGTGTAAACGTACCACAGTTTCTTTATCCATTCTTCTACTGAGGGACATCTAGGTTGTTTCCAGTTTCTGGTTATTACAAATAAGGTTGCTATGAACATAGTTGAGCAAATGTCCTTGTTGTGTGATTGTGTATCTTTCGGGTATATTCTAAGCTGGGTCTTTAGGTAGCCCTATTCCCAATATTCTGAGAAAGTACCAGATTGAGTTCCAAAGTGGTTGTACAAGTTTGCACTCCCATCAGTAATGAATGAGTGTTCCCGTTTCTCCACAGCCTCGCCAGCATGTGCTGTCACTTGAGTTTTGATCTGAGCCATTCTGATGGGTGTAAGATGGAATCTCAGAGTCATTTTGATTTACATTTCTCTGATGACTAAAGACGTTGAACATTTCTTTGTTTCTCAGCCGTTTGATATTCCTCTGTTGGGAATTCTCTGTTTGGCTCTGAACCCCACTTCTTAATTGGGTTATTGGGTTTGGTGGTGTTTAATTTCTTGAGTTCTTTATATATTTTAGATATTAGCCCTTTGTCAGATGTAGGGTTGGTGAAGATCTTTTCCCCATTTGTAGCCTGTGACTTGGTTCTGTTGACAGTGTCTTCTGCCTTACAGAAGCTTCTCAGCCATCATGAGGTTTCATTTATTCATTGTTGACTGTAGAGGCTGGGCTATTGGTGTTCTGTTCAGGAAGTTGTCTCCTGTGCCAATGAGTTCAAGGCTTTCCCCAACTTTTTCTTCTAACAGATTTAGTGTGTATGGTTTTATGTTGAGGTCTTTAATCCACTTGGACTTGAGTTTTATGCATGGTGATAAATATGGATCTACTTGCATTTTTATACATGTAGACATCCAGTTAGACCAGCACCATTTTTTGAAGATGCTATCCTTATTCCATTGAATAGATTTGGCTTCTTTGTCAAAAATTAATTGTCCAGAGGTGTGTGGATTTATTTCTGGGTCTTTGATTTGATTCCATTGATTAACCAGCCTATTGCTATGCCAGTACCATGCTGTTTTAATTACTGTTGCTCTACTGCTTGAGATTAGGTATGGAGATTCCTTTGGAGGATCTGTTATTGCACAGGATTATTTTAGCTATTCTGGGTTTTTTGTTTTTTCATATGAAGCTGAGAATTGATCTTTCAAGGTCTTTAAAACATTGTGTATGTATTTTGATTGGGATTGCATTGAATCTGTAAAATGCTTTTGGTAAGATGGGCAATTTTACTATGTTAGTTGTTCTAACCCACGAACAAGGGAGATCTTTCCATCTTCCGATACCATCTTCAATTTCCTTCTTCAGAGACTTCAAGTTTTTTTTTCATATGTCTTTCACTTGCTTGGTTAGAGTTACACCTAGATACTTTATTTTACTTGTGGCTATTGTAAAGGATGTAGTTTCCCTAATTTCTTTCTCAGCACCCTTGTCATTTGTATATAGGAAGGCTACTGGCTTTTTTGAGTTGATTTTTTTTTTTTTAATCCAGCCACTTTGCTGAAGGTGTTTATCAGCTGTAGGAGTTCTCTGGTGGAATTTTGGGGGTCACTAATGTACACTATCATATCATCTGTGAATAGGGGTAATTTGGCTTCCTTTCTGATGTGGATCCCCTTGATCTCCTTTTGTTGTCTTATTGCTCTAGCTAGAACTTCAAGAACTATATTGAAGAGATATGGAGAGAGTGGACATTCTTGTCTAGTCCCTGATTTTAGTGAAATTTTCTTGAGTTTCTCTCCATTTAATTTGATGTTGGCTATTGGCTTCCTGTATTTAGCCTTTATTGTTTAGGTATGTGCCTTGAATCCCTGATCTCTCCAAGACTTTAAACATGTATGGGTGCTGGATTTTGTCAAATGCGTTTTTGGCATCTAAGGAGTTTGTTTATATGCTGGATTACATTGATATATTTTTGCATATTGAACCAACCCTGCATGCCTGGGATGAAGCCTGCTTGGTAATGGTGAATGATATCGTTGATGTGTTCTTGGATTTGGTTTGCGAGCATTTTATTGAGTATTTTTGCATCAATGTTCATAAAAGAAATTTGTCTGAAATTCTCTTTCTTTGTTGGGTCTTTGTGAGGTTTAGGTATCAAGGTGACTGTGGCCTCATAAAATGAGGTTGGTGATGTTCCATCTATTTCTATTTTGTGGAATAGTCTGAAGAGTATCGGTATTAGCTCTTCTTTGAAGGTCTGGTAGAATTCTTCGCTGAAACCATCTGGCCCTGAGCTTGTGTTTGGTTGGGAGACTTTTGATGACTGCCTCTATTTCTGTAGGAGAAATAGGACTATTTAATTTGCTTATCTGATCTTGATTCAGTTTTGGCAAGTGGAACCGATCAAGAAAATTGTCCATTTCCTTTAGATTTTCAAATTTTGTGGCATATAGACTTTTGAAGTAGGACCTAATGATTCTTTGTATTTCTTCGGTGTCTGTTGTTATGTCTCCGTTTTCATTTCTGATTTTGTTGATTTGGATAGTATCTCTCCACCTTTTAGTTAGTTTGGCTAATGGTTTGTCTATCTTGTTGATTTTTTTCAAAGAACCAACTCTTGGTTTTGTGGATTCTTTGAATTGCTCTCTTTGTTTCTAATTTATTGATTTCAGCCCTCAGTTTGATTATTTCTAGCCATCTACTCCTCTTGGGTGCTTCTGCTTCTTTTTTTCCTAGGACTTCCATATGTGTCATTTAGTTGCCTATATGAGATGTTTCCAATCTTTATAAAGGCACTTAATGCTATGAACTTTCCTCTTAGCACTACTTTCAATGTGTCCCCTAAATTTGGGTATATTGTACCTTCATTTTCATTGAATTTTAGCAAGCCCCTAATTTCTTTATTTCTTCTCTGGCTCAGTTGTCACTGAGTAGAGAGTTGTTTAGTTTCCATTTGTTTTGTGACCTACTGTATGTTCAATTTTGGAGAATGTTCCATGAGGTGCTGAGAAGGTATAATCTTTTTTATTTGGGTAAAAAGTTCTGTAGAAATCTGTTAGATCCATTTGATTCATGACATCAGTGTCACTATTTCTCGGTTTAGCTTTTGTTTCATTGACCTATCGTTTGGTGAAATTGGGGTGTTGAAGTCTCTTACTATTAATGTGTAGGGATCGATGTGTGGCTTAAGCTTTATTAATGTTTCTTTTACAAATGTGAGTCCCCTTGTGTTGGGGGCATAGATGTTCAGAATTGTGATGTCATCTTGGTTGAATTTTCCTTTGATGAGTATGAAGTGTCCTTTCTCATCTGTTTTAATTTTGGTTGAAAGTATTTTATTAGATATTAGAATGGCTACACCACCTTGCTTCTTGTGTCCATTTGCTTGGAATACCTTTTTCCAGCCTTTTACTCCAAGGTAATGTTTATCATTGTGACTGAGATGTGTTTCTTGAATGCAGAAGAATGTTTGGTCTTGTTTATGCATCCATTTAGTTAGTCTGTGTCTTTTTATTGGAGAATTGAGACCATTGATGTTGAGCGATGTTAATGACCAGTGACCGTTAAGTCCCTTGATTTGATATTGGTTGCAGTAGAATGTTTGTGTGTTTGTCTGGTTATGTTTTGCTACAGTGAAGTTATCTATTCCCTGTGTTATCCTGGTTGCAATTTGTTGCTTTGGGTTGGAGTTTTTCTTCTAGTAACTTCTGCAGGGCTGGATTTGTGGATAGGTACGGTTTGAATTTGTTCTTGCCATGGAGTATTTTGTTTTCTCCATCTATGGTTATTGAAATTTTCACTGGGTATAGTAGTCTGGCCTGGCATCTGTGGTCTCTTAGGGTTTGCAGGGTCTCTGCCCAGGCCTTTCTGGCTTTTATGGTCTCTGCTGAGAAGTCAGCTGTAAGTCTGATAGGTTTGCCATTATATGTTACTTGGCCATTTTCCCTTGCCGCTTTTAATATTTTTCTTTGTTCTGTACATTTTGTGTTTGGTGTTCTGTAGGCCTCTTGTATGTTTATATGCATTTTTTCTTTAAATTATGGACATTTTCCTCTATGATTTTGTTGAAAATATTTTCTGGGCCTTGGAGCAGGGGGTATTCTCTTTCCTTAATTCCTATTATCCTTAGTTTCATCTTTTTACGCGGTCCTTGATTTCTTGGATGTTTTGTGTCCGGAATTTTTCAGATTCGACATTTTCTTTGATGGTTGCATCAAATTCTTCTGTTGTGTCTCCTGTACTCCAGGTTCCTTCCTCCATCTCTTGGATTCTGTTAGCGACGCTTACCTTTGCAGTTCCTGTTTTCTTCTCCAGGTTCTCTCGTTCCTGACTTTTGCTGTCTGTGCTTTTATCATTGTTTCCATTTTTAACTTCAAATCTTGGACAGTTTTATTGATTTCCGTCATCTGATTGCATTTTCTTGAATTTCTTCCAGTGATTTCTTCATTTCCTCTCAATAGGCTTCTGTCATGGCCTCTCTAAGGTCCTCAAGCTGTTTAGTTGCATCTTCTTTTATTTGTTTTTCAGATTTTATTTCCTCCATTATCATCTTCATCATGAAGGATTTGAGGTCACTTTCCTGTGCTTCAGTTGTGTTTGAGTTCCCAGGGTTGACTCTTTGGGATAACTGGGTTCTAGAGACGCCATAATGTTTTGGCTTTTGTTGTTTGTGTTTTTACCCTGGCCTTTGGTCATCTTGTTGTTTCTGATGTTGGGAGGTAGTTTCTGGTGTCCTTCACTGGTCGTTGAGAGCAGTTTGTTGGTGAGACTCCTCATCTGTGTGGATCAGGCAAGTGACCTGGTTTCAGCTCTGGGGGACTTTGCTCCACACCCTGGGCTCCCCACTGGGCCAGCAGAGGCTGGTGCTGGTGTTTTGCAGCACAGGGTTCAGTCCGAGATAGTGTAGATACTATCTGCCTTTGGCTGGGCTTTGGAGACCCTAACCTCAGCCGCTGGGCCCTGGGTCCTCGGTTCAGTCTGCCAGGGAGTGTGGATACCGCCCCCTTGCTTGTGGTAGTGGCTCAGGCCGTGGTGCTTCAGTTCAGTCTACCAGAGTGTGCGGATACCTCCGGCTGGATTGTGGTGGTTGACTAGGCTTCTGCCCATTGCTGCTCAGGTCGTGGTGCCTCAGCTCAGTCTGCCGGAGAGGAGAGTGTGGATACCACGCAGTAGCCTGAGAAGGAGTCCACAGCCACCTGGTCCCTCTGTGGACTGGCAGGGTGACCTGAAGTCAGATCTATCCCAGATCCACAGTCTAGGCTCTTACCCGCCTCCCCGCCCCAGCTAGCCGACACTGACGTTGGTGCTCTGTAACCCACAGTTCAGTCAGAGATAGTGCACAGGTACGGGCTGATAGGCTGTGCTGGGCTTTGGAGACCCTACCTGTAGCCACAGAACCGCCAGGCTTTCTGTGGACTAGCAGGGTGGTCTGAGGTCAGATCCACCTGTTCTCCTGGGTTCTCCCCTGGGCCAGCAGATCCAGATGCTGGCCCTTTCCAGCCCACAGTTCAGTCCCAGATACAGAGTCTGAGATACAGGGTTCAGCTGCAGCTCACAGGTGGGTATGCAGCCAGTCTCTGGGGACTGGGCACCCGCCCTCTGTGGACTAGTTGGATGGCCTGAGGCCAGACCCACCTGTGCTCTGCACTGTGTGGACCCCTCTCACCTAGGGCTCTCCAGGTCTTGTGATCTGTAGCTCCCAGCCCGGTCCCTAGGTTCCATCCTGCTGATCAGACACCGTGTGTGGTAGACGCCGCCATCTTGGATCCCCCTACTCTTTTTTTGTTTTGTTTTTGTTTTTGTTTTTCGAGACAGGGTTTCTCTGGGTAGCCTTGGCTGTCCTGGATTCACTTTGTAGACCAGGCTGGCTTTGAACTATATTCATTTTTAAGACAGGGTTTCACCACATAGCCCACATAGCTTTGAGAGCCCGACTGCCACATCCTGAGCCGTTGGGATCACAGTGCACACCACTGTACTTAGTCCTCTAGGTATTTGTTCTATTAGCTTAAGTAGGGGAAAGTACTGTTTCATGAGTTTATTATATGTAGCAGACTAGGTCTTGATACGCTACTAAAAATCCTCTCCTAAAAGGAGATATAGAGTGTAGACGTGCTTTTTAGTTGTTGGCCACCCAGCTTCTTTTTCATGCACTCTATAAACATTTCTTTCCTTTGAAAAAGGTAAGGTAATATATATTTCCATTATAAATGTATAAAAAGATGAACAAAATCTTTATCTCACACTTGCTTTGACCACTTCAATTTACCTTTCTCTACTGTTTTTCCTCATTAAAATTTTTTTTATTACATTAGTGTGTGTGTGTGTGTGTGTGTGTGTGTGTGTGTGTGTGTGTGTGTGTGTGTGTGTATGCGCGCGCGCATGCACATGCGTGCATGCCAGAAAGCATGTGGAGTCCATCGGACAACTTGCAGGACTTCTTTCCACCATGTGGAACTTTGGTCATCTTAATTGCTCCCAAAGTATGTTTTTGATGCTTTTCAAGTGTAGGTGGTTATAGTTGTATAGAATTAACTGTTCTAGTTGGTGTCTGGTTTTCTTTATTTTTTTTTCGAAACAGGGTTTCTCCAGGTAGCCTTGGCTGTCCTGGACTTGCTTTGTAGACCAGGCTAGCCTCAAACTCACAGAGATCTGCCTTCCTCTGCGTCTTGAGAGCTGGGATGACAGGCATGCACCACCACGCCTGGTTCTGTGTCTGTTTTGTACCAGTTCCTGATCACATGGTGGGTATATGAAATCAGGTACTATGGCACCTCCAGCATGGCTCTTGGGTCTAGGATTTTTTTTGGCAGGGGGTGGGAAGGTGGGGGGAGTGTCTTTGTACTTTCATATGCATTTTAAAGTTTTTTTTTCTATCTGTGAATAGTGTTGTTGGGGACTGCACTGAATTTGAACGTAGCTTTTGATAGTCCAGACAGTTTACAATATATTCTGGTGATGCATGCGTGTAGGAAATCATCTTATTCCTCAGTATTTTATTCTTTTGTTTGTTTGTTTTAGTGTTTTAGTTTTCACTATGGAGGCTTTCACCTCACTGGGTAGACTCAGTCCTAAGAATTTGATATATGGGTAGGTACTTGTAAGCTGCCCAGTGTTGATTCTGGGTACTGAAGTTTGGTTCTCTGGAAGAATAGCAAGCATTCAAAATCACTGAACAGGATTCCAAGATGGCACCGACCATTAAGCCACGTATCTGATCTACTCCATGGAGACCAGAGACATAAGAGGAGCAACAGATTGCTGGACTTTGAGAACTGTAGGTGAGTGGGGCCCCAAAGGCCGCAGACCAAACAGGGGGCCTACCCCCCTGGGTCAAGCAACATCCCGGAGGTGCTAAACACACTCCTCAAACTCTGAGACGGAATCCACATGCAAACTGCAGCCTGTATATAAAGCACAGACTCGCTGTTTGGGGAGGGGTTTTTCCAGAGTCCCCAGCCAGAGGAGTCTCAGCGAAGAGGGTGAATCTGCCCTAGGATCCCTCCTTTCACACCACTCCAAACTGCAGAGGTCACCCGCCTAGGCCGACTGAAAATACAGGCGGCGGGACCCAACAGAGACAGTTATAGTGGGACTACAGCTCGCTGGCCATCCGGGGCCAAACTTAACACCAATCACAGCGGACTGAGCCTGCAAACAGCGGCAGTGAGAAATCAGCTTGAACTGCTTCCACAGACCCATCGGGAGACGTGGGTCTTGCCTAGAGCTATAGCTGAACTTATTAGCCTTGCGGGAAGACCTGGATCTGCAGGCTTCCGCCAGAGCTCTGCAACCCTTTTGTCCCTACCCAGCCGCAAGGCACTGGTCCTACGCTCTGCTCCCCGCTCCCTGAACGAGAGAGCCCAGCTGGAGATCCTGGCCCGAGCAAGGCAGGCACTCTCACATTATCGGGAGACGAGACGTGGATGGGTTGTGTTTGCAGTGTCTAATTGCTGACCCAGAGTGTGAGGGGACACACATACCCCAGCGGAAAGATTTGGTTCTGCAAGCGGACACCAGAGCTCTGCAGAGCCAGTCTTACTAACTGCCCAGCCACAAGGCCCTGGCCCTGCGCTCCCTGCTCGCCGAATGAGAGAGACCAGCTGAGCTGGCCCTGCGCTCCCTGCTTCCCAACGAGTGAGCCCAGTGGGAGATCCTGGCCTGAGCAAGGCAGGCAATCTCACATTATCGGGAGACGAGACGTGGATGGGTCGTGTTTGCAGTGTCTAATTGCTGAGCCAGAGTGTGAGAGGACCCACATACCCCGGCGGAAAGATTTGGCTCCGCGAGCGGCCGCCAGAGCTCTGCAGAGCCAGTCTTACTAACTGCCCAGCCGCAAGGCCCTGGCACTGCACTCCCTGCTCCCTGAATGAGAGAGTCCAGTGGAGATGCTGGCCCAAGCAAGGCAGGAACTCTCACTTTATTGGGAGACGAAAAGAGGGTCTTGCTTGCAGTGCCTAATTGCTGACCAAGAGCGACCTTGGTTCCTCCAGGCATATAGTACTGGAAGAGGTTGGGCACTGCTACAGGGTATAGAGGCAGAGCTAAAAGACAGCTACATTCCCAGAAGATCTGATCTACCTGGGGTCTTGACTACAAATCCACAGGAAGGACAGGCAGCTGGGATCAACCTACTCAGCCAGAACGTTTGTGTGCGGACCTTATTCTAGGTCCCAAAACTGCTGATCTGAATTACAGCAGCAAAGTCCAAACAGATATCTACTTTGGCTGGCTCAGCCTGGAGCCCAGGGGGCAGACGAAAATCACCAGGAGTGAAACCGGATCACCTGCCTGTTCCACAAAAATACGCCCTGATCCTCACAGGCAAGAGCACCTGACCTATAATCAGTCATCAATTAACCACTCTCAACCAGCGAAGATCACTACAAAATACCTTCCAACCCCAGAGCCATCAAAATGACAAGAGGACAGCGTAAGAATCCTATCAAAAACCAAAACAGTTTGGCATCTCCGGATCCCAACATTCCCAATGAAAACAACCTAGAGAACCTAACAGCAATGGATAGGCAAGAAAATGACCTCAAGTCCTTAGTAAAGAAGATGATAATGGAAGAAACAAATAAAATCTGTAAACAAATGCAGGAGGAGGCAAACAAGAGGGCTGAAGAGTTAAAAGAGTCATATAAAGAGGCACTTGAAGAATTTCAGAAAAATATAAATAACCAGATGAAGGAAATCATTAAAACAGTCCAAGACATGAAGATAAAAATGGAAGCTATGATGCAGGAACACAGAGAAGAAAAACGTGATCAAGAGTCTGCAAAGAGGAAAGCAAGCATCTCAGAGGTGGCCTTATCTAACAGATTGTAAGAAATGGAAGAACGAATATCAGGACTTGAAGATACAATCGCAGAACTGGAAACAACCATTCAGGGAAATGCTAAATCTGAAAAGTTCCTAACATAGACCATTCAAGAACTAAAAGACCACATGAAAAGACGAAACTTGCGAATAATAGGGATACAGGAGAAACTGGACAGCCGACCCCACAGCCCAAAACACATCTTTAATCAAATAGTGGAGGAAATTTTTCCCAATTTTAAGAAAGAGATGCATACGAGCATACAAGAGGCCTATAGAACACCAAATAGAATAGACCTGAAAAGAAAATCTTCCCGCCACATAATAATAACACAAAATATACAGAACAAGGAAAAAATATTGAAAGCGGCAAGAGAAAAAGGCCGAGTAACATACGAAGGCAAACCTATCAGAATTACACCTGACTTCTCAGCAGAGACTATGAAAGCCAGAAGGGCCTGGACAGAGGTGCTGCAAACCCTAAGAGAACACAGATACCAGGTAAGACTACTATATCCAGCAAAATTATCAATAACCATTGACGGAGAAGACAAGTTATTTCATGACAAAAACAAGTTCAAACAGTACCTAGCCACAAATCCAGCTTAACAGAAGCTATTAGAAGGAAAACTCCACCCCACCTGGTCAAACTACAACCAAAACTACATAGGAAATAGGTAAATATACCATTGCAAAATCACAACCTCACAAAATCTCAACTGTTACAAATACCAAAAATGAAGGGACTTACCAATCACTGGTCATTAATATCTCTCAACGTCAATGGTCTCAACTCTCCAATAAAAAGACACAGACTAACGGAATGGATGCATAAACATGACCCAACATTCTTCTGCATTCAAGAAACACACCTCAACCACAAGGACAGACATTGCCTCAGAGTAAAAGGTTGGGGAAAAATATTCCGAGCAAATGGTCACAAGAAGCAAGCTGGGGTAGCCATTCTAATATCTAATAAAATAGACTTTCAACCAAAATTAATCAAACGAGATGAGGATGGTCACTTCGTACTGGTCAAAGGTAAAGTCAACCAAGAAGACATCACAATTTTGAACATCTATGCTCCGAATACAAGGGCTCCCACATTTGTAAAAGAGTTATTAACAAAGCTTGCCCCACTCATTGATACCCACACATTAATAGTGGGAGACTTCAACACCCCTCTTTCACTCAAGGATAGGTCTTTGAATCAAAAAATAAGCCAGGAAATAACCTCATTAACCAATGTCATGAATCAAATGGATCTAACAGATATCTACAGAACTTTCCACCCAAATGCAAAGGATTATACCTTTTTCTCAGCACCCCATGGAACGTTCTCTAAAATTGATCACATAGTTGGTCATGAAGCAAACCTCAATAGATACAAGAAGATTGAAATAATACCTTGTATCTTATCAGATCACCATGGTCTAAGGCTGGACTTCAACAACAACAGAAATAACAAAAAGCATACTAACACGTGGAAACTAAACAACTTTCTACTTAATGACACATGGGTCACGGAAGAAATAAGGGAAGAAATAAAAGACTTCCTGAAATTCAATGAAAATGAAGGAAGAACATACCCAAATTTGTGGGACACATTGAAAGCAGTGCTAAGAGGAAAATTCATAGCACTAAGCGCCTTCAAAACGAAAAAGGAATCATCCCACATAAACAACCTAACAACACATCTGGAAGCTCTAGAAAAAAAAGAAGCAGAAACACCCAAGAGGAGTAGACGCCTAGAAATAATCAAACTCAGGGCTGAAATTAATAAATTAGAAACAAAGAGAACAATCCAAAGAATCAACAAAACCAAGAGCTGGTTCTTTGAGAAAATTAACAAGATAGACAAACCGTTAGCCAATCTAACTAAAAGACAGAGAAACACTATCCAAATTAACAAAATCAGAAATGAAAAGGGAGACATAACAACAGACACCGAAGAAATACAAAGAATCGTAAGAACCTACTTTAAAGGCATTTATGCCACAAAATTCAAAAATTTAACGGAAATGGACAAATTTCTCGACCGATTTCATTTGCCGAAATTGAACCAAGTCCAGATAAACAAATTAAATAGCCCTATTTCACCCATAGAAATAGAAGCAACCATTGATAGTCTCCCAACCAAAAAAAGCCCAGAGCCAGAGGGTTTCAGTGCAGAATTCTACCAGACCTTCAAAGAGGAGCTAATACCGATACTATTCAAGCTATTCCAAAAGATAGAAATGGACGGAATATTACCAAATTCCTTCTGTGAGGCCACAGTCACATTGATACCTAAACCTCACAAAGATCCAACAAAAAAAGAGAATTTCAGACCAATTTCTCTTATGAACATTGATGCAAAAATACTCAACAAAATTCTTGCAAAGCGAATACAACAGCATATCAAAGACATCATTCACCATGACCAGGTAGGCTTCATTCCAGGCATGCAGGGATGCAGGGTTTAACATACGGAAGTCCATCAATGTAATCCACCATATAAACAAACTGAAAGAGAAAAACCACATGATCATCTCTTTAGATTCAGAAAAAGCATTTGACAAAATCCAACACCCATTTATGTTTAAAGTTCTGGAGAGATCGGGAATACAAGGCACTTATCTAAACATAATAAAGGCCATATACAGCAAACCAACAGCCAACATTAAATTAAATGGAGAGATACTCAAGGAAATTCCTCTAAAATCGGGAACCAGACAAGGCTGCCCCCTGTCCCCATATCTCTTCAATATAGTTCTTGAAGTTCTAGCCAGAGCAATAAGACAGCAAAAGGAGATCAAGAGGATCCAAATGGTAAAGGAAGAAGTCAAATTATCTTTATTTGCAGATGATATGATAGTGTATATAAGTGACCTTCAAAATTCCACCAGAGAACTCCTACAGCTGATAAATACCTTCAGCAAATTGGCAGGATACAAAATAAACTCAAAAAAGTCAGTAGCTTTCCTGTATACAAATGACAAACAGGCAGAGGAAGAAATTAGAAAAACTACTCCCTTCACGATAGCCACAAACAATATAAAATATCTAGGAGTAACTCTAACCAAGCAAGTGAAGGACTTATTCGAAAAAAACTTCAAACCTCTGAAGAAAGAGATTGAAGATGACATGAGAAGGTGGAGGGATTTACCTTGTTCGTGGATCGGGAGAATCAACATAGTAAAAATGGCCATCCTACCAAAAGCAATTTACAGATTCAATGCAATTCCTATCAAAATACCTACAAAATATTTTGAAGATATTGAAAGATCAATTCTCAAATTCATATGGAGAAATAAAAAACCCAGAATAGCAAAAACAATCCTATACAACAAAAGATCCTCTGGAGGAATCTCCATACCTGATCTCAAGCTGTACTACAGAGCAACAGTAATTAAAACAGCATGGTACTGGCAAAGCAATAGACTGGTGGATCAATGGAATCGAATCGAAGACCCGGAGATGAATCCACACACATTTGCTCACTTGATTTTTGACAAAGAAGCCAAATCTATTCAATGGAAAAAGGATAGCATCTTCAACAAATGGTGCTGGTCTAACTGGATGTCTACATGTAGAAAAATGCAATTAGACCCTTATTTGTCACCATGCACAAAACTCAAGTCCAAGTGGATTAAAGACCTCAACTTAAAACCAGAGACATTAATTCAGTTAGAGGAAAAAGTGGGGAAGAGCCTGGGACACATAGGCACAGGAGACAACAACACCAACAATCCAGGCCTTAATGTCATCAATTAATAAATGGGACCTCATGAGGCTGAGAAGCTTCTGTAAGGCAGGAGACACTGTCAAGAGAACAAAGCAACAGCCTACAGACTGGGAAAAGATCTTCACCAACCCTTCATCTGACAAAGGTTTAATATCCAAAATATGTAAAGAACTCAAGAAATTAAACACCACAAAACTAAACAACCCAATTGCGAAATGGGGCTTGGAACTTAACAGAGAATTCTCAACAGAGGAATATCAAATGGCCGAGAAACACTTAAAGAAATGCTTGTCCTCGTTAGTCATCAGAGAAATGCAAATCAAAACGACAGTGAGATTCCATCTTACACCCATCAGAATGGCTAAGATCAAAAACTCAAATGACACCATATGTTGGCGAGGATGTGGAGAAAGAGGAACACTCCTTCATTGCTGGTGGGAATGCAAAGTAGTACAACCACTTTGGAAAGCTATCTGGCGCTTTCTCAGAAAAATGGGAATAGGGCTTCCTCAAGACCCAGTCATCCCACTCCTTGGAATATACCCAGAAAATGCCCTACCACACAACAGGGACATATGCTCAACCATGTTCATAGCTGCTCTATACATAATAGCCAGAACATGGAAACAGCCTAAGTGTCCCTCAGTAGAAGAATGGACTAAGAAACTGTGGTATATTTACACGATGGAATACTACTCAGCTATTAAAAACGAGGAATTCCTGATATTTGTGGACAAATGGATTGATCTAGAAATTATCATAATGAGTGAGTTCACCCAGAAGCAAAAAGAGACAAACTGTATATACTCACTTATATCAAAACACTAGTCCAAGGGATACGTACCATGAAAATCTTTACTTACCAAGAAAGTGGGAGAGGATATCCGATTGAGACTTTAGGCCAGAGTAGCATGGAAGAAAGAGGAAATAGTAGGACCCACAGGGTCCTGGAAACCTACAAGAAGAACTTTATGACAGGCAGATCTGGATCCTGGGGTCCTCCTCAATCTAAGGCACCAGGAAGGAGAATATAGGCAGTAAGCTTCGAACCCCTACCAAGACCCAGCCGACGAACATGATTCTCTCCACTGTTGAGTGGAGAGTGAGATCTGACTCTCACATGAACTCTGGTGCCCCTTTTCTGACCATGTCCTCCAGATGGGGAGACCTGGCGGCACTCAGAGGAAAGATAGCTAGTTACCAAGAAGAGACTTGATATTCTGAGAGCATATATAGGGGGAGGAGGTCTCCCTCAATCACAGACATAGGGGAGGGGAGAAGGGGAGAAATGGGAGGGAGGGAAGAATGGGAGGAAACAGGGGAAGGGCTAACAATCAAGATGTAATATGAATAAATTAATAAAAAAAGAATTTGATATATGTATATTTTAAAGCTGTTATAACTGAGGTTGTCATTCTGAATTCTGTCATGTTTGCATTAGTGAATGTGATTTAATATATTAGCTAATTAGTGATTTTTGTATATTGACTGTATCTGCTGAAAGCATCAGAGCTGAGGGTGTAGAGACTTTGGAATTTTTAAGTATAGGTTTATGTCATCTACCCACAGGGACAATTGCATTTCTTCCTTATTTGTATCACTTTCATTTCTCTTGCCTTCTTGATCTAGCAGTCTGTTCCTAGTTTCTTCAGGGCTGTTATTATGAAGGGATACTAAACATTATCAATGGCTTTCTGTATCTACTCATTGGGACGACCATGTGATTTCTCTCCCTGATTCTGTTTATGTATTATATTGCATTTGCTAATTTGCATGTTTAACCATCTCTGTATTCCTGGAATGAAATCAGCCTGTTCATGTTGTATAGTTTTAATGTATTATTTAATTTGGTCTACATATACTTTGAGAATTTTTAAGGCTGAGGGTATAACTCAGCACTTGCCTACCGTGCTCAACTCCCAGGGTTCAACCCTTAGCACCGAGTATTCTGAAATCCTCAGGATGGGCATGAAAGTACAGACATGAGAATTTTGTTGTGTACTTGTATGGATTTTGGTATCATAGTAATACTGGTTTTACAGAATGAATTTTACAGTGTTCCTTGTCTTTTAATTTTATGAAGTAGTTAGAGGTACTAACACGAATTAGGCAGCCATGAGAGCTGTACCTCAGCCTTGTGAGGAGCCTGCTGCACTCATCTCCAGGGTACATGGGAAAACCTTTGATAGGAAGGCTGCTTGGACCTCTCCATGCTTTGCTGCTTGCCCTAGTGACCCCAGCTCAACTCAGTCACTGTGCTGTTGGGGCTTTTCTAGTTAGCATGATGACCCGCCAGTTACATTTGGTAGACTGTGTTGCGTGCTGGTCTCTTTGCTTTGTGGTAGTTCTCAAATCACGGGTAACATTCTGTCCTGACTTTAGTCCTGCTTTCTGTGTTACGTTTGCATTTTGTTCATAGACGTGTCTAGTTAGGAGTTTCTTCACTCACTTCATTCCATCTAGAACAGCTCATTTCTTCCTTCCTGGGGATTGAACCTAGAATCTCCATCCTAGGCAAGTAGTCTACCTTTGAGATACCCCCCCTTTCTTTCCTTCCTTCCTCCTTTCCTCCCTTCCTTTCCCCCTTCCCTCCCTCCCTCCCTTCCTGTTTGTTTGGTGTGTGGATTAAACCCAGGGCCCTGTACATTTTTAGCAAGCATCTACCATTGAGCCACATATCCCCTCCATTTTCTTAATGTTGGTTTCTTCTCATTATTATTATTTTTTCTTTTTTAAAGACTAGTCAAGTGCAGTAGTGAGAAGGGGTGGGTGTTGAACAAGAGATTTAATTTGGATCTGACTGACTGGGAGCAATCAGTTGAGTTAACATCCTTACCCATGGATTTCAGGGCCAGTCTTTGACTTTGGATTGAGCCTTCTCTTTAGCTCAAGTCTACTTCTGTCCAAGAATTCATGCCATTTTTTTCTTTACCTGTTTTAGTTAGTGGTTAGGTTAGGTTGCATTCCCTCACGCCATACTTGGTGCTGCCTCTGCTGTCTCCAGGCTTCTGATTCACAGGTGACAGAATAAGGTGAGCACTGAGCTAACCTCCATATCTGAGCTCCTGAAAAACCCAGTGCCATTTACTGACTAGACATCCTCTTCTGCTGTCTGTGGTGGGCTGGGATTTTGTTGTATTGATGTGTCTCTTCTCCCATTACATTGTTTTAATTCTCTAACCTTTTCTTTTTAACAGGCTTTGAAACAGCAAATAACAGATTTACAGGAAGACTTGAAAAGGAAGGAAACAAAATGGTCAAGTGCACAGGGTCGCCTCAGAAGCCAGATAGAAATGCTCGTCAAAGAGAATTCAGACCTCCGCGAGGAGATAAAAGTAATGGAAAGGTTCCGACTGGATGCCTGGAAGAGAGCGGCAGCTATGGAGAGCAGCCCTGAAGCCTGCCGCTATGGGACAGCAACAAAAAAGGCTCAGCCTGTGTCCGTGGTAGGTTTGGGGGAGCTGGTTTTGCCATATCAGGGTGATGGCTACTGTTTATAATCATAAAGGCAGGAAATGGGATGGCGGATCCAGAGGGTGGGAAGTTAGTGATACACAGCTCCAGGACGACTGACTGTCACAGACTGAAAGCTCAGGTGGGCCAGCTGATAATTGCACAAGGCAAAAGCAATGTACTTCCAGTGTAAACTCTAGTTATTCAGGGAGGGAAATCTGATGCTAGTTACTTACTACTTGTCTTAGTTTTTTGTTGCTCTGACAAAACACCGTGACCAAAGAAACTTATAAAAGAAAGCATTTAATGTGGGACTCATGGTCGTAGGGCTAAGAGTCCATGAGTACCATGGTGGCGAGCAAGGTGGCAGGCAGGCATGGTGCTTGAGGAGCGGGAAAGGGCTTCCGTTCTTATTCTCAAGCAAGAGGTAGACTCATTGGGAGTGGTATGGACCTTTGAAACCTCAAACCCTGTCCCCAGTGACATACCTCCTCTAATAAGGCCACACCTCCTAATGCTTCCCGAACAGTCTGCCGATTGGGGATCAAACATTCAAATATGTGAGCCTGTGGGGCAGTTCTCATTCAAACCACCATGGAGTGCACGTATGGTGAGGTAAGCATGACAGGCCTCCTAGCCATCATGTGGAGATGCTGCCCTGGAAGGGCAGGCTGGGGGTGACACTTGATGCTTTCAGAATTTGTGTTTCGTGAGGCACTGGTGAATAAGAGCTGGCTTAGTGATAGAGCAGGTGACGAAGGTGACTAGCCAGAGGGTATGGAGGGAGAAGGCTGTCATAGTGTCCTGAGCAAAGAGAAGAGCAGTTCCCTGAGATTGAGAGTAGCCTGCTGGACCTGCTGAGGTTATTCCCAAGCACAGTAAGACCCTTTTCCTCAGAGTGTTGATGGTGGGAAGAATGCAGTGAAGATATGGGCAGAGTATGCTATCCCTGCGGAGTTGGGGACAGTGGCTGAAGAGATTGGGGTGAGGGCTTTGTTACTTTAGATAGACGTGGCTCAGGGAAGAGGACACTGCTGCAGGAGGACGCAGTGAAGAGCTGGGCAGCATCCTAAAAGAGATGAGGGCTGGCCCTGGTGGGACCAGGCTGAGGCATAGTGGCAGCTTGTGGGATGTCCCCTAAAGCTCTGCCTTTCTTGGGGAAACAGGAGCACACTCATTTGACCTGAGAGTGGAAGCAAGAGGCAGAGGGTGGGTGTGGGGAGCTGGAAACCACAGGTCCTTGGGGGTGACTGGTCACACTAGAGCCCTCTGGAATGAGGGGATCTTGTTGAGAGGATTCCTCCATCAGATTGACCTCTAGGTAAGCTGGTGGGGGCATTAACTTGATGATTAATGTGGGAGGGCCCAGCCTACTGTATGCCTGGCTACTGCTGGGCAGGTGGTCCTGGCTTGTTTAAGCAAGCCATGAAGCTAGTAAGCAGTGTTCCTTCATGATCTCTGTGCCTTGCTTCTGTGACTTTTCTCAGAGATGGACGTTGATTGGGATGCCTTCCACCCCCAGCTTTGGTTGTGGTCTTCATCCCAACAATGGAAAGCAAACTAGGATGGCAGGACAGGCTGGTTTGTGGTTGCAGTGGTGGGGGGCTACGTGGGCGGGAGACCTCGCACCTGAGTCAGAACTGATTGCTCTTGTTTTGGGTTGTTGTTCAGCTCTTTTGGTGATGGGTTGGATTTTGGCAAAAGTGATGCTGTTACCCAGGGGAGGAGGATGTAGGTTTGCGGTGTGTAACAGTGACTGTGGTAAACCACGAGTGTGAGCCATATCAGAAGGCCAGGGTTACAGGTGCACAGGCCATAGCAAATGTGTGCATCAACAGGCTGTGTGCTCTAGGCTGATCTGGAAAGACAGGATACATTGCCCTACAAGAGACATCCATTCCTTCTCCACCACACTGTATCACAGAAGTTTCCGGTGGAGAAGAGGTAAAAGAGATGTGATGAGGCCCTGACTTGTTCTGCTCTGACTGCTGTGAAATCTCCATGCTTTGTGTGGCCAAAGCAGTTGAAAGGAGCTGTAGAAATCATGGCCGCTTAGCCTTTCAATACTTTGGCAGTTGGCGGGGCGTGGTGGTGCACAATTTTAATCCCAGCACTCGGAGGCAGAGGCAGGCAGATCTCTGAGTTCAAGGTCAGTTTGGTCTACAAAAGTGAGTCCAGGACAGCTAAGGCTACACAGAAAAACCCTGTTTCGAAAAACAAAAACAAAAACAAAAACAAAAAGCCCCAAAACAAAACAAAAATCCAAACCAAACCAAAAAAATTTAGCATTTTATGAAGCAACGCTAACTTTTTATCTTATTTTATTTTTTTGGTTTTTCGAGACAGAGTCTCTCTGTGTTAACCTTGGCTGTCCTGGTCTCGCTTTGTAGATCAGGCTGGCCTTGAACTCAGCGATCTGCCTACCTCTGCCTCCCAAGTGCTGGGATTAAAGGCGTGTGCCACCTCGCCCGGCTTTTGCAACCCTGACTTTTTAGAGAGATTCTTGGATATTTATTTGGCGGAATACCCCACAGTCTAGATCTTTGTAAACAGACTACTTTGGAATTGTGATTTGTGCATCTGTTTATTGAAGGTACTGTTAGAATTGATGGTGGCAAGTTCTGGGATTATCATAGCTGAGGGTGGACAGAGCCCAGATGGGTGGTGGGGCAGGTCAAGATACCAAAGACACTGTCACCAGGGAGGTGGGGAGAGCCTGACAGGCTGCTGGTAGGGACAGACTTTTGGGATGGGGGAGTGTCAGGCAGCTTCATTATCCAGTGGGGACATGTGGGCAGCTGGTGGAAGAGGTTGATTGACATGAAGGTCTGTTCTGTGTCTTGGGTTGAAGGACTTTGTGTGTGTGTGTGTGTGTGTGTGTGTGTGTGTGTGTGTGTTTGTGTTTCATTCCTAGATAGCCACTAATTTACCTGACCTAATGTAATTCAGAGTGCAGATGAACAGCTCTTAACTGAGTTAATTTTACTCAGTGTCATGAAGTGTAGACTAACAGTTATATTAAAAATTATCTCTCTTATTATAGAATTCATCAACTCAGTTCCAAAAGAGTCATGTTTCTTCGGGAGCCCAGGTAGAAAAATATAAGAAAAACTATTTGCCAGCACAAGGTAAGAGGCTGCATGGCTCTTTTATATGTCAGAACTTACTAGGTAATCTGAGCTGAGCATGGTGACACACGTGTTACCCTACCAGTCGGGAGGCTCACCATAGGTTCAAGGCCAGTCTGGGTTGCCAGGTGAGACGGGTTAGAAGGACGTGGATGGGGCAGAGGAGAGAGGGTTACAGTCATGGAATTAAACACTGGTGGTTTTGAAGCCTCTACATCACTAGCATATAAGCTACTGCCTTAGTTTCTGTTTCAAAAGAAGTAGGAGGGGCTGGGAGATGGCTCAGTGGCTAAGAGCACTGGCCACTCTTCCAGAGGACGTGGGTTCAGTTCCCAGCAACCACATGGCAGCTCACAACTGTCTGTAACTCCAAGATCTGACACCTTCACACAGACATACATGCAGGCAAAACACCAATGCATATAAAAATTATTTTTAAAAGGTCAATGCAAGAAAAACAAACAAATGAAAAACAAAACAACAAAACCAAATAAAAGAAGTCAGGGGACAAGCTGGTAAAGGAGAAAGGATCCATTTACAGTGTGGACAAATAGTAACAGTTATAATTTATAGACAAGGCCAAAAAATATGCACGGTGTTCATTTAGCTGTGAGAAGCGCTGTCAGAACTGAGTGCTCCTGTGGAGCTGCGCTGCAGCCTTTCCCTCCCACTTCATGAGGTTCCTGGAGAAACTTGAGCCCTTTGGGGGTTGCTTTAGGGTCTCTATGTCAGCCCTTACCCCTCAGATAACTCCTGAGAGCATCCCATGTTTATTTATTCTTTTAAACTACATGTGCCCATACAACTTATAAATCTGTAATTATCAAGAGTTTGCCATGTAGATACTGGGAACTAAACCCAAGTCCTTGCAAAAGCAGCCAGTGTTCCTAACTGCTAGGCCATCTCTCCGGCCTTAACAGATTCACTTGTATGAATTGGTGTGTGATGTTGGCAATACTGTGGGCATTCTTATTTGCATCTGGAATACGTACATGCGTTTCTCTAGGTACATAGCAAGGGTTAGAATAACTGGACAACTGGTAGAGGACCTTTAATGCCAATAGATTGTACCAAAATATTTCTAAAACATGCTAGTACACTCTTAAAGTTTATTACTTGTATTTATTGTGAGTCCAAACACATGGATTGAGAAAACAGCTATGGGAAAGTAGTTTCGCTCTTCCCATGTGAGTTGTCTAGATTGAACTCAAGGTCACTCCTAGCAGCCTGCATGTTTATCAACTGAACTACATCCCTAGCCCTGATATGAAAGCTGTACTTTCAATAGCTAGGAAAGTACTTGATTCCATACTTGCCCAGTACTCGGTGCCATCAGATTGTAGTTTTTGCCAGCCAGGTGAGTGTATCTGTCACTGCTATTTTAATGCACATTTCCTTGACCATTTAAATACAGTGAACACCACTGCCTTTGCTGATTAGCTACATGGGTCCCACCCTGGCCTATGTTACTGGGAACTGAAACCCATGTGTGCAAGGCAGGTGCTGTGCAGCTCAGCCATCTCCTCAGCCCTGAGTTTCTTTTTTTATTAAAGGAAAATAACTTAATGTCTTTAACCATTGTAACTTACCTATGTCACAAAAATCTTTTCTCAGCCTATTAGCCTATTGCTTTTCAACTTTTTTTTCCTTTTTTTAAGGATGAGGTCTCACATAGCTTAGGCTAGCTTTGAGGTTGGGGGGGGGGGATGCTAAAGCTGGCCTGTGTGTACTCATCTCTTTTGATGCACCCAATTTATTTTAATGTTGCTGGGCTGCTTTTTTCCCTGCATGTGGTGTTTTGTTTTGTTTTTAAAGTATGTGTATGGATGTTCCACCCACATGTATGTCTGAAACATATGTCTGCCTGGACCTGCTGAGGCCAGAAGAGGGCATTGAATTCCCCAGAACTGGGGTTGCAGAGTGTTATTAGTTATCACATGGCATAGGAAACTGTACCTGTGTCCTCTGAAGAGCAACAAGTACTCGTAACTGAGCCTTCTCTCCAGCCTCCTGTGCTTTCAGCTTTCCCTTATTAGGCTGTGAGCCACACTGCCTGTGGAATGTGTCTGGCTGTTCCTGCACCACTTGCTGTCTGTCTCTATTGTCCCATGTGTCTGTGTGTACAGTACTGCAGATGGCGAGCCTGCACCGAGGAGTCTGCATGTTCCTGTCTCCTAGCTCTGTCCAACTGTAGATAGAGGGTTCAGTTTCATGTCAGATCATAATTGAGAGAATTAAATTTGGTATGTAATGAATTGTCAGGGCTCTAATTCTGGTTCTGTCTTGTAGATTTGGTAATTTATCCTCTCAGCCTTGGTCTCCTCACCTGAAAAAAAGGGGAGAATTAGTCTCATCTCTGGCGGAGGTTAAAGGTTAGAGATGACGTGACAGTTAAAATTTGCACACCTGGCCTATGACATTCTTCTTGTGTCCTATACAGACGGAAAAAGCACCCTGCTAGCCCCAGAGCCCTGGCTACCTATGGCAAGCCTCTGCGCTCTTCCTTTTTCCATCTTTTATCTCTGTCTTCCATCTTCCATATACTGATTTTTCAGATGTATTTTCTAAATACATTATGGTATAGAATTGGCAATGCTGCCAGTTTGGACTCTAAGGGGGATGGTTTATATGGGGTAATGGGCTGGAGCGATGGCTCAGTGATTGAGAATTTGCTGTTCTCAGATGACTTAAGTTCAGTTCCCAGCACCCACTCTGGGTAGCTGACAACCACCTGTAACTCAGCTACAAGGGATATGATGCCCTCACATGCTAGAGTGTATTCATATCTTCAGACAGACTCCCACATACACATAAATAAAACAAGGCAGCTGGGTTAAATAAGACAGCACTGACAAAGCAAACGTTTTATTTTGTGTGTAGTGTGGGTATGTGTGTCCCACTGTGTTCATGTGGAGGGCAGCTGACAATGTGGAAGTTGGTTCTCTCCTCCTACCATGTGTGTTCCAAGGATTAATGTTTCAAGGCTTGGGGACAAGTGCTTTTATCAGCTGAGCCCTCTCACTGGCCCCCAAAGGAAATGTTTTATCAGACCAATAAGCTAAACATTTTCACTAAGTATTAAAACTAACTCTGACAATTACATTCTAACAGGGAATCTGGCTCGAAGATCCAAGTCTGTGCCTCCTCGTGACTTAGGCAGCTCGGATAAAGGACAAGTAAATCTTTTTATATAGTTAAATATGTGAATGTACCTTATTCAAGATTGAAATGGATTTGTTAAATTTCTAAAGGTATGAAGAAGGGCTTCTGGGAGCTGGAGAGATGGCTCAGAAACTTAGAGCACTGGCTGCTCTTCCAAAAGTCCTGAGCTTAATTCCCAGCAACCACCTGGTGGTTCACAATCATCTATAATGGGATCGGATGCCCTCTTCCTGGGTGCAGGTGTTACATGCAGGCACAACACTGTATACATAGTAACAATTTTTTTTAAAAAAAAGGTTTTTATTTAACATTGTAAATGTTTCAAATATAACAACAAACATGAGCCATGGACTCTATAGAATGTAGTTTTAGAATCTGGGTTTTAATTTAGTGGGTGCAGGTTGTTAACAGCTTAAAATGTCTTATATTGTAGGCTGCCTTGCCCAGAGAGCCTCTTGAACCAGTGAACTTCCCAGATCTTGAATATAAAAATGAGGAAAATGAGGAAGAGATTCAGGGAGAAATCAGTCATCCTGATGGAAAGGTAAACCATATTCATTTAAAATAATGAGTGTGTTGGGGCTGGAGAGATGGCTCAGTAGTTAAAGTGGCTGCCCTTTCAGAGGACTCTGGTTCAATTCCCAGCACCCACATGGCAGCTCACAGCTATCTGTGACTCTAGTTCCAGGGGATCTGACATGATGACATAGGCAGGCAAAACACTAACAAATTCTCTAACAAACACCAAAAATAAAAAGTTATCAAAAAGTGTGCTATAAAAAATAGCATTAAAATAAGGATTTTAGACTCTGAAAAGAGTGTCACTTGTCATTTGACAACAGGAACCTATTCTGAGAACTGCATTGTTACAGATTGTATTATTTATGAATATCCTAGAATGTGCTCACAGAGACCTAAATGAGATCTACCTCAGACTAGGGGTGGTGTATGCCACGTCTATGTATAAATGTATACAGGGTGTGTGTGCAGACATAGGCATGTATATGGTAGAACCACTGTTCTGAGGACTTAGAAGAACAAAGGGCACCAAATAAGCTGAAGCACAGGAGACTCCATGTGTGCTGATACAAATATCATGTGTGATAGGAGACTGTGTGTGACATAAACACATAGAATGATGTGTATAAAAGCATAGAAAGCACATGAATCAGCAACATAGCTGTTTTATATTATTGAACACGATGTACTTTACATAATTGTGTGGGATGTACTTTTCTGAAGCTGTCAGCACAGGCTTACGCCGTCACTAAAACACAACATGATGCTGTGCATGATGGCAGCTAGGATGCAAAGGGTCAGGTTTTCCAGCTTCACTATACTAATCGGGGAGAATGTTATGCACGTGGCCCATCAGTGACTGTTGTGTAGTATGTGACCAGGGCTGGTGTTGATGGCTGCAGTGGCACTTGAACATTTAGTGATAAGCAAAAGCAGGACTATCACCCCTTTAACACAGAGCGGCACGGCCTCTCACATGTTCTCCTCTGTGGTCTTTGTAATTCTGTTCTGGAGCCAGGCCTGTTACTAGCCTGTGTGACTTTGTTCCTGCCCTTAGTTATCTGTGTGTGCCACACAACAAACGAGGAAGTCAGAGCACAACTGCAGGAGTTGGTACTCTCCATAAAACATGTGTGTCCTGAGAACCCAGGCCATCAGGCTTGGCAGCAAGTGTTCTTGTCCTTACAGAAGTTTCTAAGTGGAAAAAGTGGGTGTGCTGATTAAAGGGAGGGGTGAAAAGGGACATAATGATGCCTGGGGAGGTGTGTAAGGATATTTTTCATATGTTTCATACATCTTGTTCATTTAACTGAAATAAGGCCAAAGTTCAGTCTAACCTTGAGGACTGATGAGGATAAAGTCAAGTGACCATATTTTATGAGTCTCCTATAGGACACCAAGTTGATGAGAGAATTTATTTTAGATGAATTGTTAATATAAATGGAATATGAATAAAAAGCCGAGAAAAAGTGGTTGGTGGTTGGCGCACGCCTTTAATCCCAGCACTTGGGAGGCAGAGGCAGGTGGATCGCTGTGAGTTTGAGGTCAGCCTGGTCTACAAAGTGAGTCCAGGACAGCCAAGGCTACACAGAGAAACCCTGTTTCAGAAAACAACAAAACAAAACCTGATGAAATAAAGGTGTTTTCTATTCTCTACTTTGGATTTTAGAAATATGTTTTTTACGTCTATTGTGGAGAATTTGGATGTGCGTAAACAGGCAAGGTATTCTTCATATCTTTGTTGCGTGGTGTCAGGAGGAAATCTTACCTAGTGATAATCACCTTGTGTCTTTTTAGGTAGAAAAGGTTTATAAAAATGGGAGCCGGGTTGTCCTGTTTCCCAATGGGACTCGGAAGGAAGTGAGTGCGGATGGGAAGAGCATCACTGTTACGTTTTTCAATGGTGACGTGAAGCAGGTCATGCCGGATGAGAGAGTGGTGAGTGTGCTCAGGCCACTGCTTCTGGCTGTGCCGTCTCTTGAGAGGGTGACTCGAGGAAATGTCTTTGCAGGTCTATTACTATGCCGCTGCCCAGACCACGCACACCACATACCCAGAAGGCCTGCAAGTCTTACATTTCTCAAGTGGACAAATAGGTACAAACTTCTTTGCCTCCTCTGTTTAATGCTAGCCTTCCTTCAAAAACAAATACTGATAACAATCATTTTTAAAACAGAAAAGCATTTCCCAGATGGAAGAAAAGAAATCACATTTCCTGACCAGACCATTAAGACTTTATTTGCTGATGGTCAAGAAGAGAGCATCTTTCCAGATGGCACAGTTGTCCGAGTACAACGGTATGGCACCTCTTAAGTCTGTTTCCAATTTTCATGGTTCAACTTAAAAAAAAAATTGGGACTGGGGATTTGGCTCAGTAGGGAAGAGCACTTGCTGTGCAGTCATGAAGATCTGAGTTGGAACTTGTTACGTGCAAGGAAGCATCACCCTCCCAAATACGAAACAAAATGTATCAGTGACTTGAATTTTCAATGAGTTGAGACAGACACTTGAAACATGAGAGACACATGACTGCGCTGTGAAGTTTAGAGAGAGGCTGCACAGAACTCAGGAGAGGTGGGAGTCATTTGTTTGTTTAGAAGTTAAGAGTCAACTGGGCGCGGTGGCATACACGCCTCTAATCCCTGCACTTAGGAGGCAAAGGTAGGCGGATTGCTGGGAGTTCAAGGCCAGCCTGGTCTGCAAAGTGAGTCCAGGACAGCCAAGGCTGCTACACAGAGAAACCCTAAACCCTGTCTTGAAAAACCAACCAACCAAACAAACAAAAAAGTTGTTTAGAGTCTAGGGGAGGGGAAGAGGGAGTGAGGGTGGGAACAGGAAGAGATAAAAGTGAGGGGATAACATTCAGGATGTGATCTGAATAAATTATAATAAACTAAAATTTAAAAAAAGGTTTAGTGTGAACCTTGAAAACAGAATGAAACACAGAAGCCACGCTGTCCTCAAGTGTGTGCCTGTAGTTCCAATCTTGCCTGTAGTTTTACTTTATCAACCCCTCTGTCCACTTTGGTACAGTTTTAATTTCTTGGCATATTTGATCCAAACTTTAAAAATCAGTAAGCTCTTCCTTTGTCTTTCTGAACATTACATTTTGAAAGTTAATTTTATGTGGTCCCTGGATGCCCGATACACAATAAAAAAAACTTTTTTTAAAGCTGAGTTTCTTGTGGCTCAGGCTGGCCTTGAACTTCTGATCCTTCTGCCATCATATCCTACACGCTAAGATTGTAGGTGCACATCATAACCAAGCTGATGATGCAGAGCTGCTTACCCCATCATTTTAACCACCGTCCTGGTGAAGGTCTGCCACATCTGATTTTGAGTTTTCCCTTTATTTTAGAATATGACAACTAAATAACTCTGTCTTTGAAAACAGTTAATGTACTAGCCAGCGTGAAGCCGATCATACAGATTGGCCAAGAATTCAGGTGGTACAGCAATTTCTTATAGTCACTGTAGTGTTTTTCCCCTTAGTGTAGAAATCTGATACATACACAAATAAATAGCAGTTTGTTAAAAAAAATTAGAGGTCTGTTATGCGTTGGATAACATTTGAAAAAATTTAGGATTTCTTTTTTAACAGTAGTTTTGCATAATAAGCAGAGAAGTAAATAAAATTTCTGTACCATGCTTCAACATAGACTAACTACTTTCACGAGCAAGTCCCAGGTGTTATTAGTTCGGTTAGAATTATTTCTTTCTTCAGAGCAGTGGTTCTCAAATTGCAGTGCGCCACTGAATCACCTGGCTTGTGCAGATGCAGCTGTGCTGGAGCGCCCCCCCCCCCCCCAGGGGAAGCAGCTCTTGGGATAGATTTTGTGTCTCACATATATGTGGCACATGATGATTCTGCAATATGTTTCAAACTGCTGAATCTCAGGCCATGAAAATTCACTATGAATGTCCCATACACATGCCCAGCAATCTGCTTCATTTTTTCATATTCTATTTTTTTGTTGTTGTTGTTCAAAGTACTCAGGTGGTCTTCAACTTAGTGAAAAAGAGCCATCCTAACTTTACCCCAAGGAACCTGAATAGCTAAATTTTAACAGAGTGACCAGCTCTGAGCTGGGTATGCTAACATCCCAGAACTAAGGAGGGAGGGGGATCACTGAGAGTTTGAGGACAGCCTACTTTACATAGCAAGTTGCAGGCCAGTTTTGGGCTACATAAAGAGACTCTTGTCACAACAACCACGTCTTTTTAGACTTTTAGTCTCTTTGGATTTAGACAATCTAAAACTTAAAAACAAAAAACTAAACATTTATAGTAAAAGTACAAAGTAAATTCAATAAGAGAAACTTTTCATGGCCACATGTAAAAGCTAATTTAGTAGTTGGAACTGAAATGAAATACTGCAGACAGAACTTGCAATTGTATTGGAAAGAGGACCAATGAGTCTTTTTTGGAGAATAATTACCAGAATCAAAGAAGGCTCCTTTTAGCTAGCATTCCTGTGGTACGTTTTTTTTCTTTTTATTCTCCCACTGTATTGAGGATGAATACAAAGCCTCATGCATACTAGGCTAGTGCTTTACCACTGAGCTCTTTCCCGCTCTACTTGGCAGAGCTAGGCAGGGTTTTTGTGTTGCCCAAGCTGGACCTGAACTCCAGTCCTCAGCCTCCTCAGGGCTGGTATTACAGTCATGTACCTACCACTATGACCAGCTCTTGTTGATACACATTTTTAAGGAATTATATTCTGGTTTAAATTTTACAGTGATGGCAACAAAATCATAGAGTTTAATAATGGGCAAAGAGAGCTCCATACTGCCCAGTTCAAGAGAAGAGAATATCCAGATGGGACTGTTAAAACTGTCTATGCAAATGGTCATCAAGAGACGAAGTACACATCTGGCCGGGTTAGAGTGAAGGACAAAGATGGCAATGTTGTAATGGACACAGAATTGTAGAGATTATTGTGGGATTAATCATGAGGTAACACTACGTGGCTCTTCTGTTCAGAGTATGTACATTTCTTCATGTGTTCGGTCGTTTAATTTATATAATGTGTGTGTGTCTAAATGTAAATTATGTTTGAATTTTAAAATTAAAGTTTTACTGCAGAGTCTCTTCCTGGTCTACATTCTTAGAAACACAGAAGCAGCTCCCCCTTTGTATGTGTCTTTCTACAGTCAGGAAGAGCCAAACGTTATTACTTTGCTGTAAACCATGTACAGTTTATTTTTTAAACAACTTTGCTTTTTTTGGTCTTGTTTTTTAGAGACTGGGCCCTACTGTGTAGCACTGGGTAGCCAGAAACTTACTGTGTAGGTTGGGCTGGCCATGAATTCAGAGATCCACCTGCCTTGGTCCCCTCAATGCTGAGTAAAGGCGTGCACCACCATACATAGTTTGTGCAGGTTTTCAAAATAAGAAACCCAAGAGGTAAAAGAGCATCCAATCCTTGTTTCAGAGAATGAACTAAAAAGTGAGTGTCAGTACAGTACTGCAGCCAGTTCTTAGATGAAAGCTCTCATGAATTACAACCAGAGTGCTATGTAACTTGTCAGAAACAGAGAAGTAGCTGGTGTGAACCAGTCATAGCCTCCTTCATCTTATTACCAGAGAGGTGGCAGCCAGCACAAGCAAACGTGCTCAGAGAAAGGGCGAACTGCCTACTGCGAGCTTATAACTAGAAAGGGCAAACTGCCTACTGTGAGTTTATAACTAGGACAATAGGTATTGACAATTACTCGTTAACAAATATCGATTAAGAACTGAATGTGAAAAACAAAAAATAAAAATATATTACTTAACACTGTGGAAGAATATTAGAGTAAGACATAAACTTTAAAACTATTAAAGCTAATGAAAACCCAAGGCTCTCCTTTACATTTTATATATCACACGCTGGATCTGCTATGCATAAAATAAAATTTGGCTGTTACTCATAGAGGTAAAGAAATATATATTTGTAATAAATACTTGGCCTGTCTGTGTTTTCACTAACTTCTTTTTCAGAAGCAACTGCCCCCTGACCCAGCAAATCCCACTACTGTGCACATGTGAGAAAACCTCTCACGTGTATAAGGGCCCTATAAACACACAAAAGTCCCAGATACCTAAATATCTAATGATAAGAACATGCACTCGATGGGCAGTGCAAAACCTACGTTTCCCAGTACTCAGTCTTTCTTATGGAATCATGTACAGCAGAAGTATAAACATCACCTCAGTCATTACTCATCTTGTAAGGGAGTGGCGGCGGTAATGGGGTGAGACAGTTCATGACCTTCAACAATTCCACTGTTTCTTAAGCAAAATCTTAATAACATGAACTAAAATTTCTATATGCCTCAATTTTATTTTGAAAACAGTAAAAACAAAAATATTTCAAAGAAAATATAAACTTCCTCCTACACCATTCTTTAACAATTTAACAAGACTAAAGGAGGGAAAAGACATAACTGCAGAACAAGTTAAAATCAAACCCAAAATGGTACAAATCTAACAGTAAACTTTTTCTTTCTGGACAGCTACAGGTGCTCTTGTATGCCTGAAAAACAAAAAGTATTACTTTAAAACTTGCTTTGATGCTTTATTCAATTCTAGCTGGTTAGTTGGTTGGGTCTCAGTGGTTCTGCCTGCCTGCTACTCGGGAATTAAACTGTGTCCTGCTTGCCCCACCCATCAGTACTAGGACAGTCATGACAGCCATTCCCGACTGTCTTTACAAATACAAGGGTTGTTGATAATGGTGTTCAAGAGGCAGAAAGTTATCAGGCAACAAAATCTGCAAGAGTTCTTGTAGAACTTCATCTTTTGAGAAATGAGACTCAGATGCTTTTATAAGCCATTTAACATTCACCTCTGCCACAGCAGTCATGTACAGGCTCGCGTGGGCTGACTCACCCGGCAACCACGGATGAGCACACTTACATCGTTCATCTTCATCTGCAAGCCCCACTTCTACCAAGGACATATGAACTGGGTACTGTTCACTTTCATATAATGTCACTATTTGTTCTGGTTCCTGAGCCTAAGATGGAAAGATACAGTTATCAACAAGATAATAATGTAACTGGGGTACACACTTATAACGTGGTGGTAACACACCTGTAATCCTAACCGGAGGCAGAAGAAGATGATCACAAAACAAACAAACACCCAAAACACAATCTGTCTTTGCTGTCCTTTCCGTCCTCCGTCTGTCGCTGTCGCTGGAGGAAGGTGCAAGACTAATTCACTCTCTGCCTCTGCCTTTGCCTTCAGAAGGCATCTTGGTTTCCTTCTAGTCTCCTCTATTAAAGCTAATGAAAGCCCAAGGCTCTGCTTCACATTCTATATACCACACACTGGATCTGCTATGCATAAAATAAAATTTGGCTGTTACTCATAGAGGTAAAGAAATATATATATTTGTAATAAATACTTGGCCTGTCTGTGTTTTCACTGACTTCTTTAAAACACCCTTCATGAACTATGTACATGCTAGTGCACAATATACAACAGTTTTCCAAAAGCATTTTCTAGTCATAATAGCCTTATCTGGTTCTGTGGAAGGCAGTATACAGGATTCTTTGTCCTAGCACCTGGCAGAGAACGCAGTCGGGCCTGAACACCAGTCCTAAAGACCAAGGGTAACTCAGCCTTATACATCACCCTCCCTACTCAGGCTGTGTCAAGGAGGAGGTCTGG
Organism: Acomys russatus; assembly: GCF_903995435.1. NCBI lineage: Eukaryota > Metazoa > Chordata > Mammalia > Rodentia > Muridae > Acomys > Acomys russatus. The sequence goes on along the minus strand of NC_067139.1, from coordinate 85,570,709 downwards.
GAGTCCTGGGTTTTATAATATTGAGCCAGATCACAGAAACAAATTGTGCACGTGCCTGTAAGGATAAAAAATGACCAGTTCTAGAACACTATGCAAAAACAAAACAAGGTTCTTGCTTGCCTGTGGGCTACTACTGTGTGATATGCTAAACTTAAAATCTTTTAAAAAATCTTTAGAACTAACCTATGTGAGTGCTTTGCCTTCACGTATCTAAGTTCACAATGTGTATACAGTGCTAGCAAGCTCAGAAGAGAGTATCTGAACCCCAGGAACTGGGGTGGGCTGTTATGAGCCACTGGGAACCAAACCTGGGCTCCTCTGCAAGAGCAGCAAGTGCGTGCTCCTAGCCCTTGAGCCGTTTCTCCAGTTCCGACCTGGAGCTCTGCTATAGATCTAGCCACCTTGCAGTTCAGGCTTCTCTGACTATAGCTCCCCAGCTTTCAGGACACAGCTTGTGTAACACTTTCTGGACCTCCTACTTAGTGAATTACTTGAATGTCTACTAAGAAGTTTCTTGAACACCTTTCCACATCTCTTCGGATGCAAACAGTCATTTCTTACATTTCTTCCCAGCCTACAAAGTTATCTATACCTCTACTGTACTTTGATTCTACCTCAAATTAATTAGTGGTATGCATGTTTGTTTTTCATTAACTTGGAAGTTCTTTAATGATAGGATATGCATCTTTATTATTTTATATTAATCCTTATGTATCCCTTTAGGATAATGAAGTTTTTTAAGACTAAATTTTCCTTTGATGGATTTGACAGGGCCCAGGGTGATGACCTTGAACTTCTGACCCACCTGCTTGCATGTCCTGAATGGTGGATCACAGGTGACCATCACCTACACCTGTGAAGGCAAGTGCTCTACTAACTTATGGCAGCTAGTAGAGTTCCATCCCAAGCTCCACATAAAAATATTTTAACTAGCCTTAACTGATACAGTCTATGTAGCTTTAAACGCTTTAACTAGTATTTCTTAAGCAGAAGCAAAACACTTTACAAAGTTAATAGGGTTTATGGAAACAGCTTCAAAATAATTTGGCTAAGACATACTTACCACAGAGGAAGCATAAAGTTGTTTTCCCTGGAGACAGTCTATCATAGTCCATAATGCTTCCATGCTCCACTTGGGACAGTATGGTATTCTTGCCTTTTCTGAGTCACTTAAGGGAGGTTTAAACCCTGCCAAGAGAACCTTTATGGCTTGGGCTGGGTATTGCATAAGCTGAACAGGAATCTGACGTAGTCTGTTACAAAAGAGATTGAAAACAGGAGAAAAGTTTCATGATACTGGATTTGGCAAATGACAGCAAGTGCATAGCCAAGAAACGTCAGAAAAGCTGAATCCCTTGGGCACTGTCAGTGATGTGCAATGGTCCAGTTGCTGTGGAGAACTATATGTGGGAGTTCCTTAGAGAGTAAAAATAAGAGTGTGGCCCAGCAATCCCATCTCTGGTATATACCCCACATGACTGAAAACAGGGTCTCAGGGTACTTTATAGACATCTTTAACAGTTTTATGAGGGATGAAACTTAACTGACACCAACTGGCACAGATAACGAACAGTGCTAAATAAAGCAACAGCTGTAAGTTGCTCTCAACAAATGACCTATCATAGCACATGGAAGCAAACACAATTTAAGATTAAAGGAAGGATAGCAGGCTACTGAGACTTGATACCCTATTATCATATACAGGGGGAGGAGGCCGCCCTTAGTCACAGTCATAGGGGAAGGGAGTAAGCGGAAAATGGGAAGGAGGGAGGAATGGGAGGATACAAGGGATGGGATAACAATTGAGATGTAATATGAATAAGTTAATAAAATATATTTTAAAAAGATTTAAGCTATGCATTAACTTAGATTGTAAAAGCCGACTACATGGAAAACCCCAGGCAAGGAAGGTTGGTTGCTGTTTTGTTCTCTTAAAGGCAGGTTAAACAAGCAGTTGAGTATATGGTCAAATAGCTGTCACAAGTCCTGCACTTGCAGAGATCCACCTGCCTCTACCTCCCTGAGCGTTGGGACCACAGGTGTGTGCACTGTACCTGGAGCAGTCTCAAGTCTTAAATGGCTTTAAGGTGTATGATAATTCTGGCTGTGAGGTCCTGTAAAATCTCCAGTCTCTTAGAATGTAAGACATTTTCATAAATTATTGGCACAAAGAAGAAATTCCTAATCTTATAAACTTTTAAAATATTTTTTTTCTTTTAAAATGAGGTGGTAGTGGCACACGCTTGTAATCCCAGCACTCAGGAGGCAGAGATATGTGTATTTCTGTGAGTTCAAGGCCAGCTTGGTCTACAGAGCAAGTACCAGGACAGCAAAGGCTACACAGAGAAACTCTGTTTCAGAAACCAAAAAAAAAAAAAAAAAAAAATCAACCAACAAATCAAGCCTCCCCTCCTGTCCTCCCCCCCAAAAAAATCTTCCCAATAAATAGTTCTAATTATCTTCCCATCCCAGAAAAAACAAAGAACCTTTACTAAGGACTGGGGAGAAGGCTCCGAGAGTAAAGTGCCTGCCGTGCAAGCAGGACGACTACAGTCTGATCCTGTGCTTGCTGTCCAGCCAATCTAGTTAAAATGGACAGCAGGTTCAGTTAGAGATTCTGTCTGAAAAAGCAAGGTGGAGAGTAATAGAAGACACCAATATTGACCTTTGACCTCTGCGTAAGCACATGCTCCCTACATAACCATACCACACACAAATATGCTTTTTAAAAAGCACCTTATTCAACTTTACCTGTTTATTGTCAGCTTCTCTGTGGACCCATAATCAACAAACAGTACCAGGATAGACAAAGGATTAAATTCTTTAATGGAAACAATCTTGGCTCTGTACCACAAACCATCAGCATATTCAGCGAGGCAAGGCATTTCTGGAAAGACAGTAAAGGAGAACAAATGATGGAATTGTTACTGATTTTCTTCCAAAAATTTTAATATAAAAAGTACAAAAAAAAAAAAAAAAAAAAAAAAAAAAAAGTAGCCATACGGTCACTGCCCAGAACTGAGCACTGTGGTGGCTTCTCTTTTTCTGCCTGCACTTTACCTAGCTTTCTTACTAATGCCTACGGTTACGTTCTGAAGAAAAGCGCTTGCCCATCCTCAGAGTCCCGCTTCCAGACAGGTGAGGCCACATTGCCAAGAAAAGAAAAACAACCTCAGGCATAAAGTAGCTATGAATGAACAAACTATGTATGCTCAGATACAGAAATTACATTATGCTGGACTGTGACTCCCCTGGAGGAATGAATGAGGAAGAATTTTTTTCCTTCTGGACTGTAAAGTGTGTCTACACAAAACCCACCTGCTGAGATACTCTTACACTCAGTTGGTAACTGTGAGACCAATTGCACAGTGCCCTTCCAATTGCTGCTGACGCTCCTGAGTGGACATGCTCACACTGCTTCTGTAAAGTGGTGAGGAGGAGGGGACACTGCTACATGCTGGGAGAGGCAGGAGAAGGCCTCTGATAAAGGAGACCTGAGCAAGAGACCTTGGCTGTGACAGCCAGTCTGAGGAAGAATATTCCAAGCAACAGGAACTGTGAGCTGTAATCAGCCAAAACAAGTTACGGCCTATCAGAAGGCTATTAAACCAGGCAAGAAGTTCTGCTGATATATTTTTCCTTTGCTTAAACATACTCTGATATACAACAGACCAATAATAGAGACAGCTCTATGCCCCACACAGGAAAATGTGCAGCCACTCTTGGTATCCAGGGGTTGCCAACAGCAAGTGGGTACATTTTCCTTCGAAGAGAATCATGGGCATTTAGTGAGGATGTGAGGAATAGTTTGGAAAGAAAGCTGTAAGAATTTTAATCTATCCTGGTAAACCCACCCCAAAGTCATTTCCGGTGATTCATACCACTGTAGTCTGGAAGGCAGCGTTCACAATCTGAGCTGGCGGTGAAGCCTCACACTTAAAAACAACCATCCTTCTGCGACTACCCTCAATTTCCAACTTGCCTGACTCGTAAACTGTCCCCAGAGGAGTGCTAAGTTACGTAACTCATTTGGGTCACTCCTCATCTAGAAAATGTGTGTTTTTGGAATTTAGAGATCATACGTGTGATGCTGAGGAGGAGAACGACCAGTTAACATGATAAATAACCCACCCATCTCCCTGGCGTGTCGCATGAAAGGCAAGTCTCACCAAGACCCCGGGCACTCAGAACAAACACACCTGAGCTAAAGTCTGTCAGTGGAGGAAAGGCCTCTACATTCCTGTTAAGTCTCTGCAGTGCTTCCTCCAGGCTCTCAGACTCTGATTCCCAGCTGATTCCGCTGTCATCCATGTCACCATGATGGTTAAACTGAGTACAGCTTTCTACAGAATCAAGGCAAATATACACCTACAAGGGAGTGGGAAGGAGAGAAGGCAAACACACTTTGCAGAGTCTGTAATTCTACAACTCACTCACAGGTGGCCTCCAGCCAGGACTGAGGGACCCTGGCTCCTGTGACTTGTCCCCATGCAGTGCCTCTGTGTCCTGCCAAACTCATCTTGTAGCCGGGAGACCACACTGAAGTAGGGGTGTGGCTGGCTGTAGAGATGGGCGTGTTTCAGGAAGTACAAATCTTGTAGCAGTCCCCTGAAAGGGTCCTAGAGCTAGCACTGAGCCTTCTGGACATGTCATATGAATATTTACTTGTTCTTAGACAGGTGTTATGTATATCCTGGCCTCAACTACTAATCGTCTGCCACCTGAGTTTGAATTACAGGCATGTTTCACCATGCCTGGCAATGTGACTCTTTGGAAGCAGAGTCTATAGTTACCATCAAAATCTTGGCTGCAGCATCATGAGATCTTGAGACAGACTTAATTAAGCAACTATTTGTTTTTTTACCCTCATGCACTTTTAATTAAATTACTGTACATGTATTTATATTGTGGGAGAGGCACACAGTACCAGAGCCCACGTATAGAAGTCAGAGGACAACTTGTGTGAGTCAGTTTTCTCCTTCTACTATGTGGGTTCTGGGGACTAAACTCAGACTGTCAGACAAGCACCTTTATACACTTAGCCATCTTGCCAGTCTCCATATATATTGATTTAAGCTGCTAAATTTGGAGTAATTTGTCATAGAGCAAAAAATAATATAAACATTATACAACCTAATGGTAGTTATACAAGCTATGACATTAAGCCACAAACCCTTCGCTTGACTGTAAAGGCAAGGGGACGCCAGTGCTACTTGCCATTTCCCACCTTGTTGTCAGCTGGGGACATTAAGTTTTCTTTAGTGAATTTATGCAATCAATAGTTGCTAAATGACTATTATTTATCATGCATTCTTTTAGGTTCTGAAGATATAATGGAGAAGAGATTAAACCTCCATTTTAATGAACTTATCTTTTAGAGAGGAAGACAGCCAAATGCCATAAATAGGTCAATGTAAGATGTTTTAAGAAGCTCAGAAAATCATGGAACAGGGAAAAACATGAGTGACATATTCAATATTCACAGGGGGAGAAAGACGCACTTTAAAATGCTCACTTGGGTTACACATTTGGGGCTGGAGAGATGACTCAGTGGTTTAGAGCAGTTGTTGCTTTTGCAGAGGACCTAGGTTCTATTCCTAGCACCCACAAAACAATAATTTAAAACCTTATCTAACTCCAATTCCAGGGGACCTGATGGGCCTCTTCTGGCTTCCACAGGCATGAGGAATGCATGGGGTACACATACATACACACAGGCAAGAACTGTTAACACTGAATGCATCTAAACTTTAAAAAACCTTAAAAATCCATATGAACATACTCTGGGAAAGCAGCAGGTGTTTAACAAACACCAGTATCCTGAAGAATCAACAAATATCTTAAGACCTAACAGAATGGGGCTAAGTAGAGGCCACCTATTCCCATTGTTTATAGGTAGAAGATGGAACTGAGACAAGTGTATGAGACTGAGACACCCGCACTGTCCCTAAGCGTTGTCTCACAGCTGGCCTGGCACGTACTTCATCAGGTGAGACGATATGCTTTACTTGCACAGCATACAGCTCCTCTGGTGGAGGCAGAAGTGAAGACAGATATGGTGGTAAAACGGGAGCCTCCATTTCAGGCAAAAGCAACTCCTAAAACAACACACACACACACACACAAAATTAAGTTTCAGAATAGCAATCACAAGAATTAACATGAAACTTCCTTATGGTTTACTAGGAACCAAGCTCTTCTGTGTACGGAATACCACAAACAGGTCTAAGCAGCAAGTAGGATGACTCATGATCTGCAGCATTCTTTTATTCCTCAATTAATAAAAAGGATTTATGCAAACAAAAGCATCTGTGTCCATGGATGCATATCCACAGTGGAGTCATGGAATATTGCAGACAAGTGCTCAACAGTTAGTGCCACTTATTAAGAGTGGTGCTGGGTGTAAAGTACAGAGTGAATTGCACACGCATGCGTGTGCGCAGACACACACACACACACACACACACGGCGCGCAGACACATGGCACATACACGGCGCGCAGACACACGGCGCGCAGACACACGCACGCACGCGCACACGCACACACACCCCCGACGGCCTGGAATCCCCAGAGATCAGCCTGCCTATACCTTCAAGGACTGTGTATCCATGTTGGCCCCCTTATTCTGTATTATTTACTTGCTTTTTAAACAAATAGTTACTACATAAAATAACACATGAAATACTCAAAGAGATAAGTTAAAGTCACTGAGAGGATAAGTAGGTTCTTAAGTTCTATAAAGAATAAAGGAAAGAGCCAGGCAGTGGTGTCACATGCCTTTAATCCCAGCACTCGGGAGGCAGAGGCAGGCGGATCACTGTGAGTTCAAGGCCAGCCTGGTCTACAGAGTGAGTCCAGGGCAGCCAAGGCTACACAGAGAAACCCTGTCTCAAAAAACCAAACCAAACCAACCAACCAACCAACCAAAAAAGAATAAAGGAAAAACAAACATACAAACAAAAGGACTAGGCTGTGGTGGCGCACACCTTTAATCCCAGCACTCGGGAGGCAGAGGCAGGCTGATCTCTGTGAGCTGGAGGCCAGCCTGGTTTACAAAGCATGTCTAGGACAGCCAAAGATAACACAGTGAAACCCTGTCTCAAAAAACAAAACAAAACAACAAAAACCCAAACAAACAAACAAAAAACCCCCCAAAATAAAAACCAAACAAGAGGATTGTGGGAGTGTACGTGGTGTGGGTGCAGGTTTTCTACAGAGACCAGCAGTATTTTCCTCTTTAGAAATGTAGTCATCTTTCTTCTTCCACTTCCAATGTCTACTTTATCTCCCGTTCTGAGGGATTCAAGCATCCTCCCTAGATCCCTCCTTGTTACTTAGCTTCTATGGGTCTGTGACTGTAGGTTGGTTATCCTGTGCTTTAAGGCTAATGTCCACTTGTAGTTGAGTACGTGCCCTGTGTGTCTTTCTGGGTCTGGGTTACCTCACTCAGGATTATCTTTTCCAGATCCATCCATTTGCCTATAAATTTCATGATGTCCTTGTTTTTAATAGCTGAGTGGTATTCCGTTGTGTAAATATAACAGGTTCTTTATCCATTCCTTGGCTGAAGGACATCTGGGTTGTTTCTATTTTCTGGCTATTATGAATAAAGCTGCTATGAACATAGTTGAACAAGTGTCCTTGTGATAATGGTGGAGCATCTTTTGGGTATATGCCCAGGACTGGTATAGCTCGGTCTTGAGGTAGAACTATTCCCAATGTTCTGAGCTATCACCAGATTGCTCTAGAGCATGCATGGACTGCACCTAGGCTTCCTAACATAGATGCAGCGGATGGGCAGCTTGGGCTTCATGTAGGTCCCCTAGAAAGTGGAGTGGGGCTGCCTCTGGCATGGACTCTGTTGCCTGCTGGTGGATCCCTTTCCCTTAGCTGGGCTGCCTTGTCTGGCCTCAGTGAATGTTCTTAGTCCTAATGTGACTTGATGTGCCACAGTGGGCTGGTAAGAAGTAGGGAGGGCTCCTTTTTCTTAGGAGGGGGAGTGGGAACAGGGCAGGTGGGTGGGTCTGGAAGGAGAGGAAGGAGGGGGCTGTGGTTGGGATATAAAGTGAATAAAAAAAAAGAAATGTAAATAAAAAAGCTATCACATTAAAATTTGTTGATTATTTTGTTAGTTTAATATTTCTGGAGGGGGTGCAATATAGAAAAGTTCTGCAAAAAGTGACACCCATTTGGCAATTTTATATTTTACAAAGTAAGAAGCACTTCATGTTTTATAACCAAAGAAATGAAATTGTGCCAAGAAAGCCTAATTCTTCCTGGGGCATAGTTCAGTGATAGTTTGCCTTACAATTGTGAGGCACTAAAATCTCCACGCCTTAAAACCAAACAAGGAAAAACTCTTCCTGAATCAAAACCCATACAAAGCACTAAAGAAAAAGGAAAGGCCAAACCATATTTCACCAAAATTTAAAAGCTCTGAAAGAAACCAGGGGTGGAGGAGGGAGGGCTGGTAAGATGGCTCAATGGTTTTTTTTGTTTGTTTGTTTGTTTTGTTTTTTGAGACAAGTTTTCTCTGTGTAACAGCTCTGGCTGTCTTGTAACTCAATCTGTAGACCAAGCTGGCCTCAAACTCCCCAGGGCTGGGATTAAAGGCGTGCGCCACCACCACTGGCTATTACAGTTCAGTGTTACTGTTCTTGCAGTAACTGAGTGTGGTTCCCAAAGCCCACATCAGGTAGCTCCAAACTGTATATAACTACAGCTTTAAGGGATTAATTCTCTCTTCTGGCTTCTGGAGACACCTACACTTTTAAGCACAAACTCATATACAGAGACACACACACAATTAAAATAATAAAATATCCTAAAGTGAAAGTTGTACACATTGGCACTCAGCACTCAGGAGGACTATAAATGTAAGGCCAGCTTAAGCTACATAATGATATCTCTGCTAGCTTGGGCTACCTTGCAAGATCCTGTTTTATAAAATACAACAAAAAAAATGTGAAATCTGAAAAGGACTTGAATATAGATAATAATAACAGAAAGAATTATTTTGTTCATTTATTTATTTATTTATTTGGTTTTTCGAGACAGGCTTTCTCTGTTTTACCTCTGCCTCCCCATTAAAGGCTGGGATAAAAGGTGTGCGCCACCACTGCCTCTGCCATGCCCAGCAGGCCCATCTCATTTTTTTCTTAAGTTACTTTTTATTTATTATGTGTGATGAATAAGTACCAGAGGGTACAAGTTACAGGAGTCAGGTCTCTCATTTCATCACTTGGGTTCTGGGTTCCCCTTGTCAGCTATGCCATCTTGCTGGCTGTGTATCAGATGCTTTCTATTGATTAAAGTTTCTATAACATCTGAGTTGTAACTTACCTCAAATCTTAGTTTCCAGTTTTCATCTTCATACTTTTCATTCTGACCTCTTGGTTTCTGAAATAATATGGTATTGTTCATCAGTAAAAACCTACTTTTATCTACTAACAAAATATTGCTTTAAGGCATATTTGTACTTTACAAAACTTAGATTGCAAAAGCCATGCTGGCATTCACTTAGTTTGTCAGACTAACACAGGAATATCTACTGTTTACATATTCTACTTATATTCCAATTCCAAGAATCCCCAAAATTTTGCTGAACATGTCAGTGGTGATTTACTGTAAGAGCACAACTAGAAGAGACTAAACTATAAACACTGCGTGATAAACAGCATTTCTCTCTCTCTCTCTCTTTCTCTCTCTCTCTCTCTCTCTCTCTGTCTCTCTCACACACACACACACACACACACACACACACACACACACACACACACACACACACCCCGCCCCTGCTTTAAAGAAACAGTTGTAGTGAGGATTAGAGGCACAAAGTGACATCACAGCTTCTGTCTGAGATGAAGTGGGCTTCCTACTTCTTATTTTTTTGAGACAGGGTCTCACTGTGTCGTGCTGGCTGGCCTGAACTTGCTATTTAGACCCACCCATCTCACTAAAGCGGGGCAAGCTCCCTGCCACTCACCTCATTCCCAGCACAAGAAAGAAATTTTCTGTTGGCAGAAAACTCAGTATTTGCTTGCAATTGCTATTTCCTCAAATAATATATTAATAATACTGGAGGCGGATACGAGGACTCAGGCAGTGAAGGCGTCTGCTGCCAAGCCCAATGGCCCTGAGGTTGACTCCTGAAATCCATGTGGTGGAAGAAGAGAACCAACTTCAAAGTGTTCTCTGACCCTACACATGTACATTAGAATCCGTGTGTATACATACATGCACCCAAAATAAATAAAATGCAATTTAAAATTTAAAAAGAAAGGAAAAAAAAAACCTTAACAAGTGAAATGTGATTGTAGACAATTATCTTGTGATCTGTTATTATGCACAGTTCTCTGAAGGTTTTCAGCACCTTGAAGTATAAAACACCAAAACCATTAAAAGCAGGATCACCAGGGCTCGGAAGACAGCCCCGCTGGTAAAGTGCATGCCCTCCAAGTGTGAGGACTGGAGTTTAGTGCTGAGAATTCATGTACAGAAGCCGAGGGGATGTGCACTTGTAATCCAACATTGGCAGCGTGGATGGCCTCCTCAGTCAGGCTGGCCATTTGCTGAGTTCCTGGCTAGCAGACAGGGGACACCTCAACTTGTCCTCTGGTTTCTACACCGTATGTTTATACACTCACGCAAACACATTCACACCACCACCTCCACACACACTCCCGGCTACCAGAACAAGTGTTCCTGAAGCTAAACGCAGTGCATGGCTCTAAACGCCCCATGAGAAGGCAAATGGGAAGCAAATTACAAAGGCTTCATACCCCTTACATCTGACCCCAGAACAAATTAGATTTTGCAGTTGTTTAGATTTTGGGCTAGTTATGCTAGTATTGGTTGAGCATTCCTAATCTGGATAATCTGAAATGCTCCAAGATGTGAGTGCTAGCTGACTTCGGAAAGTGGTACCAGGGTTCAAGAGCAGCCTGCAGAGTGAGGCGAAGGCTAGCATGGCCAGACTCGGTCTTCAAAAGTAGACGAGAACTCCCAGGCAGGCCCAGGGGTAGGACACCTGCCAGGATGTACGAGACCAAAGGTTCTATCTTCAGTGCCTAAAAGCAAGTTAGAGGCTGGAGAGACGGCCAGGGTTAAAAGCACTTGCTCTGGTAGAAGATCTGGGATCAATTCTTAGCACTCGTAACTCCAGTCTAACACCCTTGGTATGATGTCACTGGGACACGAGGCATGTACATAGTCCACAGACATATATGCAGGCAAGACATCCATAAACTTAAAAAAAAAAAACTTTAAAAATAAAAACTAAAATCCTATTTTATTTTCTGAGTCAGGGTCTCATGTAGCCCAGGCTGACCCTGAACTGACTATGTAGTTCAAGGATAACCTTGGTCTTCTGAGCACTCCTGTTTCTACCTGCAAATGCTGGAATTACAGGCCTGCTCCATCATGCCAAGCTAAAACTTGAGTGCTGATTCTCAGTATTTTTTTGACACTAAAAGCATGTTCAATTTGAGATCACCATATTCTGGGTTTTGGCATTAGGGATATTCATCTTGAAATATTTGGCTTCTAGTTCAAGTAAAGAGACACATTTTATGTGGATACTGGCATGAAATTCTATTCAGATTTTATACAGTGCAGCTCATATTCAAATTCAACAACACCAGCTAACATAAAGACACCTTACTAGGGCAGAAGATACAGAAGCATTAATAGAGCTTTAATGTAAATAAAATGTTTTTCAGTACATATAAACCATAATTATATTTTTTATAAAAGAATTGGCAAATTCTCATCTTAGATCCCCATAACAGGTCAGGTACATAGGTCATATTTCAGACCTGAGTTGAGTGTAGTGGCATCTGTCTGTAATCCCAGTAGCTGGAGGGATTTTTTAAAGGAAGAATAAGGATTAGGGTTTTAATGCCAGCCTGAGCTACAGGGGACATATCAGAAGACTTTGAGGTGTAAGGCAGTGTGGCATTTTAGTTAGAATCAAATGTATTATCTATAGGAAAACAGTTTACTTACTTCTTTAAATATTTCCTCAGAATGGTCAAAAGTACAACATTTATGATGGGCCAAAAAATGAGAAAGTGACATCCCATCAAAATAGAGATGAACAGACAATTTCCCCCATGGATCTTCAGGAAATTCCTATGAAATTCAATAATGAAGACTTGTTACTGTAAAGACTTTTACTCAGGCCCAGGCTTTTATAGTTAGCAAATATGGAGCCAGGCTTCTGACAGTAGCACAACCACACAGTAGTCTGTAGTGACTCACTGCAAACAATTTTTTTCTTGACATTTTGGCCAATTATGAAGCAGGAATTCTACTCTTTGACTTATGCAAATCTGTGTGCATATCTGTACCATATAGATTTAACAGTTACTAACTAGAAACTACAGGTAGATCATCTTTAACTAATTTATACTAAGGACAGGTTAAGAGGCAAAGATATTAATTTTAACTAATAATTTCCAAAGTGGCAGGAATGAGAAGGAATCAACACTCTCAAATGGGAAATTGTAATAATGGCTTTAACCCTGACTACAAGGTCGGCTCACAACTGCCATGCACCGGTGTGTCCACAGCTGGTTAAGCTCGACTATTTCTTTGGTAATTCTTTTCCATTTCCACCAGTTCCCCCTTCCTCCAATACACATCCTCACAGAGGAAGGGGAATGTCTCTGGGTAGAGCTGTCTGCATCTGCTACCTACTAACCAGCCCTATGAGGCACCCAGAAGGAAATACTAGAACATATTTTGTGTCAGATCCTGTGTGCCTGTAGGCCCTTACAACCGTATCTCTGCCATTCCTTTCAAACACTTCTGTTTCTACCAGGGTCCTTGGTACCTTCTCCTAGCAACAGCATGCCCTGTCCTGATACACCTTAACAATTTGGACTGAAATGTCACCTGACCACTATAGTGACATGGAACCCTCTTCCTAGCTGCATCTCTTAATAGCAGAGTTCCCTGTTGACCGGGCCTCATCTGCCTAGCATACTGCAGAGGTCACTGTGGCTCCACAGGCATGGCTTGGACTGCTTCGTTCAGCCTCAGTAGCAATTCTCAGTGATCTAATGCTAGAGGATCAACATAGAGGAGCAAGGCATGGGGTCAGCGGGCGGGCTCAGGACCACTGAGCATTCAGTCTGCAAAACCAGGTGGTGGCTTTACTGAAAGCTAAGTTGTAAAGAAAGCCACCTGACTAAGCAAAACATTTTAACTTTTACCTTATATTAGATGACTTGACAGGATTCTTGGAGTGGCTAGGTAGGAACTCATAGTACTAACCTACCAGCTTCCCTATGTAGGATGATCCAGTGGCTTTTGGATGCAGAGATATTTTCTAATCATTTTCATCTCTCATGACATTAGGCCTCAGACAGCTGTGCAGTAACCATATTACTTCACTGCTTAGCATCCTTCCCAGGGCTACTCTTGCATCCTACTCACGATTTCTCCACTTCTCGAAACCTCTACCCTTCTACCAGACTATTTCCTAAGTTGTCCCAGCCTCTGTGAGTTCTGTGTTCTTATCAGGACTATCCCATTCAGCTCTCCCCTTTCTATATCCTGCTGTGCGCGTCTTTTTACCAGTCTTCTGGCTCGTGCTGTTGTGCTGTATGGATATCTTGCTTCCCTAACTAGTGGGAGTGTCTGAAGGTTGTGACAGACTCTGCTAGGACTGTTCGCACCTTACACAGTGCTATGTGACAGCAGGTTCCGCATCAACAATGTCATATTGCCTGTATCTACATAAACACACTATTACTGACAAGTCTTTCAATCATCCACTTTAATGAAGCATCTCAGGAACTTGTTCAAATTAGGCTTATTCAAAACAAACATAGGAATCAAAGTAGTAATGTCTTAAAAATTAACAAATAATTTATATTCACGTATGAACACATATTACATGGCTTGTCATCAAAATATTCTTCAAATTATGTTGATTATAACATTTCAAGGCAAACAGTTACAACCAGCTATGACTTGAAGATAACTTACCACAATGTGAATGTCCACCTCTCTCTTGGAAAGCAGCTCCTGAAGTAGCTCTATGGCATCTGGCTGCCAGACATTCCCAACCTGTGTGGAAGAAACACACTTCCACTTCCATGATGTGAGCCCAAGCAAGAATAAATTAAGACACAAAGAAATGGCGATAAGCAGAAAATGCTTGGTGGTAGAAGTAAGTACACATGAGTGTCATGAGTAGCCAACAAAAATCATCTTAAAAATGTCCTATGTGGGGGCTGGAGAGATGGCTCAGCAGCTGTGAGTGCTTTTGGTTCCCAGCGCCTGTACTGGACAGCTGACTCTCCTTCTGGATGCTGTGGGTACCCACACTTATGTACATACCCACACATGAACCCATTAGAAAAATACAAGACATCTTTTAAAAGATTTATGTTTGTCCAAACATCTCCTGATTGTACTTAACATTTTATGCTTCCAAAGCATAAACCAGGGCAGGGCTGCAGCTCACTTGGAAGGGTGCTTGACTAGCATGCAGGAGGTCCTGGGCTCATCCCCAGCATCACATTAACTAGGTATGGTGCCACATGCCTATGGCCCCTCACCTGGGACGTGGAAGCAGAAGGATCAGAATTCAAGGCCGTACTCTCCTGCAAAGGGAGTCAGATACCAGCCTGGGATATGAAACATCCTTTCTCAAAAATTACAAGGCGACCCCCCCAAATGCTTTAAAAAGAACATCCCAAACTTAACATTAAAGATATCATACTGCATTTAGAGCTTTAAAAATAGTTCAGTTAGTGCTTATACAGGCCAACAGTGTACATTGACCAAGGAACGAATTTCCTAACATGTTAGAGCTTCCAGGCAAGACAGCCATGCGATGAGTCCTCTGCGAGTAGTTCATGGAGCTCCATGCATCCACTCCAGGGACATCTTGAACCACTGTCACAAACCACGCAGCTGAGCCATCCCTCACCCTGGAGCCCCAAAACTGTAATAGGAAAGGAGGAGTTTACTTTTGACCTTTGTTACTGCTAACATTGAGAAATAATTGTTTAGGATCGTCTACCTTGTCAGCAGAGTATGACTGCATGGTATACTGCCATGTACTCACAAGTTTATGTACTGCAGTATAATTTTGTAGTTTTCCTCATTAAAGACTTTTGAGCTGTCATTTACTTGTAGGTATTTTTACAATTTGTATTGTGGGCTGGGGGTGTGGGCTGGAGAAAGAGCTCAGTCGTTAAGAGCAGTTACTGTTCTAGAGGACCTGGGTTGTTTCCCAGCATCCACATGGTGGCCAACAAGCATCTGTAACTCCATCCACTTGGTGGCTAAGGAGCATTTGTGACTTAAGTTCAGGGAGACTAGGCTCCCTCTTCTGGCCTCTGTGAGTACTGCATGCACATGGTGCACTTACATGCTGGTACACACAAGAGTAGAAACAAAGCCTTAGTCAGGAATGGTGGTGCATGTCTTTAATCCCAGAACCTCGGAGCTAGAGGCAGGAGGATCTCTAGGAGTTTGAGGTCATTCTGTGTACGTAGTGAGTTCCATTGACACCCAAGGCTATATAGTGAGACGTTATCTCTAAAACCAAAACAAAACCAACAACAATAACAACAACAAAAGAGAAAAATTTGTATTACAGTCGAAAGGGACTTATTTCTATACTCTGATTTCTAAAATATTACTAATATAAGACAGTACTTAAAGTTAACCACAAAAAACTACCATGTGCTCACCGGTAGAGTCTGATAGAGCTGACAGGGAATACAGAACTGGGGTGTATCTGGATATAGTAAGATAGGATAAAGATGGCACTGTGGAATCTTCTCAGTGAACCCATGATCTAAGTATTGTACCTAAAAAACAGATCAAGTAAATTTCTGGTTAAAATTTATTACTAAAAACTGGATGACAAAGGGGATTTCCTAGTTTTAAGAAGTTTGTGTGTATGTATAGCTATCATTTATCAATGAAAAGCACTGGCTACTTAACTAGAGAACCTGGGATCAGTCAATTCCTAGCACCTACATGGCTTCGCACGATTGTCTGGAACTCCAGTTCCGGGGGACCCAACACAGTGTTCTGCCTTCTGGGCCACTGCACATACACAGTGCACAGATACATGAAGCAACACCCACTAACCCCTCTTTCTTCTTTCTCCCACACTGAAACCTGAGTTTGACTTTGGAACACATATAAAGGTAAAAGGAAAGAACGGACTCCACAAAACTGTCCTCTGACTGCCGAGCGGTCAGTTCCACCCTAGGCACCAGCTCAACTCAGTGGCAGCTCCCCTGCTGTGGCGCAGGCTGGGCAGAGCACTTGGTTCCACCAGCGGCACTGGCTTAGCGCAGCTGCGGTTTTCCTGCTGTGACATAGGCTGGGCGGAGCGCTCAGTTCCACCGGCTCTAAGACTCTGGTTGGACACAGTGTGCAGTTAGAATCCAGAATTCCTGGCTGAGCTTGGCGGACAGTTTGGGCCCTGAATCAATAACTGACCACAGCACGCACTTTGGGCCAAAAGTCCCTAGCTGAGCTTGGTGCGCAGTCCCAGCCCAAAAATTCTGGCTGGAACCTGAGTGCATTCTGGGCCCGGAAGCCCTACCTGAGCTCAGCAGATGGATCAGGCCCTGAGAATCTAGCTGAGTTCGGCCCGTGGTTCGGGCCCAGTGTTCCTGGCTGGACTTGGCAGGGGACACAGAAGGCTGTGGATACCTTGGCCTGACCCAACGCTCATTCAGAGACCCAGAACGATTGCAGGACCCACAGCACAAGGGAGCTGAGGATCACTGGCTGTGAGAGCCCAAAACAACAGGGTTAACCTCCTAACATCCACACCAGTGAAGCATTAGTTTCCAGCCTAGGGAAATCATGAGAAAACAAGTGAATTTATCATCAGATTCCCTCCATCCAACTCTGAAAACTACCCAACAAAAACAAAAGATGGCAAGATGTCTAAAGGACAGTGAAAAAGCATATGCAAAAAAACCCCAAAACAACATGGCGTCTCCAGTTTCCAGCTATTCCAAAGAAAACAACCCAGAGAACTCAAATACTACGAAAATACAGGAAAATGATCTCGAATCCTTAGTAATGAGGATGATAATGGAGGAAACATATATAATTCGTAATCAAATGCAGGAAGACACAGCCAAACAGGTGAGAGACATAAAAGAAGCACATAGAGTGGAACTGGAAAAACTGCAGGAAAATGCAATCAATCAGATGAAAGAAATAAATAAAACGGTTCAAGCTCTGAAACCTATAAAGAGGCAATGAAAGAAACTCAGGAATCTACAAACAATCAGATGAAAGGAATAAAAAAATCAGTTCAAGATCTGAAAATGAAAATGGAGTCAATGATAAACACACAGGCAGAAGAAAAACGAGAACGTGAGACCTCAGAGAAGAAGGTGAGCAACACAGAGGTGAGCTTTTCTAACAGAATCCGAGAGATGGAAGAACGAATCTCAGGTCTAGAAGATACAATCACAGATCTTGAAGCAACCATTAAAGAAAATGTCAAATCTGGAAAACTCCTGACACAAAACATCCAAGAAATTAAGGACACCATGAAAAGAAGAAATCTGAGGATAATAGGCATTGAAGAAAGAGAAGATATCAGACTCCAAGGCCCAGAAACTATTCTCAACAAAATCATAGAAGAAAATTTCCCCAATCTAAAGAAAGAGATGTCTATAAACATACAAGAGGCCTACAGAACACCAAATAGAATTGACCAGAAAAGAAAAACTGCCCGTCACATAATAATCAAAACATACAGAACAAAGAAAAAATATTAAAAGCTGCAAGGGAAAAGGGCCAACATAACATTTAATGGCAAACCTATCAGAATTACACCCGACTTCTCAGCAGAGACCATAAAAGCCAGAAGGGCCTGGATAGAGATCCTGCAAACCCTAAGAAACCACAGATGCCAGGCCAGACTACTTTACCCAGCAAAACTATCAATAACCACTGATGGAGAAAACAAAATAGTCCATGACAAAAAAATTCAAACAGTACCTATCCACAAATCCAGCTTTACAGAAGGTACTAGAAGGAAAACTCCATCCCAAAGGGTCAAGCTACAACCAAAACTACCCAGGAAATAGATAACTATCCCATGGCAAAAACACAACTACACAAACACTCAACTGGAAACAACATCAAAATTAAGACTCTTAACAGTCACTGGTCATTAATATCTCTCAACATCAATGGTCTCAATTCTCCAATAAAAAGACACAGACTAACTGAATGGGTGCATAAACAAGATCCAACATTCTGCTGCATTCAAGAAACACTTCTCACCCATAATGATAGGCATTACCTCAGGGTAAAAGGTTGAAAAAAATATTCCAAGCAAATGGTCACAAGAAGCAAGCAGGTGTAGCCATTTTAGTATTGAACAAAATAGACTTTCAACCAAAATTAATCAAAAGGGATGAGGAAGGACACTTCATACTCATCAAAGGTAAAGTCAACCAAGATGACATCACAATTCTGAACATCTATGCTCCCAATACAAGGGCACCCACATTTGTAAAAGATCTGCTAAAAAAGCTTAAACCACACATCGATCCCCACACAATAATAGTGGGAGACTTCAACACCCAACTCTCACTGAAGGATAAGTCATTGAAACAGAAACTAAACTGAGAAATAACATCATTAACCAATGCCATGGGTCAAATGGATCTAACAGATATCTATAGAACCTTTCACCCAAACAGGAAAGAACGAACCTTCTTCTCTGCACCCCATGGAACCTTCTCCAAAATTGATCACATCGTAGGTCACAAAGCAAGCCTCAATAGATACAAGAGGATTGAAATAATACCTTGTATCCTATCAGATCACCATGCTCTTAGGCTGCAATTCAACAACAACAGAAATAACAAAAAGCCTACACGTATGTGGAAACTAAACAACTCTCTGCTAAATGACACCTGGGTCAGAGAAGAAATAAAGAAAGAAATCAAGGAGTTTCTGAAATTCAATGAAAATGAAGAAACAACATACCCAAATTTGTGGGATACATTGAAAGCAGTGCTAAGAGGAAAATTCATAGCACTAAGTGCCTTTAAAAAGAAATTGGAAACATCGCACATAAGCATCTTAACAACACAACTGGAAGCCCTAGAAAAAAAAGAAGCAGAAACACCCAAGAGGAGTAGACGCCTGGAAATAATCAAACTCAGGGCTGAAATTAACAAATTAGAAACTAAGAAAACAGTCCAAAGAATCAACAAAACCAAGACCCGGTTCTTTGAGAAAATCAACAAGATAGACAGACCGTTAGCCAAACTAACTAAAAGGCAGAGAGACAGTACTGAAATCAACAAAATCAGAAATGAAAAGGGAGACATAACAATAGACACTGAAGAAATACAAAGAATCATAAGATCCTACTTTGAAGACATATACGCCACAAAATTTGAAAATCTAAGGGAAATGGACGATTTTCTTGATCAATTTCACCTGCCAAAGTTGAGTGAAGAACAGATAAACAAGCTAAATAGTCCCATTTCCCCTACAGAAATAGAAGCAATCATCAATAGTCTCCCAACCAAAAAAAGCCCAGGGCCAGATGGTTTCAGTGCAGATTTCTACCAGACCTTCAAGGGCGAGCTAATACCGATACTCTTCAAGCTACTCCAAAAGATAGAAATGAATGGAAAATTACCAAATTCATTCTATGAGGCCATAGTCTCATTGATACCTAAACGTCACAAAGACTCAACAAAGAAAGAGAATTTCAGACCAATTTCTCTTATGAACATAGATGCAAAAATACTAAGTAAACTACTTGCAAAACGAATACAAGAACACATCAAAGATATCATTCATCATGACCAAGTAGGCTTCATTCCAGGCATGCAGGAATGGTTTAATATACGGAAATCCTTCAATGTAATGCACCATATAAACAAACTGAAAATTAAAAACCACATGATCATCTCTTTAGATGCAGAGAAAGCATTTGATAAAATCCAACACCCATTCATGTTTAAAGTTTTAGAGAGATCGGGGATACAAGGCACTTTCCTCAACATAATAAAGGCTATATACAGCAAGCCAATAGCCAAAATCAAAGTAAATGCTGAGATACTCAAGGAAATTCCTCTAAATCGGGAACAAGGCAAGGCTGCCCACTCTCTCCATATCTCTTCAATACAGTACTCGAAGTTCTAGCCAGAGCAATAAGACAACAAAAGGAGATCAAGGGGATCCAAATGCGAAAGGAGGAAGTCAAATTATCCCTATTTGCAGATGATAGGATAGTGTACATAAGTGACCCTCAAAATTCCACCAGAGAACTCCTACAGCTGATAAACACCTTCAGCAAATTGGCTGGATACAAAATTAACTCAAAAAGATCTGTAGCCTTCCGATACACAAATGACAAGCTTGCAGAAGAAGAAATTAGGAAAACCACACTCTTCACATTAGCCCCGAGCAATATAAAATATCTAGGAGTTACTCTAACTAAGCAAATGAAGGACTTGTTTGAAAAAAAAAATTCAAAACTCTGAAGAAAGAGATTGAAGAAGACATGAGAAGATGGAATGATCTACTTTGCTCATGGATCGGGAGAATTAACACAGTAAAAATGGCCATCCTACCAAAAGCAATCTACAGATTCAATGCAATCTCTATCAAAATACCTACACAATTTTTTAAAGACATTGAAAGTTCAATTCTGAACTTCATATGGAAAAACAAAAAACCCAGAATAGCTAAAACAATCTTGTACAATAAAAGGTGCTCCGGAGGAATCTCCATACCTGATCTCAAACTGTACTATAAAGCAATAGTAATTACAACAGCATGGTACTGGCACAGCAACAGGCTGGTTGATCAGTGGAATCGAATCGAAGACCCAGATATGAATCCACACACATATGGTCACTTGATTTTTTACAAAGAAGCCAAATCCATTCAATGGAAAAAGGACAGCATCTTCAACAAATGGTGCTGGTCTAACTGGAGGACTATGTGTAAAAAAATGAAACTGGACCCATATTTGTCACCTTGCACAAAACTCAAATCCAAGTGGATTAAAGACCTCAACATAAAACCAGAGACATTAATTCAGTTAGAGGAAAAATTGGGGAAGAGCCTGGAACACATTGGCACAGGAGACCAGAACAGAACACCAATGGCCCAGGCCTTAATGTCAACCATTAATAAATGGGACCTCATGAGGCTGAGAAGCTTCTGTAAGGCAGGAGACACTGTCAAGAGAACAAAGCGACAGCCTACAGACTGGGAAAAGATCTTCACCAACACGACATCTGACAAAGGTCTAATATCCAAAATATATAAAGAACTCAAGAAATTAAACATCACCAAACCAAATAACCCAATTGAGAAATGGGGCTTGGAACTAAACAGAGAATTCTCAACAGAGGAGTATCAAATGGCTGAGAAACACTTAAAGAAATGCTCAACCTCCTTAGTCATCAGAGAAATGCAAATCAAAACAACTCTCAGATTCCATCTTACACCCATCAGAATGGCTAAGATCAAAAAATTCAAGCGACACCACATGCTGGCAAGGATGTGGGGAGAGAGGAACACTCCTTCATTGCTGGTGGGATTGCAAACTAGTACAGCCACTTTGGAAATCTATCTGGTGCTATCTCAGAAAAATGGGAATAGGGCTTCCTCAAGACTCAGCTATTCCACTCCTTGGAGTATACCCAGAAGATGCTCCAGCACACAACAAGAAAATTTGCTCAACCATGTTCATAGCAGCCTTATTCATAATAGCCAGAACATGGAAACAGCCTAAGTGTCCCTCAGTAGAAGAATGGATAAAGAAACTGTGGTACATATACACTATGGAATACTATTCAGCTATTAAAAACAAGGAATTCCTGAAATTTGTGGATAAGTGGATTGAACTAGAAATGATCATAATGAGTGAGTTAACCCAGAAGCAGAAAGACTCAAATGGTATATACTCACTTATATCTGCATACTAGCCCAAGGGGCATGTCCCACGAAAGCCTTCACTTACTAGGAAACTGGGACAGAGGGGAGGACATCCTATTGGGACTCTAGATGAGAGAAGCATGGGAGAATAGCAAAGCAGAAGGATCCAGAGGGTCCTAGAAACCTACAAGTAGAACATTATGATAGGCAGATTTGGGCCCAGGGGTCCCGCTCAAACTAAGGCACCAGCCAAGGACAATACAGGCGGTAAACTTTAAACCCCTACCCAGATCTAGCCAATGGACAGGACATTCTCCACAGTTGAGTGGACAGTGGGATACCACTTTCACACGTAATCTGGTGCCTCACATTTGACCATGTCCCCTGGAAGGGGAGACCTGGTGGCACTCAGAGGAAGGATAGCAGGCTACCAAGAAGAGACTTGATACCCTATGAGCATATACTGGGGGAGGAAATCCCCCTCAGGAACAGTTATAGGGGAGGGGAATAAGGGGAAAATGGGAGGGAGGGAAGAATGGGAGGATACAAGGGATGGGATAACCATTGAGATGTAACAAGAAAAAATTAAAAAAAAAAAAAAGAAGCAAGTACACACATCTGTAACTTCAGCAGTTAGGAGCTTGAGGCAGGAGGGTTAAACTTCAAGGCCTGCCTAGACTACACAGTCTAAAAAAGACAAAACAAGTTAAAAGTCTGCACCTAATAGGGCACTGAGAAATGGAACCTGGTGGATCAGTATGGATTTAGAGAACAGCCTGGCCAGACCAGCCAGGCTTACATACTGAGTCCCTGCCTTATAAAGGGGAAGGGGAGACCCCATTCCCATACCCTGGAAAGATAATTAAATTTAGATTTGATTTTTTTTCTTCTCTCATGTCTTTTATATATGCGGCTACCAGAAGATGTGGCCTGGCCCACTTCAAATTATTTAAGAAAATATCCCTTAGGTGCATGTGGATTCATTTCTGGGTCTTTGTTTTGATTCCATTGATCCACCAGCCTATTGCTGTGCCAGTACCATGCAGTTTTAATTACTGTTGCTCTATAGTACAGCTTGAGATTGAGTATGGAGATTCCTCCAGAGGGTCTTTTATTGTATAGGATTGTTTTAGCTATTCTGGGTTTTTTGTTTTTCCATATGAAGTTGAGAATTGATCTTTTAATGTCTTTAAAATATTGTGTAGGTATTTTGATAGGGATTGCATTGAATCTGTAAATTGCTTTTGGTAAGATGGCCATTTTTACTGTTAATTCTCCTGATCCACGAACAAAGGAGATCCTTCCACCTTCTGATTTCATCAGAGATTTAAAGTTTTTTTCCCAAACAAGTCCTTCACTTGCTTGGTTAGCGTTACTCCTAGACATTTTATATTGCTTGTGGCTATTGTGAAGGGTGTAGTTTTACTAATTTCTTCCTCTGCATGATTGTCATTTGTATATAGGAAGGCTACTGATTTTTTTTGAGTTAATTTTGTATCCAGCCAATTTGCTGAAGGTGTTATCAGCTGTAGTTCTCTGGTGAAATTTTGGGGGTCACTTATGTACATTATCATATCATCTGCAAATAGGGATAATTTGACTCCCTCATTTCCCATTTGGATCCCCTTGATCTCCTTTTGTTGTCTTATTGCTCTGGCTAGAACTTCAAGAGCTATAATTGGAGAGATATAGAGAAAGTGGGCAGCCTTGTCTGGTGCCCAATTTTAGAGGAATTTCCTTGAATATCTCCCCATTTAATTTGATTTTGGCTATTGGCTTGCTGTATATAGCGTTTATTATGTTTAGGTATGTGCCTGTATTCCTGATCTCTCCAAAACTTTAAACATGAAAGGGTGTTGTATTTTGTCAAATGCTTTCTCCATCTAAGGAGATGATCATGTGGTTTTTTTTCTTTCAGTTTGTTTATATGGTGGATTACATTGATGGATTTCTGTATGTTAAACCATCCCTGCATGCCTGGAATGAAGCCTACCTGGTCATGGTGAATGGTATCTTTGATGTGTTCTTGTATTCATTTTGCGAGTATTTTATTATTTTTGCATCAATGTTCGTAAGAGAAATTGGCCTGAAGTTCTCTTTTTTTGTTGGGTCTTTGTGGGGCTTAGGTATCAATGTGACTGTGGCCTCCAAGAATGAATCTGGTAGCGTTCCATCCACTTCTATCTTTTGGAGTAGCTTGAAGAGTATTGGTATTAGTTCTTCTTTGGAGGTCTGGTAGAATTCTGTGCTGAAACCATCTGGCCCTGGGCTCTTTTTGGTTGGGAGACTATCAATGATTGCTTCTATTTCTATAGGAGAAATAGGACTATTTAATTTGTTTATCTGATCTTGATTCAATTTTGGCAAGTGGAACCGATCAAGAAAATTGTCCATTTCCCTTCGATTTTCAAATTTTGTGGCATATATGCCTTTAAAATAGGATCTTATGATTCTTTGTATTTCTTCAGTATCTGTTGTTATGTCTCCCTTTTCATTTCTGATTTTGTCGGATAGTGTCTCTCTGCCTTTTAGTTTGGCTAATGGTTTGTCTATCTTGTTGATTTTCTTAAAGAACCAGCTCTTGGTTTTGTTGATTCTTTGAATTGTTCTTTGTTTCTAATTTATTGATTTCAGCCTTGAGTTTGATTATTTTCAGACATCTACTCCTCTTGGGTGCTTCTGCT
Organism: Acomys russatus; assembly: GCF_903995435.1. NCBI lineage: Eukaryota > Metazoa > Chordata > Mammalia > Rodentia > Muridae > Acomys > Acomys russatus. The sequence continues at coordinate 85,546,103 of NC_067139.1, read as the reverse complement.
TCTTTTTTTCTAGGGCATATAGCTCTGTCATTAAGCTGCTTATGTGGGATGTTTCCACTTTCTTCTTCTTAAAGGCACTTAGTGCTATGAATTTTCCTCTTAGCACTGCTTTCAATGTGTCCCACAAATTTGGGTATGTTCTTCCTTCATTTTCACTGACTTTCAGTTAGTCTTCAATTTATTTCTTTATTTCTTCCCTGATCCAGGTGTCATTAAGTAGAGAGTTGTTTAGTTTCCATATGTGTATAGCTTTTTTGTTATTTCTGTTGTTGTTGAAGTCCAGCCTTAGACCATGGTAATCTGATAGGATACATGGTATTATTTCAATCTTCTTGAATCTGTTGAGGCTTGCTTTGTGACCTACTATGTGATCAATTTTGGAGAAGGTTCCAAGGGGTGCTGAGAAGAAGGTATAATCCTTTGTGTTTGGGTGAAAAGTTCTGTAGATATGTTAGATCCATGTTGCTATTTCTTGGTTTAGTTTCTGTCTCAATGACCTATCCTTCAGTGAAAGTAGGGTGTTGAAGTCTCCCACTATTAGTGTGTCGTTTAAACTTTGTTAATAGGTCTTTTACAAAAATGGATGCCCTTGTATTGGGAGCGTTTATGTTCAGAATTGTGATGTCGTCTTCCTTGACTTTACCTTTGATGAGTATAAAGTGTCCTTCCTCATCTCTTTCATTTAGTTTTGGTGTAAAGTCTATTTTATTAGATATTAAAACGGTTACACCAGCTTGCTTCCTGTGTCCATTTGCTTCGAATACTTTTTCCCAGCCTTTTATCCTAAGGTAATGTCTATTCTCGTAGCTGAGATATGTTTCTTGGATGCAGAAGAATGTTGGGTCTTGTTTATGCATCCATTCGGTTAGTCTGTGTCTTTTTATTGGAGAATTGAGACCATTAATGTTGAGAGGTATTAGTGACCAGTGACTGTTAAGTCCCTTGATTTTGATGTTGGTTGCAGTAGTGAGCTTGTGTGGTTATGTTTTTGCGATGGTATTGTTATCTAATTCCCATGTAATTTCGGTTGTAGTTTTGTACTCGATTTTTTAATTGGTTTGGTGGTGTTTAATTTCTTGAGTTCTTTATATTTTGAATATTAGCCCTTTGTTGGATGTAGGGTTGGGGAAGATCTTTTCCTGGTCTGTAGGCTTTTTTTTTTTTTTGTTATATTGACAGTGTCCTTTGCCTTATATTTTCAATTTTCAATGCATGAAGCTATTTTAAAGATTCTGAAAGAAATATACCTCACTGTTCTGTGAGGTAAACTAACCGTAACTTTAAAAGATAGCTAGGTCTTAAACAAATTTGCCAAGGAGCTAGCTAACACACCAGAGAAGAAGCTGTTTTACTTAATCACATGTGTGCACACAGGACTACCAGTTACAAGTGGTATGTCTATTAGGCACACGTGGTCACATCCCACCTGCAGTGTTTGTTCATTATTGACTGGGTACAGTGGTGCAAGTCCGTAACCCTGGCATGTGGGGGGCTGAGGTGGGAGGGTCCCATGTTTCATGGATGGCCTACATAGTGAGACTGTATCTCTAAACCAAAATCCAAACAGAACAAAAATATCAAGAACAAAAGAAAAACACTTTATAATAGTATAAAGTGTTTGATCTTTGTAAGTTTACCAAAAGGTGTTTTAATCTAACTTCCAACCACGTACTCCTCTAGTGGTTGGTTAGACTTACCCGGATGGTGCCTCCAACAATCTCCATGACTTTGCCGCGGTACCACAAAGTATCAGATCCTCTCACTGCACAAGGTTCTCCTTTTTTCCAGAAATATGGTTCCAAAAGACCAAGGCATTTTAAATTACTTTGAATTTCATCCATCATTTTTATGAGCTCAAACTCTGTACAATTTATCAAAAATAAATTTATGAAAATGTTATTACTTTTTACCAACAACCTAATAACTTCCTAACTTAGGCAACACAAAGAATTAAGATCAAGCTTCTAGTAGATTTTTAAATAAATATTTAATTCAGTCAGCATTTACTACATGTTTTTAAAAGTTTTACTAACAGCCAGGAGGCGGAGGCAGGTGGATCTCTAAGTTAAGGGCTAGCCTGGTCTACAAGGCAAGTTCCAGGATAGCCAGGCTACACAAGAAAACCTTGCTTTGAAAAAAAAAGTTTTACTAACAGCATTGAATATTTTATCTTTGCTGTTTTGAGAATACAAAGATCACAAAGCACTCTTTTCAATTAAACACATACCAGATAGCCAGACGTGAAAGAACTGTGGGTACAGTCTGACAGCATAGTCACAAATTGTGTATTAGTCTATGCTTAGGTAGAGAGAATACTGCGGATGTAAGTTAAATTCTAACTTTTGAGTGTATACATGCGTGAAGGTGCGTGTGGAGGTCAGGAGACAGCCTCAAATGTCATTCTCAGTCATTGTTCTACCTTGTCTTATTGAGACAGTGGCTCACACTAACAAGACTCTAGCTATAGATCAGGCTGGCTGACCAGCAAGCCCCAAAGATCCACTTGTCAGTGTCTCCTCAGTGTTACCATACCCAGCTTTCTAAAGTAAAGGTATATGCCAATAGTGTTTGTGTGTGTGTGTACATGCGTGCACATGCATGTGGGCATGCTGAGTGCAGTATACGTGCCCATGTGAGTGCTTGTAGAGCCTGACACTGATGTCCAGATTCCCTCAGTTGCTTCTTCATCTCACTTTCCGGGACAGGGTCTCTTACTGAACCTGGAACTCACTGTTGTAGCTGGCTAGACTGGGCTGGCTAGTGAGTTCCCAGAATCTACCTATCTGGGTCCCCAACTTTGGGGTTACAGATATGTGTTTCTAAACCTAGGTTTGATGTGGGTGCTAGAGAGATGAGCTCAGGACCTTACCCACTGAGCCATCTTTTTAGCCCCACTCTCAGCTTTTTATGTGGGTTCTGGAGATGGAACTAAGGCTCATACTCTTGCCTGGCTAGTACGCTCCTGACTGAACTGTCTCCTCAGCTCATCTTTTGCTTTTCTTTGACTATAAATTGCCCTGTTACTTCCACAGATCTGTCTTGTAACTGATTCCACTGAAGGCGGAGTCGGTGACCACCTCAGTCTTGCTTCTTTCATTCTAAACCTATGCTTGCTCTCTGTAAATTGGGTATGACAGTTGCCTACCCATATTATCTGACGCGAGAGGACTAGATGGGTACTAGTTCATGATAGTCAGTTTAGTAATGATTAAATGCGTCAAATAAAGCTTCTAGATTAGTTGCTGTTATTCTAAGTCTCAAGTATTCACACATTTACTGTTTTTCAAACCAGAGAGCTGCATTCAGGTACTCAACAAATGGGAGGAAAATGCCAGTATATTCATAGCTACCAACCCCTTATCAGCAAGTATCCTCCTAAGGGAGCTCCTGAGCATAAACTCTGAGTGCTGGAGCTAGGGATCATTTCAGAAAGCACACACTACACGTGCACACAAACCCCAGGCAGCCTTAAGAAGGTTGCTAATCTTCTCAAAGGGCCCTCAACTTTCATGCATTTGTTGTGATGTTTTCTTAATTTAACAAATTAAAACTTTTGTTTTCTTTTTTCATAGAGGGCAGCCAAATGCACTGATTTATGACTTTTTTTCTTTTGTTGTTATGTGGGTATAAAAAAAATACAACCACTTCTACATTGGAACAGGTCACTCAGGGAAACTTGAATAAATATTCCTGGGGTATGATCACTCATATATTTCTCAGAATAAATAATTTTTTCATTCCTGTTGGAGCAAGAGGTATGTTTTGCACTGACAGATAAGACATACAATAAGCAACTTATGTGCACATTACACAATATATACTAAAGAGGGAAAAGGCTATACTAAGATTAAGGGAAATATTTTGGTAGAGGTACCAGGCTAGAGAGAGTAAACAAGATTAAAAAAAAAAAAAGAAATATACGGAATATTGATTTTTTTTTTAATTTAGGGATTTTATGTTTTTACTTTGTATTTGCATCTTTTTCTCCTCCCTCTTCCCTGATCCAATTCTTCCCATGTCCCCAATTTACCCCCTCCCCCAAATTCATGATCTCTTTTATACATTTATATGTGTACATATCACAATTCATCTTGGGGTAGGGCCATGTGAAAATCTGCTCCAATCTTGTCTGTGTGGTCTTTGCAGATCATATGCAGGTAAACCATGCAGCTGGCTTTTGGTAAAGACAACACTATCTAGCAGTAGGTGAAGTGAAGCATACTAAGCAAATGTGCTAAGTCAAAATTATTAAACCTTTGCAAAAGTGAAGTCATATGTCTTCTTTACAGCTTTCTAAAACTCAATTCTGGGATTATTTAAAGACTTATGTGAAAAACAAAACCATAAGGCCAGATCTGGTAGTACATTCCTGTAATTCTACTACTTGGGAGGCAGTCCCGGGAGACTCCAATCAAAGGCCAACTTAGGCTACATAGTAAAATTCTCTCTCAAAGCATTTAAAAGAAAGAAAGAATGAAAAAAGAAAGAAAGAGAAAGAAGCCCCTGCTCTCCCTAATGACATATAAAAACAGGCCAAAATAAAGAAAAGAAAACAAAACAAAAAACCAGAACTGTAGATGTATTTTATAAAACCACACAGTAGAACATGTTTCTGATCTCAGAGTAGGTTAAAGGCCTGCACCACTATCACCTGGCTAACTGGTAGGACCTTGATTTGTTTTGAGCTCTTGGTGCCAATTAATAATGAAGAGATGTTTGAAATGACTGTCAATTTGAGGACTACATTGGACTATGTGTTGAATGGCTGGTTATGGAATAGCAAACTCAGATTTTGTTGGCAGAGCACTCACTTTGCTTTTCAGTGTAGCCTGATTTGGCATATACATTTAGACTCAGCTGGCTTAGTTTTTGTCTCTGTGTTTGAGTCAACTGGTTTTTTCTTAGGTCAGTTTGCAGTTCAAGCTGACAATGAGATAAAATATCTTCACTGTCAGAGGCTTATATAATCACTGGTGTAGATTCTTGGGAAACTTGTCTTGCTATTTGAATACAAAATTGAGAGCTTCTAGCTGGGTGTGGTGGTTCATGCTTTTAATCCTAGCACTCAGGAGTCAGAGGCAGGTGGATTTCTGTGAATATGAGGCCAGGCTCGTCTACAGAGTGAATTCCAGAATAGCCAGGAGTATTACACAGAGAAAATCTGTGTTGAAGAGAGAGAGAGAGAGAGAGATACGCGAGTGCTGCTGTAATTTTTGTTAACATGGGGAATACTAAGCCTATGGTATTTTGGTAGCTCTGAGAAAGAATTTTAGCTAATTCTTTTAGAGTTTGCTAGGTGATACATGTTTTTAATCATACTACTTGGGAGGCAAAAATAGATATATATGAATTTGGAACACCCTTGGCTACAAATTAAGTTCTAGGTCAGCCAAGGTTACATAGTGAGACCTTGTCTCTAACAAAAGAACAGAACACACACACACACACACACACACACACACACACACACACACACACACACAGAGAGAGAGAGAGAGAGAGATATTAAGAGTGCTTTGAATGTGGGTCTCTGATAATTGATCTAAATGAAGGCTGAAAACTTAATGGTTATGGCAATTAGACATTTATCTAGGTTGAGGGTCCCTTGGACTCTATAGAGAAAAACATTCCCCCTGGCTTTCCAGGTAACGCTAGGTAACTTGGGTCTTAACTAAAGTCTTGAGGTGTCTGGCCATATGAGATAGAGAAATCTCACAGAAAGGACATGTCAGAAGAGAATGGGATTATACACTCAGTCCTACTCTAAGATTCTTAAACTTAACTACTGAATGTATGTTCAACTTTAAAAAATATTTATTTTATGAATCACAGCATACTAAAACACAGTGATTCAAGTTTTTTTTTAAATCTCAGTCAGGCTTAACTGAAATTTGAATGCTGACTCTGGAATCCAGGTCTTTGAAATGTTAATTTTGGAATCCAAGACTAGGGGAAAATCAAATCAAACAAAACTGACTTACAGAAAAAGTTCTGAAAACATAGTTTAGTGTTTAAAAGTGCTCGTTGCCCTTCCAGAAGTCTAGTGCCTGGCTCCAAAGGATCTGACACCCACCCTCCGCAGGTACAGGCACACCTACCCCTACACTCATTTACATAAAATTAATTAAACACATAGGTTCACGGTTTGGGGAAATGACTCAGTGGTTAAGATCAGCATTCTTGCACAGGACCTCAGCTTGGTTGAGATGGCAAACACCTGTAACTCTGAAGATCTAATATCCTACGGTGTCCACAGGCATCCAAACTCACTTGTAAAACAAGAGGTTTAGAATAAAAGCAAGTGATCTTAATTACTTTTATTCTGACATATTTTATATTTAATTATCTGTTCAAAGACCTGACTGTACCTTTTACTACCTTACTGTAAAAAATTCAGTATTCTTAAATTATTCAAAACCTATTAAAATGAAGCTGGAGGTGTGGATCGGTGGTTAAGCGTGTTTGCTGCTCTTCCAAAGGACCCAGCACTCACACTGTGGCTCACAACTGCTGGTAAGTAAAACTCCACAAGATCCAACACCTTCTTTCTTGTTCTGGTGACAGCACATACATGGCAGACACATACACATTAATACAAATAAGATTATCTTTAAAAAGAAATGTAAAAAACTAATTTTTTTTCTTAAAATGGAGGCTTGCAAGAAAGATGGCTGAGTAGGTAAAAGTGCTTGCTATGCAAACCTGGCAACCTGAGTTTGATCCCCCAGATTCCACAGCAGAAAAGAGAACCCACCCCCAAAATTGTCCTGTCACCTTCATATGCATGCTGTGGCACACATATGCCCTGATACATACTTAAAAATGAAAACCTATTAAAGTGTTATATTTTGAGTCTATTAATTTTCATAAAACATTTAAATGCTTTGACTACAACACTAAGATTTCTGACCTTCAAACAAAAATGTTAGAGAACAGGGCTGGAGAGCTAGCTCAGCTGTTAAGGGCACTGACTATTCTTCCAAAGGACCTGGGTCCAATTCCCAGCACCCACATAGCAGCTCACAACCATCTGTAACTCTAGGGTCTGATAACCTTGCACAGACATACATGCAGGTAAAACACTAATATACATAAAATAAAAATTTTTAAATTTATTTAAAAAATGTTAGAGAATAAACTTTTAAACAGTACAGTTTATTGAAAGTATAAGGTTTTTTCTTTTTCTTTTCTTTTTCTTTTTTTTCCCCGAGACAGGGTTTCTCTGTGTAGCCTTGGCTGTCCTGGACTCACATTGTAGACCAAGCTGGCCTCGAACTCACAGGGATCTACTTGCCTCTGCCTCTCGAGTGCTGGGATTAAAGGCGTGCTCCGCCACTGGCCAGTTGATTTTTTCTTAATATAAGACAATTTTATGACAGAGGTTTTGTTAAGTTACAACATTTCATATTGTCTACATGAATTTTGATTTGGATGTTCTTCGAAAAGACATTCTAAAAAGAAGATTTAAGTGGCTAGAGAGATGGTTTAGAGTGTTTGCTGAACAATCATGAAGATCAGAGTTCATATCCCAACACCCATGTAACAAGCCAGGGTCCTGCAAACATCTGTAACTTCACCTTCAGGGGATGTTATACATGTCTGTACACTCATGTGCGCGCGCTCTCTCTCTCCCCTCTATTCCTCCCTCCTTCCCTCTCTCCTCTCCCCTTTCTCTCTCTCTCTCCCCCTTTCCCATGTGTCCACTTTGACAGGCTGTAGAGTGGAAGCTGTCCCTCAGTGTCACCTTTATATGCCCTTTGAAGATCACCTTTAAGTTCAGCCTCCTGTGGTACCTGCTATTAGGTCACCAAGCAGGCCCCTGATGGCAGTGCTGCTAATAATGTGCTAAGATGTGGGCCCTGGGCTCAGACCAGGCAGGTTCTTGCTGGGTAAACAGAGGATTCTTATCAGGTAAACAGAAAGATAAAGTCATCATTCTGCAGCAGTCTTGTAATGCTGGTTTCTGTCAACTGATGGGGTGGGGGGTGCACCTTGTCCTGGAACAGTGCGCCTCAGAATAAAGACCCCACCCTGAGGACTATGATATAAAAGCCACTTGTCCTTAACTACCAAGCCATCTCTCTAGCTTGTTCTTTTGATTTTTTTTAAAAAAAGATTTATTCTTAACTATTATCTATGCAGACATGTCTACATGCATTGAGTGAAGACACCCAAGAAGGTCAGAAGACAGGGAGAATCTGGAGCTGGAGTTACAGGCAGTTTTGAGCCACTCATGTTGGATGCTGGAGTCTGAACTTGGGGCATCTGCAAAAGCCTCTTAACCACTGAGCCGTCTCTCCAGGCTCTCATTTCTCCATTATGTACATAAGCACTGGGGCCCATAGACAGGTCCCTGGCTGGGAAGCTCTGATAACCTTATGTTGAAATAATTTATCATTTAAAATAACTTAAAAAACTCAAATAGCTTATCAAGGGTTATTAAAGTCACTCTGTATGCACTGGGTAAAATTATCTAGTCCCTCGACCACTCTCCTGAACGTGAGGTTTAGAGAAGTTAAATCTTGCCAAAGATGTCTGGTTGTGTCCTTCACAGGACACCAGAGCTGCTGGGCCCAGTCACCGAGGAAATGTTTACATACAGAAGACCTTACCTGATAATTTAGGCACCACAAATACAGTTCCATCATCACCAATGCAGCTCACTATTGCCTCAAACGCATTTGTGTTAGGAATAGCTGGTGGTTTATAGCATCCGGTGGCTCTGGTTTCTGATTTTTTCCCGTTAGGATCAGGTACTTTGTGTTCATTGTTTTTTTCAGTAACTTTCTTGTTAGTGTCAAAGTTCATTTTAAGGCCCTTAGTAACCATTGAATCTCCTTGTTCCAGGGGAATTTCCAGGGACTTCTCAGGTGAATGGCTGTTATTTGATTTATTATGTCTGTAACACACACACACACACACACAAATCTAAATGGAAGCAAAGATAAAATTCTGTAGAAAACAATATGAAAAAAATCATTCAAATACGTGTTAACAGTTAACTAAAACCTTTGCTTTATGCCTGGATGCACTAGTCTGTCATGCTAAACAGTCACAAGAGGAAAAGAAAAGAAGAAAATGGCTTGGTGGCTCAAGATGGCATCATGTAACTTTTAGGTCATTCTCTGGGAAAGTAGACCATGCCTCCCTGCTCTACCTCTCTAGAGGAAACTGGAAACTATAAACAATCTCTTCATTATCTCCTATGATGTTCTGAGAGGAGGGAACCTCTCAGAAAATGCCTCCATAATATCCAGCTGTAGGGCATTTTCTTAATTAGTGACTGATAGGGGAGAGTCCAGACCATTGTGGGTGGGGCCATTCCTGGGCATGTGGTCTTGGATTCTGTAAGAAAGCAGGCTGACCAAGCTAGTAAGCAGCATGCCTCTATGGCCTCTGCATCAGCTCTGGCCTCCAGGTTCCTGTCCTGCTTGAGCTCTTTTCTTGACTTCTTTTGATGATGAACTGCGATGTGGAAATGTAAGCTGAATAAACCCTTTCCTCCCCAACTTGATTTTTGATTATGTGTTTGATTGCAGCAATACAAACCCTAATTAAGACAGACGACAACTCTTGAAACTGCCCCCCACGCCCCACCTCTGGAGAGTTTTAAAAGAAGTGTTCTCTTTGAATGCTCTCTGCGTGCTAGTGTATATGTTCTCTCTCTCCTTCTCCATGTCACACAGGGCCCCTATTTCTTCTATTCTTTTATCACAAGCTAACTTTAACGTAAAGCTTTTATCTTTTAGGCAATCTGCACCTACAACCCCCACTTTGGTGAGCTTTGCTCTGTCTTAAATTAAGACTGCTGAGCTCTCCTTTAATCCCTAACATTGGGTCAAAGACTCCTGCCCAACCTACTGAACCTCTGCTCATCTTTTGGCCTTCTCCCTACCACCCTGACTGACATGGGCAATCCTATACATATATACAATTTTAACATTAAATTATAAACTTTCCTCTTACAAATGTACTTGAAATATTTATTTTTGTAAAATATCTTTTTCTCTGTAAGAAAATTAGCCTCTCAAGTTTTCATTTAAATGCAATGGCTTTATTCACAGAAGTTGTTTTAAAAATTTTTTAAAATAATCAATCCCAGGATTAACATATAAAATGTTTCTGCCTTTCTTGGTAACTAGATAATTTATGGTCCAAAGTTGTTCAACAACGCCCATCCAGCTCTTGCTACAAATGAAATTTGGAAATAACGCTTTTATCAAGTTGGCAAATTAATTTATTAATGTTATTATGATTATGATATTAAGATTGTTTCTTTTTTAAATACAAAATATTTTAAAAATATTTTATGTGTATGGGTGTTTTGCCTACATGTATATCTATCTATGCCTTCAAATGCCAAAAGAGGGCATCTGATCTTCTAGAATTAGAGTTACGGCTGAGCTACCATGTGGGTGCTGGGATCTGAACCTAGGTCCTCTTCAAGAGCAGCCTCTACTCTTAACTACTGAGCCATTCCTTTAGCCCAAGATTAAAACACCTTTGTTTGTTTTAAAATCAGCCTTGGGCTGAAGAGATGGCTCAGTGGTTAAGAGCACTGGTTGCTCTTGGAGAGAATCTAGGTTCAGTTCCCAGTACCCGATGGTGGCTTACAACCATCTTTAACTCCAGTTCTAGAAGACTGGATGCCCTTTCTGGTCTCTGTGGCTACCAGACATGTATATAATGCAAAGACATACATTCAGGCAAAACTCATACACATAGAATAATAAGAATAAAATATTGCTTAAGAGTAAAGGAGTTAAAAATCATTAGCTTCCCTGACTCAACACAACAAACCAATAGAAAAAATTTAATACATATTTAATTATTACATGCTTTTTGGTTTTCTCATGGTAACAGTAACAAACACTGGCTTAAATGACTGTTAAATCAAGATGACTACTTGGAAATGTGGTAGCAGGAGAAGGCTCTAAAAGAAACAAAAACATGAAACAGTCACATGGGTTGGCCAGTACCCTCTAGTGAACGTGAGAATAATCCTCTCTCTCCTTCTGCCCTTCCTTCCCTCCCCTCTCCCTTCTCACTCAAGCCATCACTGCCTAATAGTTTAAAAACATCCAATCAGAATGTATGTGGCTGTATACAGGAGACAAAGAAGCCAATTGTGTATATGAATACCCCTCTTGTGATATTCAGGGCTTTACAATAAGGTTTTGGCTATTCATCTGTAGCACTTCTGGTCAAAGAAGCCTTGGCATCCTGTTTCTTGGATGAGGAGGCCTGCTACAGGAAAAGGTGGAGATTTATTTACAACTGTTTGGGTTTTGTGTATGAGCTATTTCTAAGTCACACAAAGGATTCATTCTATACATACTGATTTGCTCTTTTTCTTAGAGGCTTTAATAATAATTCTTCTGTCCTGAAGATCTACTTTCCTGACATCTCAGCTTCAGCTTCATCAGACATACATATGGTCACATATGAAGGCAGGATGTGTGGCCAACAAAAAACTAGAAGCTGAGGTGTCAAAAAGCAGCCACATCTGTGTTGGAACCTCAACCAGCTGCACATATGTTGTTAACTCCATGGAAATCTATGAGTGTGGAGAGCCAGAATGTTACAGATTCAAAGACAAAATCATCTTGGGCTAATTTAAGCCTCTTTAGTCAGTCTATTACCTTTCTCTGTATGTGGCTTAATATTCTTGTAACAGAAACTCCAAAAATAAATTAAATCAACTAAAGAAACTAACTTTGCTGGGACAAGTTTTTAATCCTAACACTGAGGAGGCAGAGGTAGGCTGATGTTTGTGACTTCAAAGCCAATCTGGCCTATATAGTGAGTTCCAGGCCAGCTAGGGCAACATAGTGAGATCGTCTCAAAACAGAACGCTCCCCCTCCTCCCTCCACATACTGCCTGTGAGCTATGCCCAAGGCTCCCCACTGCATGGGGAAAGTTGTAAAAAGCAAAGACTCTGAAGTGATGTTTTTTCTCTCTCCCCCTTCCTTTTAGATCTCCATGCTCATCGTTTCTCTCTTCCTCCCCTCTTCAAGTCCTCCTGCTATGATGTCCACAAATGGCTATCTCTTCTCTTTCACCCTACCAAAGCCCCTTAAAAATAACCACTCCACCAGCACAAATAAGTTTACCCAAACCAGTTGGAACCAGTATAGTTGTGGGAGACAACTGTTTTTTTCTCTACACCATTAGCTTCTCAAATTGTGGGTTTCCACCATCATGGATCTAATGCCATGAAATATTCGGGAACCCCCCCACATAACAAAAAAGGGAACCCATGTATTCTGGGAACCCTTTCCCTGTATCTGGACTCTTTGCCTTCCTCCCACCTTATGAGTAATCCTCCCTCTGTTACGATGCTCACGTAACTAGCTACCCACGATCTCAAGGATGTAGCTCTCTGTTGAAGGGAACACATGTGTCCTTGAAAGCCAGTACATGGTAAGCTGGTTTTCAGTATATAAGATTGTCATGAATAAAGAAACAAGCAATCTATTCCTGAGGTGGCTCTTTAGGAGTTAATTATAAATCATCTTTAAGAGCAAATAAAATGCAGCTCGTGTTTGAAAACACCCACAGACAATTACATAGGCAAATTAATGTCAATAAATTATTAGAAAACCTGTACCTTCTTTCTCTCAAAGCCAAACCTTTTTTAATCAAGTATTTAGAAACATCAACACGTTCTCCTTTTTCATCTCGGCAGAAAATTTTCACAGGTAATGGCCATGTTCTCTTGTTTTCCTGAAGAGATTTATGAGACAAAAGTGAAATCATATAAGCAGTATTTTTCAAAAGAATTTCTTTTACATTTCTATGCAAGAAATAATCTCAGCTAACATTATTTTGATATCTAAATATATAAAGGAAAAAGCATGAAAGAGAGTCAGTACTAACAAACTATAAAACAAACTACAAGACTTTGACCACCAAAAAACCCAGCCTCGTACACTGGAAAGAAGTGCCACCCGTTAGTAGGCTTCTCTGTCCCCTTCAGCTTGCTTTAAGTAAAATCTCTAGTGTGTGCTTTTACTTTCCCACAACACACAAAAGAAGCTACTACAAAACATATTCTACTTTGTATGAAAAGTTATAAAAGTGAAGAAAGTATACATAAAAAAGTAAGATGGAAAAGCGAGTTACAGAAGAAACTAGAACACTTTCTTCTGAAGACATGTTTCCCAAATCCATACACAGACATGCATTTTATCAGTTGCTTTTGACCTTACCAGAAGCTTAACTTTCTAAAGATTAGAAAGGTAGTTTAGTTTATGTATTACTTCTCATGAAAGCTTTCAACTCAAGCACACGACTTTAGAAATACTTTGATTCAGCCACATGAATACTGTGGAACATCTATTTACTCATTTACGTGTTTTAGCTTTTCTGGGTGGGCAAAGCTGGCTGAACATGCAAAGCTGCTTGCTGACAACCCTGATGACATGAGTGCAATAACCAGGACCCAAAAGGGTAAAAGCAGAACTGCTTACTGGCTTGTTCCTCATGGCTTGCTGAGCCTACTTTCATATAGAACCCAAGACCACCAGTCCAGAGATGGCCCCACCCATAATAGGCTTGGCCTTCCCCCATTGGTCATTAAGAAAATGTCCTTTCCTCAGTTGAGGTTCCCTCCTTTCAAATGACTCTAGCTTGTGTCAGGTTGACATAAAAAATAACAAGGACACCCGCTACCTACCTGTAAGATTATGGTTGCTATAGCTCCAGTGAGGTACAACGAGAGACAGTCACAAGCTGTTGCTGTCCACTTGTCACTTCCACCAGCTGGTCTGAAGCAAAGGTAATAATAATATTTTTATTTGTATTACAATGAGTACCACAAAGTACTGAAATATTTAGAAATGATATAATCAAGCCAGGCGGTGGTGGCGCATGCCTTTAATCCCAGCACTCAGGAGGCAGAGGCAGGCAGATTGCTGTGAGTTCGAGGCCAGCCTGGTCTATAAGTGAGTCCAGGACAGCCAAGGCTACACAGAGAAACCCTGTCTCAAAAAACCAAAAAAAAAAAAAAAAAAAAAAAAGAAAAAAAAGTAATGATATAATCACATGTACAGTTTGGTTCTTCATATTGTGCAACACAAATCTGAACATGGACTTAGGCTATTTTCATCATTTTCTTTCCCATTTTCACAGCCTTTATTCTATTCCCCTTTCTTCAGGGGCGCTCTCTCTACACACACACACACACACACACACACACACACACACACACACACACACACACACATTATATATATCTTTTATCTCTGTATTATCTGTTCCTCAGACACACTGAAGTTTGGCTGGATATAAAATCCATAGCTTCCATCTTAAGTATTTAAATACATCACTTAATTATGTTGTTATCAAGTACTGGTGATAAGCTTAGGATTATTCCCTCTTCTTAAAATCATTAATGAATCCAGGTGTGGTAGCACACACCAGGTGGATCTCTATGAGTTTGAGGCCATCCTGATCTGTGCCTGGCAAATGCCAGGACTACATAGAAGGATTCTGTCTCAACCACCCCAACCTCCCGACCCCTGGCCAAAACCAAACCAAACCAAACCAAACCAAAACAACAACAACAACAACAACAAAAAACTTGATAAAATTTTATGAAAGTTTCAGAATGTATCAGTTAAAACTGACAAGAAACCATGCTAAAACATTTAAAACAATATGTAATGAGAAAGTTAATTTATTTAGCCCCAAACTACCTTATATCAACAAGTGAACATTCCAAAGATAATCTTCCCACTGTCTTTAGATGTCCCTGAAGTTCTCTTAAGCAGTGAATATTCACTACTAACTCAACACCCACATCATACAGCAAGATCTATGAGAAAAGTAAGTGCAAGTTCAGGGAAAGGCAACATTTCAAGACTGTTTTTTCAACTTGAAAAGCATAATAAAAATTGAACTAAATAATCACAAGACAAATGAAAAAATGCACTTTCATGATTACATTTTAACCCTGCACTTACCTCCACCAACGTGTCTGTAACCATTCTGATGATTTGGCCTCTTCGCCACTGATTTTTAGCTGGGACTTTAACAGCGCAGTGCATATCACGTTCCCACTTAACAGGCTTCCATTCTGAGTGCTCATAAGCAGCTACCATCTTCTCTTCCAAACTATAGAGATAGACGTGCTTTAATTTCAAATAATTCCTTACATAATTCTCTCACCAAGTATTTTCCGCTAAAGCCCTCTGGTCATTTCATTCTGGCCAATCTGAATGTAATGTTCTTTGAATGTATAAAGCATTTCAACCTGAACTACCTTCTGCTTGATGTAAAGCTCCCTCAGATACAACCCTGGGCTGATGCTCTCCTGCCTCCTTCCTTCAGGACACATTTGACAGCAGTTTAGGATGTGAGCTTTCCCACAGGCATATGCCATTTTGTACAGCTCAAAGTTTTATTTGTTTTTTTTTGGTTTACTTATTTATTTTTGAACAGGGTCTCACTAGGTAGCTATGTTTGACCTGGAACTATGTAGACCAGGCTGAGTCTAAACTCACAGAGATCTGCTTGCCTCTGCCTCCTGAGTGCCCATCTTAGGACACATCTGAAAAGTCACTGTCTCTGTGAAGTCTTCCTTGACCATCTTAAAACTATTCTCAAATATTTGACTTTTGTTTACTATTCTTTTATCATCACTCTCACACACTAAGTTTTACTTACTCATCATCTCTTTCTACTGTAATATAAGCCCTATATCAGCAAAGAATTACCCATGTGTTTACCACAATCCTCAAAACTGAATACAGGTTGACAGGGAGTAGGTGCTTAGTAAGTACTTAGCCATAAACTCTAGTATTATGAAATTAGCCAAAAAGGAGAGATGTTATGCTTTATAAAAGAGTTTGGAGACAATTTAATTGAAATAATCTCATGGCTTTCAAAATTAAACACTATGACATTTAGATATTTGAGGCAAAGAAATGAAGAATAAAAGCACAGGCAATTGCCTTCATTATACATTATACCTATCAAGTAAGTTCTCTGTTAATAACCACTGAACGTAAATCTTCTCAGGAGAAACTACATTACATATGTTCACAGGCAGCTCCTTGTTATACAATGACTGGAAATTCTCATTAGGTAGAGATTTTACAGATAGAGGACTTAAGTTGTTTATTTCACTTGAAATGATTTCTTCAGGAGAAGGATCCCATACTTCAAGATGCTTTTTACAGTTGTCCTTGAGGGTATATCTGAAAAATAACGTAAGTTGTCAAAAGAATAGTCAGCAAAATACTAATACTTGCTCACTTTTAGAGATGGACACATTTAATCTATGGTTTTTCGGTTCCTAATTCTGATATCAATAGCAATTACTAAAGTTTATTTTTCTTTAAAACGGTGCTTAGCCAACACCAAAGCAAGCACACAAAAGAAAAGCTAAACAGAGATTTTCTACTTTAAACATAGATAAGCCTGCCAACCTTACTCATAGCCTCAAGTCTTCCTGTTGATAATCTGTGCTCACAGAGAAGCAACCCAGAGTGTAACAGCTGTGGCTAGAGAGTAGCAATCAGTAAAAAGGGTCAGTTTGTCAATAGGAATGCAATAATCAACATAAATTAAAGTATTTTATGTTAACATTATTTTCTAGCAACAGACAACTAGATGAAGAAAAAAGCTTCTTTCACAATAAGCTGAGATCTAGTTCAAAAATCACTGATAGGTTTTTTTTTTTTTTTTGGTTGCCGCTGTGTGTGTTTGTTTTTGCTAAATCTAATGGATAGTTTTCAGTTCTCACATAAACTCAATACTTCCTTTTGAAGTATTATCTGCTTCTAGTTTTACTTGCCTCAGGCTCATGTTCTTGGCCCTACCCCACACATACACAGGGTTTCACCTTCAACAGGGACTAATGAGATAGCTTCATCTTTTTTTTTTTTTTTGTTTATAATATATATGTTGCTGACCCCATTTAAGCCACCCATCACATCTCCTCTGAGTACGATTTATGGATTTATTTTCTTCATGTACTTGCTAGTATCATGTTTTGATTACTGTAGCTTTGTACTAAGATTTGAAATTGGGATGTACATGTCCATTAGGTTCTTCAGGACTGTTCTGGTTACTTACTGCTTTGAATTTTCATATGGAAGTTAGCATGGATTTTCCTATTTCTGCAAAACTGTACTAGGATTTGGAAAGAGATCATTACTATATTGCTCACTTAGGATGGTAGCATCAAAGTGTCCTAATCCATAAACATGGGATGAATTTCCATTTATTTATGTCTTCCTTAGTATCTTCCAGAAGGAAAGTTTTCTAATTTTTACTGTACACATTTTTTTTCTCTCTCTGGTTAATTATTTTACGTGCCTAAGTGTTTTCCTGCTAGTATGTTGTGAACCATGTGCATGCAGTTCCTGCAGAGGCCAAAACAGGGTGATGGATCCCTTGAGACTGGAGTTACAGATGATTGTGAGCACCATGTGGGTGCTGAGAATTGAACCTGGCCCTCTGGAAGAGCTACTGGGAGAAACTGCTCAGGAGGAAAGATTTGTTTCTGGAGTTTTAGTCAAGACTGGTGGGCCTCTTGTCTGGCCTGAGATGAGGGTTAGTATCATGAAGGAAGGACTGTGCACCTTTCTATCACAGTTTTATAATTCTGTAACAATTTTAAGTATTTCTTGTCCAAGTTGGATGCTTCTCTTTTTCTGGTTTTAATGCTTTGTCATGACTCCAGTATTCTGCTGAATAGAAATGCTGAAGTTGCCTTAGGTTTTTTTACTCCTGATCCTAGAGGAAAGGATTTTGCCACAGTGTATGGTACT
Source organism: Acomys russatus (assembly GCF_903995435.1). Classification (NCBI taxonomy): domain Eukaryota; kingdom Metazoa; phylum Chordata; class Mammalia; order Rodentia; family Muridae; genus Acomys; species Acomys russatus. Next base: position 85,528,322 of record NC_067139.1, on the reverse strand, counting down.
TTCCTTTTACCCCTAAACTTTGTTATCTATGTTCACCATGGATACTGGCTTGTTGTTATGTTTTACACTGTGTGTGTATGTACACACGCATATGCCTGTGTGCGCGCGCGCCTGTGTGTGAGCGCCTGTGTCTGCGCGCATGCGCGCGTGTGCCTTGGGTAGCACTGAAAGATGTCTCATAAAAAATGCATGGCTGCAGAGGAATGACAACTGTATTTGATCTCTGGCCTCCATGTGCACACATGCATGCACACACCTGAACACATGTACATGTACAGAAGTGTGTCATGCATGTGTGCATACCCCACCCTCAAAACCTAGCATTTAAAAGAAAATTGGCAAAATAGTTTAATTGTTTACTTTCATTTCTTTCCATTTCACAGGTGTGATTTAACAGTGAAAGGGCGGACATAACCATAGGCCACTATTGTTAGTAGGAGTCACTGCAGGTCTTGGCTGGAGGTTATTATCTCTCTGGCTTATGCTAATAGGTGTTCAAATGCTGGCTTTTTTGAAGGCTACATACAGGTGTTCTGTGAAAGACCCTGTAGGACTACTCTCTTTACACAAGTCTCTATGGCTTCTGAGATCACCTCAGCCTCTGGCTGCTCCTTGCTCCAGACAATAATGCTCCAGCCTGACTAAAGTAGCCCTTCAAACCTAGGAAAAGGAACATGTCTTGAATTGGGAATGTAGATGCCACCACTAATCTAGTGCTGTTCCTACTCCAGATTGTCTTACTTAAATAATAAGATGCCTCTTAAGCAGATTCTGCATAGAATGGATAAGATAAAAAAGTTAAGTGACAGCACATGGTGGTGAGGATGTGGAGCAAAGAGAACATTCCCCCATTGCTGGTGGGAGTGCAAATTTGTACAACCACTGTGGAAATCAATCTGGCAGTTTCTCAGAAAATTAGGTATAGTTCTACTTTAAGACCCAGCTGTACTAATCCTGGAACTACGCCCGAAAGATGTTCCACTATTCCACAAGGACATTTGCTCAACTATGTTCATAGCAGCTTTATGCACAATAGCCAGAAAGCAGAAACAACCTAGATGTCCCTCAACAGAAGAGTGGATAAAGAAAATGTGGTACATTTACACAATGTTATTAAAAACAAAGACATCATGCAATCTGCAGGTAAATGGATGATCATCCTGAGTGAGGTAAGCCAGACCCAGAAAGACACACATGGTCTACTCACTTAGGAGTGGATGTTAGCCATAAAGCACAGGGTAGCCCTGCTATAACCCACACACGCAAAGAAGCCAAGGAGGGCCCAAGGAAGCCCGCTTGAGTCTCACTCAGAAGTGGAAATAAAATAGACACCTGAAGTAGACGGAAGGAGAAAACTTGGTGGGAGAAGGGGTGGGGAGGGTAACAGGGTTGGGGATCAGGTGTGGGGGAGGTCAAAGACTGAGAGAGAGAATGGAAACTGGGGGGAAATCTCTGGGACAGGGGAGGCTCCTGGGAGTCTATGGGGGTAACCATACTTGAGACTCCTAGTAGTGGGGCATATGTTGCACCCCCTGTAGCCAGGTTGGACTTCCAGTGGAGGGAGAGGGATACCAGACCACCCATAAAGCCTTCGATGCAAAATTTGTCTCACCTATAGTAAGTGCAAGGATAAAGATGGAACAGAGATTGAGGGAATGGCAAACCAATGACTGGCACAACTTGAGCCCCACCCCAAGGGGGAGAGCCAACCCCTGTCACTACTAATGATACTCTGCTATGCTTGTAGGCAGGGTGCTAGAAGAACTGTCTTCTGAAAGGCTTCATGCAGCAGCTGATGGAAAAAGATGTAGAGACCCACAGCCAAAGAATAGGCAGAGCTCGGGGAGTTCTGTGGAAAAAGTAGGAGGAAAGATTGAGGGAGCCAGAGGGGTCAAGGACATAAGACACACAGAGTAAACTAACCTGGGCCCATGGTCTCACAGAGACTGAACCACCAACCAAAGAGCATGCATGGGCTGGACCTAGATGCTCTACACATATGCAGCAGATGTGCAGCTTGGTCATCATGTGGGTCCCTAACAACGGGAATAGGGGCTGTCTCCGACCCTGCTGCCTGCCTTTGGATCCCTTTACCCTAGCTGGGCTGCCTTGTCTGGCCCTCAGTGGGAGAGAATACACTTAGTCCTGCAACTTGAGGTACCAGGGTGGGTTAGTAACCCTTGGGGGGGGGTTCACCTTTTCTGAGGAGGAGGAGAGGGAGGGATGGAGGCATGAGGGTGGGACTGGAAGGAGAGGAGGGAGGGAGCTGGGATCAGGCTGTAACGTGATTAAATAAATAAATAAATGGGAAAAAGTACCCATGAACTAAAGTTAATGCTCAAATAACTACTTACCCTGCTTCATAGGATGCTAGGCCTTCTTTGACGAGCTGGTCATTAATACTAATAGCAGTTGTTCCAGGAGCCCGAGAATCAAAAAGCTCAACCAAAAGCACATTATTTTCCAGAATCTCTGTAAAACCATTAAGACTAGTTTGGAAAAAGAACAACATATGCGACAAATTCTACCAAATCAAAAAATTTGTTTATTAAAAATTGGAAGCAGTTTTTGAGTTTTGCATACATGAGACTTCTGGTTGAACAATGTTCCAGTTTCCCTAGGAATCAGAGCAGTATTCTAAAGTCACAGTGACTGCCAATAATTACTTGACTGTATAGCATATAGAGAACTACAAATTTTATTTTAGTGGGGCTGGAGAGATGGTTCAGTGGTTAAGGGCAAGGACTGCTCTTCCAGAGGACCCGAGTTCAAATCTCAGCACCCACATGGCAGCTCAGAATTTTCTGTAACTCCAAGGTCTGACACACTCACATAGACATACTTGCAGGCAAATCACCAATGCACATAAAATAAAGGAAAAAAATTATTTTAGGTTATCATGTGCTACTTTTCCTATAATGAACCAAAAGCAGTTTAGAGTTTTTTGATTAATAAAATATAAATTAATATAGTTTCAAATAAAATATAGTTGTATTTTCATATATTGTTTTATGGAATATAAAAGGATAAAAGTGAATGGAAATTAACTTAGGCCAGTGATTATTTGTGATGATTTACAGCTTTTCTAAGGCTAATAAAAAGTTAAAAATAAAAATCTAAAAATCTCAAATAGTATTTTCTGCTACTTTATTTAATTATTTATTTGTTTTAATTATTTATTTAGACAAATTATCTAATTTTTCTTTGATAAACCTGCTTTTTTGCGTCTACTCTGTATAGCAAACTGGAAGTTAGTGGTGAAAGTGTTTTATTAGTAGTATATAGCTAGGAACTTGCTTAATAAGTATGTGAATAAATAACAAAAAGACTTCTTTGGGAAACACCATCTCTAAACTGTTGAGCCCTCAATCCTCAAAAAATATCGTCAAATATATATTGAGTCAGTATGATTATACCTTTTGCAAAATTAGTAACAGTTGGTAGTTGCTAACCAGAATAATTCTAAATAAAAAGATAACCAGTTGCCAGCAGCAACACATAAGATAATTTAAAAATACATATTAGAAAACTTCTTTCAACAGACTACTAGTCTTGTGTAAATTATAAAGAAACAGATGGCTAAGCAGCGGTGAACACTGATAATCTGACCTTCCTACTCTCCACAGTTCTAGACTTGTACAAAGTTCAAGTCCAATGTGGCTAACGTTCCACAGTTATTCTTTATTGTTGTCCCTGATTTCTTCCTATTAAACTTACATGTTTCCTAATTTATGAGCTTGGAATCCACACTAATAGAAAGCTGTAATTCCCATCAGTGGTCACCCTAAAGTAAACGAGAATCAGGCAGGGTGGTGGGGGTAGTGGCTGAGGTTGTGCAAGATTCTTTGGCATTCCTTAAATAGGATTATCCTAGTTATTAACTATGGTACAATTAATAGTGGCTGTAACTGGTATTAACAAATGATTAAATGAGAAAAAAAGAGTAATCAAAAAATAAATCCAAGGAGCAAGATGGCTGAGGGGTAAAGGTGACCTGAGTTTGATTCTTGGGACTCACATGGTGGAAGGGGAGAACTGACACCTGTAAGTTCTTCTCTGACCTCCACATATGTGCTTTATCCTTGTGCTAATAAACACATGTAATAAAGATAAATACTTGTCTTGCATTTTCCATGGAATAATACTGAAGAAAGTTGCTAAAACCAAAAGGTTTTATATCCAAAGGTTAAGTTTAACTTATCCAGGTTAAACTTGTTTCAAATTAAGAGGAATCTGCTCAAGGACTAGTAGAACTCTGCTGTTCATCTCAGAGAAGCCAGATATAAAAATTCTACAGACCAAGGATGTAATTTCTGTAATTATATTACTTTTCAACTGAATCATTTCTTCTGAAAAATTTCTCATATCAACAAAGTTATCACAGACACTGCATAATTTTTTAAGCAGTTCTTCTCAACGTCTCTTCACTATGTAAACAGAAGAATCCTCTAATGATGGTTGGGTTCATCTAATGGTAATTTAGCAGAATTGAAGAGTAACTATAAATCTCTCTAAATTAATATGACCTATATATCTTGGATAAAAATTGCATAAAGTGTGTGTGTGTGTGTGTGTGTGTGTGTGTGTGTGTGTGTGTGTGTGTGTATGTGTGCATCCAAGATTCCCATCTCCTTATTGACAACCTTTAGGGCCAGGTGTGTTTGGAGATTCAGAACTCCTCAAGCTGAGGAATACACACACACTGTATACAATGAATATGTACAACAGAGTTGGGGCAAGTGGTCCACACACATTACTGTCTTCAAATAGAATGTGCACTTACTGTAAAGGAGATAGAGACTATCTAATAAGGCTTCCAGAAAAAAGTACTACAGTTATAACAGTTCAAATTAGACACAGACATTCAACCTTTCATTTTTCAGAACATGTGTTAGGAACTGTGGGCTAGTGGTCAACTAGGGTTGTAGACCTGAACACTTCCAAAAATGGAATAACATTTCTCAAAATATATGGAAAGACTCTACAACTGAATTCACTTGGGACAAATGAAGGAAAGAAAAACAAGTAATCAATAAAACCTATTTACTAACCATGTTATGCCTCTCTTCACTTGCCTAATATTAAATCTTAGACTCAGCAAATACAGATAAATAAGCTAATTGTCTGGCTTCAGGTTTGCAAGGAGCCACAGTGAAGGTAACTTGATGGTTTCATTGTTTTAAGTGAGGCCTGGCTATGTTGCTGAGACTGGCCTTAAGTCCCTGGGCTCCAGTGATTCTCAGCCTCCTTAGTAGCAGTGAAAATAGGTTCAAACTATTTTATCTATTGTAAGTCTTCAATGGCATGTTTTTTCTTGCCTGTATGCTTTGACTGTAAGGCTTATAGGAAATAAACCACCTCAATCCTATTTCTCAATGACTGTTATTTCTCATTGTTACAATTCAAGGCACACTTAATTTATTCTAAAATAAGATTTTATATATAATATTAATCTTATTTAAATAATAATAGAGAAAGATAGAAATATCTTACTAATAACAGAACATGTCACGAATTTATCTTGAGTCTTTTCTTCAAATTTTTCTTTAGCCTTTTTGGACCACCGTGTTTTTTTACTTGGTTCAATATATGCCAGTTTACATTTAATTGCCTGTATCAAACAAAGTTCCACCATTAATAATATAAACTTAATGTCTAGCTATTTTAAACTTATTTATAAGTTTAGAAAGCTAATATTTACATAGCTTGGTGGATACAGCACTGGAAAGCTTGAGGTCCTAGGTTCTAACTCTAAGAGTTTAAAAGAAACAAACAAACAAACAAAGCCCCAAACAAAATCAAGTAAAACTCTCAAAATAAAAAAACTATTTCAAACTATTTAGAAATCATCAAAGGCATGAAATACCTATAACCTCATAATAAATAAATTTATAGCAAAGCATCATGAATAAAAATAATTATTTTATAAATAATAACATCATAAATAAAAACTGGTTGAATGAAATCACTGCAATTCATATATAAGAATAATAAACATTCATTTAAAAGTTAAGACATTTATGATATAAAAGAGAGACATACAGACATATAGGACAACATATATTCATTCTTTAACTGCCAAAAATGTGAAAGATGGCCAGGCATGGTAGTTCCTGTCTTTAATCCTAGAAACTGGGAGCCAGAGGCAGGCCAATCTCTTATGAGTTTGAGGCCAGCCTGGTCTACATGGAGAGTCCAGGCCAACCAGAACTACATAGTAGGACAATAAAACTCTGTCTCAAAAGAAGACACTGTGAAAGATGTGTCCCGCAAGAACATATATTAAAAACATTGAATATTTTTTGTTTTGGCTTTTGAGAGATGGTTTTACCATATAACTGGCTGACAAAGGAACTTGGTATGTAAACCAACCTGGTCTTGAGCTCATAGAGATCTGTCTGTCTCAGCCTCCTGGATGCTGAGATTAAAGGTATGTATCACCACACCTGGTTAAAATGTTGAATATACATATATATTTGTGTGAGTATTTTTCCTGAATGTTTGCTCATCACATACATTCCTGTATCTCTGATGCCCACAGAGTGTCAACTGGCTGTGAGCGTCCATGTGGGTGATAAGAGTCAAACCTGGGTCCCTGGAAGAGCAGCCAGTGCTCTTAACCATGAAGCCATCACTCCAGCTCCATTGAATATTTTTGCTCATCTGCATTTTCTAGTTTCTTTTTATGATACCTCTTAGTTCTTATTTAAAAAAAAAAAAGCCAGCATGTGCTGGCGAGATGGCTTCACAGGTAAAGATGTATGCTTGCACATCAGAAAACCTAAGTCCCATGCCTGGGGCCGGGGCCGACATAACAGGAGAGAATCAATTTCCACAATTTGTCCCTTTGATAACATGAGTGCTGTGACATGTCTGTGTATGTGCATACACACATACAAAATAAAAATAATATATAACACATTTAAAGAGAATAAAGTGATATAAATACTTTAAAAAAGAGATCTTAGTAAAAATTTAAATAACAAGAGAATATAAATTAGAAGCAGCTCTCTTATCCTACTTCCCAGAGATCACTAAGATTAAGTATTTTACATATTCTCCCACACTTCTTTTTCTACTGTAAACCTTTGATTACACAGAAATTAAACAACAGCCATATTACTTCTGAGACAAGCTTTATCACTCAATGTGCAATGAAACTGGAACTCTAGCACATGGCCTGGTAGCTCGTAATGATGAATGAAAAGCTCCCAGCAGTAAGTACTTAAGACCAAATGCATATGCACTATATGTTTATACTTATTTGGCAACATATATCAATTTTTATTACTACAGAGCTTGGGACTGAATCCAGAGTCTTGTAAATGCTAGCCAAGTGTTCTACCTTCTAGCTCCATGCAGTGTTTCTTAAAGGGAATTTTATCTATAAAGCAGCACTTTATTTACAGGTTGTTCTATCAGACACTGCTTATAAACAAAAATAGTCATAGACACAACTGTCCTATGTAAAAGAACCTCTGTTTCACACTAGCCTGCTGTCCTAGCTGTGGTGTCCGTTACAGGTAAGTTACCTTCTCTGGGGGTTCCAGAAACTCATCCTTTATTTTCCGCATATCTTTTAGTGTTATTTTTGCAGTATTACCAAAGTCCACATATTTAACTTCTACTTCCCGATGTCCAGGCAAACCTTTAAGAGTTATGAAATTAAAAAGCACAAACTTAACAAGCCTTTCTGTTAGTTTGGTCTATACGTTAAAGAAACTTTTGGGAAGTTCAATTATGCAGAAACTTGTGTAAGGATAAACTGACTTATAAAATCACCCCACATGGATGGCCGAGACTTTATACTTCTTTAGTATACATACATGGCTATGAAACTTCTATCATTTCAAAACTGAAAGACAGCTGCAGTGACATGTTACTACAACACAGGAAGAAAGCCAGCATCACTGGCTGTTTGGAAGGTACAAGCAGGTGGCACAGCACTGGTTAGTTAGTCCCAGGTAATAAACATCCATGATGGCTGACTTGGTGCCTGCTATCAGCTGTTAGGCAAGAATGTGGCGAAATCTCCCAGTTTCCCTTATGCGTCCCTAGGCTAGAAGTCTCAATTCAAGTCTAGTTGAGATGTAGTTTTAAACTGTAGAAAAATACAGTGTGAAATTTAACCGACAGCCTTTTCTTTACTGAAACTATCAATCACATATGAGAAGAGAGCCAGTAGGCTGGGAAGTCTCATATTTACCTCTTATTTATTCTTTCCTTTTTCTGAGGAAAGCAATGTAGGAGGGGACCACCAAAACAAAGGAGTAAACTGAAGTGGTGAACACAGGAGCCAGAAAACAGGGGCTCTAGTACAGGAGAACAATGAAGTGTATTGCCAGGTCAAAAGAAGTTCCAGAACAGCAAATGTGTGGCAATCCTACAGACCATCACCACTCCATGCCTATCTCTCAGCCTTCTCCGACTTCAGAAGTGTGAGCAATATTTCTGTTGTTTACAAGCAACTCAGTCTGTGATGTTTAGTTATAGCAACACAGACATTCAAAAGAACTGTATCTGAAAAAGGTTTAGGTAGTTGAAGACACTAACCACTAACTAAATTAAAACCAATGATGATTGAGGATAGAAAACTTAATTTGGAAGATTATTGATTTTGAGATAAGATTTGAAATGTTCTGTTTTAGTAGTAGCTAGTTAGGTTCTTAGATTAATGGGGAAAACATCTTAAACAGTGCCAACCTAAACTTAATCCTTTTAATAAAAAGTACATACCTACTAACCCTGAAATCAAACAGGCCCTATTCCATTTTCTCTTGCTATAAGAATATCTGACACTGTAACCTATTCAGAAATTGGTCTGTGTAGCTGGAGCTCACTGTTCTAGAGGAGACTCCAGCTCACAAGTGTTGGGATTACAGACTTTGTAGTGCCATGCCCAATTTTATTATTTTGTGAATTAAATTTAATTATTTGACTTAAAGAGAATGTAGAAAATGCACACAGTGGTAAAAAAAAAAATTCAACACCATGGCACATGGGTACGTATCTGCTTGGTTCTGTTAATGACTTTTAGCTCATGGTGGAAGTGGAAGGGCAAGTGGGTGCATGCTACAGAAGCAGCAGCCTGGCTTTGAAATCACCCTCTCTCTTGGCAATTAATTCAGAGCAGGTCGTCACTCTTCCAAGACAAACTCTGCTCTCATGACCCCAAAGCCTTCCACTAGGCTCTACCTTCCAATACTGCAACACTGAGCACCAAGTCTTGACATGAGTTTTCTGAGGTAAAAACAAACCAAACCAAACAAGAAACAAGAACATAAAATACTGGGCAACACTGCCTATGGTATGTCTAATTTCTAAAACCCAATGGCTTCATTGTCTATATGTCTTTTTATGATATTAGAAATTGAATCAAAACCCTGATGCACGCTAAGCCAATGCTCTGTTGCTTAGCTACACCCACAGACCACTGTATCCTTTCATTCTGAGGCAGGGTTTTTGATCAGTGGCTCAGACCCTGGACTTTCTGCCCTCTGCCTCACCTTCTACAGCAGTTGGGACAAGAGGCAGGGCACAAAATTGGCTTTACTTTTAATTATTTTTATCACTTCATTTTGTAATACTTCTGTTGTTGTTTCTGAGACGTGATATATATTCTAATAGTTCAGGCTAGCCTTGAATTTGCTATGTAGCTTAGTATGATTTTGAAATTATTCTCCTGCTTCTGCCTCCTAAGTGCTGGGACTATAGGTTTAATGCTGCAATTCTATCATGCCTGGTTCTAATTCTATTATTTGTGAATTAAGTTAAATTACTTAAGAAGAATATAGAAGATGTACAGAAAGACAGGAAAAATTAAATAATAAAGCAATTCCCCAGGAAAGAGGAATATAGTAATTTAGAAAAGAAGCTAAGAAATCTGCACCTTAACAAAAATAGCAGGAAAGAGAGATGAAGAGGCAGCCAACTTTCAAAGAATGGATTTTTGCTGCTCTGCACCATCGACTGATTTTCTAGCCAGATTCCTAATGGTTAATTCCCAATAAAGCAAGTCAAATTCTAGTAGCCAGAGATTGGCATCCTAATGTTACAACTGCCTTTTAAAGGCACACGACAGAGCACATGGTAAGAGCAGATAATACAGCCTCCATGATTTACTTTCTAACAGTTCAGATGATCCTAGCTTTGACATACAACATTTCCCTGTGGAAACAATATACACTTTCCTACCGATCACTTTTGCACGATACCAGATTCCATCTTCAAATTTAGCTACACAAGCTTGATTCTGAACAGGACAAAGGATTTCCAGACTTTCCCCATCTTCACCTTTATAGAATTCCTCAATTGTCTTTAGAAGAGACATAAAGTCCAGGTTCTCCATCTGAGGAATAAAACATAGAAAACAGAAGCTCAAATGTTAAATTTACTATATATACTGCTCAGAAATTCATAAACATTACAAAACTAACATGAGATATAGATTGACCTATCAAGTATTATGTAATTTGAGACTATTTCAGAATCAGTATAAAATTAGTATACATAGGTGTAACAAAACTAAAATCCCATTAAGCAAGGTAACTTACTGTATATTCCTCTAGATTACATACACAGACACTCTAAACTTTTGTTTTTAGCAAAACTAAGTCATACTGTACATAAAATTTAAAGATTTATTTTTATTTTATGTGTATAGGTGTTTTGCTGTTTGTACTTCTAGGCACCATGAACATGCATGATACCCATGGAGGCCAGGAGAAGGCATTAGATTCTTCTGGAATTGGTGTTACAGATGGTTGTGAGCAACCATGTGGGTGCTGAAAAATGAATCTAGGTCTGCTGGAAAAGCAACCAGTGCTCTTAACCACTGGGCAATCTTTCCATCCTACTGTACATACAATTTAGTGACCAGCATTTCCACATCAACTCTTTTTGCTTCAGCAAATGTTCTTACTGATATTTCTAAGCTATATTAGTTTTATCTAAATTATCTGAATGATTATGCAATCCAAGATTATATAAATTTTCTGGCTGTTATTTCTGGAACCCATAAGCCAACCCTATAGGCTAGCACAGCCCTCTTTTAAAAATAACTGTTTTTTAGGATGGGGCTGTAGAGATGGCTCAGTAGTTAAGAGGGCATGTTGCTTTTGTAGAGGCCCCAAGTTCTGTTCCAGCAATCATGTCAAGTAGCTCACAAACACCTGAAATTCCAGATCCAAGAGGAGCCACAGTCTCTGGCCTCTCCTATCACTTACAAGCAAACCCCATATATAAAATTAAAATAATGAAAATGAATCTTAAAAAATAACCTCTTTTGGATGAACACTCCTTCACTGCTGGTGGGAATGCAGACTAGTGCAGCCACTTTGGAAATCTGTCTGACACTATCTCAGAAAACTGGGAATAGGGCTTCCTCAAGACCCAGCTATTCTACTCCTTGGAATATACCCAGAAGATGCTCCAGCACACAATAGGGACATATGCACAACCATGTTCATAGTGGCCTTATTCATAATAGCCAGAACATGGAAATAGTCTAAGAGTCCCTCATTAGAAGAATGGATAAAGAAACTGTGGTACATTTACACTATGGAATACTACTCAGCTATTAAAAACCAGAAATTTGTGAAATTTATGGACAAATGGATTGAACTAGAATGATCATGAGTGAGCTAACCGTGAAGCAGAGAGACTCAAATGCTATATACTCACTTATAACTGGACACTAGCCCAAGGGGCAGGTCTCATCAAAGTCTTCACTTACCAGGAAAGTGGGATAGAGGGGAGGACATCCTATTGGGACTCTAGGTGAGAGAAGCATGGGAGAATGGGGAAATAGATGGATCCAAAGGGTCCTAGAAACCTACAAGAACACTATGATGGGCAGATCTGGGCCCAGGGGTTCTGCTCGATCTATGGCACTAACCAAGGACAATACGTGCAGTTATCATCATACCCCTACCCAGATCTAGCCAAGGGACAGGACATTCTCCACAGTTGAGTGGAGAATGGGGACTGACTTTCACACAAACTCTGGTGCTCCATATTTGGCCATGTCCCATTGATGGGGAGGCCTGATGGCACTTGGAGGAAGGACAGCAGACTACCAAGAAGAGACCTGATACCCTAGCATCATATTTAGAGGGAGGTGGTCCCCCTCAGTCACAGTCATAGGGAAGGGGAATGGGGTGAAAGTGGGAGGGAGGGAGGAATGGGAGGATGCACAGGATGGGATAACAATTGAGATGTAATATGAATGATTTTATTTTTCAATAAAAAATAAAAGAAAAAGAAAAATAATCTGTTTTGCGCCAGTGAGATGGATTGGCGAGCAAAGGGGCTTGCTGCCAAGCCTGGTCATCTAAGTTTTCTGGGACCCACATGGAGGAAGAAGAGGACCAATTCTGGCAACTTGTCCTCTGACTTCCACATTTGTACCATTAGAAAGACACAAAACCTCTTTTTCTGCAGAACTTCCCACCTTTTGGGTTTATGTTACATCATTAATTTTAAAAATCACATTTATTTGCATTTATCTGTGTGTATGTGCACCTGTCACACCATCCCTGTGAGGTGGGGCAAACTGCAGAAGTCAACTCTCCCCTTCCACCATATGGTCCCCTGAATCGATCACAGGTTGTTAGGCTTAGCAGCAAGTTTTTTCCTCGACAAGCCATCTTGCCAGAACTCTTATGCTATTATCTATTATTTACTCTTCCCTTGAGTAGAGTATACTTGCTGTATTTCTCCCAAAGTGACTACTGCATCCAAAGGTTTGATAGCTCTCAGGCAAACCTTTTTTTAATTTATTAATTTATTCCTGTTACAGCTCAATGGTTATCCTACCCCTTGTGTCCTCCCATTCTTCGGGCAAACCTTTTTGCTTAACTTTTCTGGTGACTTTGAATACTCATGCTATTAACACATTCGAGACACAATGCTGACAACTCACTATTAGCACGCTAAAATTCACGTGGTAATGTGGCCATAATTCCGACTTCTCATCAAACAATATTATTTTTTTGTGCTCACTAATTAATCTGCTAGCTTTGATGTCACAAATGCCCACTTCCTTATCATTTACCTAGCAGTTTTAAAATAAACTGTAATTCTCTTTTAAAATTTATTCTTATTTAATTTAGTCACATTATATCCCGATTGTTATCTCCTCACTCTTCCCTTCCCATTTCTACCTTCCTTCCCTCTTTGGTCCTATTTGCCTCCCCCAGACCTCTGACAGGGGATGGGGAACGGAACTTTCCCCCCACCATCTGACCACAGTTTATCAAGTCTCATCAGGATAGTCTGTGTCCACTACCTCTGTCTGTGTGCAAGGCTGCCCCAAGGGGCAGTGATCAAATCGAAGTCACCAGAGTTCATGTCAGCAGTCACTACTCTCCCCCTCCCTTCTCCCAAGTGGAGAATGAGCTGTCCATTGGCTACGTCTGAACAGGGGTCTAGTTACACTGCATGCATTGTCCTTGGTTGGTGTATCAGTTTGTACAGGCCTCACCCCCAGTCCAGATCCACAGGCCTTGATGGAGGCCCTGAGGAGCTCCTGACCCTCCCAGGCCCTTACACTCCCCACCCCTGCTCTTTCATAGAACTCTCAGTGCTCTGCTCAGAGTCCAGAAGCAAGTTCCAGTGTCTGTCCTGAACCCCCGCTGGGTGGAGTCTCTCAGAGGACACCTATGTTGGGCTAATATTCACTAATGAGTGAGTATATTCCATGTGTGTCTTTCTGGGTCTGGGTTACCTCACTCAGGGTGATTGTTTCTAGTTCCATCCATTTGCCTGCAAATGTCAAGATTTCCTTGTTTTTAAAAGCTGAATAGGATTCCATTGTGTAAATGTACCACAGTTTCTTTATCCATTCTTCAGTTGAAGGACATCTAGGTTGTTTCCAGATTCTGGCCATTACGAATAAAGCTTCTATGAACACAGTTGAGTAAATGTAATTGTTGTATGGTGGGGTGTATGCCCAGGAGTGGTATAGCTGGGACTTGAGGTAGTACTATTCCTAATTTTCTGACAAAGTGCCAGATTGATTTCTAGAGTGGTTGTACAAGTTTGGACAATCCTCTCTTAAATAAAAATGCAATAGGATTGGTGCATACCTGCAATCCCAGTAACTCAAGGGGCAGAGGCAGATGGATCTCTATGAGTTTGAGGCCAGCCTGGTCTGCATCCTGAGTTCCAGGACAGCCAAGGACAAATAGCAAGATCTTGCCTCAAAGAAACAAACACACTTTCTTAATGCTAGTAACTGGCATTTGGAAAACTAGTCAACTACCTTTGATTAGGGGAAAGGGAAATATATGAATTTTAGAAACAATACTTTCAGACCATACCAAATAGCCTAGTTTAATAAAGAAATCTATTTTATTAGAGAATAGAGTAAATTCACAAATTCCTTTTTGAGACAGGGTCTTACTATAGTCCTAACCAACTCCAAGAAGGGTTCTTCTGCATGGAATTGAGGTTTCTTCTCATAGGGGAGTATTTTCACCTCAAGTGGCATAATGTCACTCAAACTATATATACATACATGTTCATATGAAATAACAAAATAATATGTTTTGCTAACAACCTCTCAATTGACAATATTTCTACAACACAATCTCTGTATCTAGGGCACAAGAAATTTTATGGACGAGGCAGGCAGGAAGATTTTAAGAGCCAGAAGACTAGGATATCAGCTATGAGATAGTGTCTTCTATATATGAGGGGGAGCTACACTCATAAAATCTCACACACATATAAAACCACTGAGGGAACTTGGCATGTTGTATTCGTATGTGTAACAACAATTACAGAAGAAGAGTTTAAGAATGTGAGAGGGAATGGGATGAGTGTGAGTGGGTAGAGAGAGTAGAAGAAATGGTGTAAATACAGTGCTAAATTATGAAGCTCTCAGAAAAATTTTAAAGATGTTAAAATGATAAACATTATGCATATTTACCAAAATAAAAAGACACTGGAAGAAAAAGTCCATGTCCTAATTTGTTACAAGGTTAGAAGCTTCTAGTAATCATCCAGGCAGCCAGGAAGTATGGTGCTACCCTGGAGATGGCAGGCTCTGCAGCAACATGGCTTAGGTCAAGCCTGAATGTGCACATTCAGAGCAGAGTGGTTAGTGAAAAGATGCTTTATCCCTGTGGTCAGACTCCACATCTGACAGAGCAGTAGCATCTTTATCACAGCATTTATGTGTGTTTAAGTGTTTTGCCTGCATGCACGCTTGTGCACCACTTGTATGTTTAATACCACTGAATGCCAGAAGAGGGCACTGGATCCCATGGAACTGGAATTACAGACCTCTGTGAGCCAGCATGTGGGAGGCTGGTAGAAGCACCAGTGCTCTTCAATGCTGAGCCATTCATTCTTCAGTCTCTATCACAGTATTTCTGTGATGTTAGTGACCACTTCACAGAAACATGTAAGGTTTTTACATAAGCTAATTCATATAAAGCAACGAGCTTGCTGTTTTACTAGATGTCTAAACTAATTTATCACACCCCAAGCTTAATCTGAGACGCCTTTAATCTACTTTTAAATTAGTAATAAGAGCTCTTAGATATTCATGGTAGGAATATCTAGGAGCTTTCCTGGTCTCCTGTCTAAAAGGAAGTAAAAAACACTCATATGTAAGCACCACTTGTGCTTTTCTATCATTGTTTGCCTAACTTGTAGGAGAAAGAGATTTTTAATTTGCCATAAATCCGGTGGACTTCCTGTTTAAAGTGGCAGCTCCTAAGAAATTTAAATGTACAGAAGACTTGTTTTGATTAATTTTTATTCATCCCTGTTAAACATTTCTATTTAAAAATTAAAAAAAATATACTTACCAACTGAAGATAAAAATCAGCAGGATTATTTATATGGCAAACCATGACTGAAACTTCTGTCATCTCTTCAGGCAAAATGGGTGGACAATAGCATAAAGTTATATTTTTTTCACTGTGACTTCTTGGTAATTGTGACCTAAATCTAATTAAGAGCATAATAAACAAAGCCATTCTTATAAAGGTTTTGGTAGGTATTAGAAGGGATAAAGGGTTTAGAAGGGAGGTAGATGCATAAGAAACCCCAGAAAAATATAAGTATAACATAGGCTACCTATTTCTGATCTTCCTGCCTTTTCCTCCTGAGTACTAGGGTTACAGAAATGTGCCACTGTGCCTGGCTCATCTGGTGCTGGGTTTAATCCATGTTCTGTGCATATAGGCAGACACTCTAACAAGTGAGCTGTAGCTCTAGGCCCAAGTTGATTATTTTAAAACCTCTTCATTCCCCATTTATAGCTATAATCTTTTTAAAAAGATTTACTTTTATTTTATGCTTATAAGAATTTTGCTTGTCTATCTTTCTGTCTGTCTGTCTGTCTGTCTGTCGGTGTGCCACGTGTGTTTGTTGCCTGAAGAGGGTAGAAAGCAGCACTGAACTGGAGTTGCAGACAATGGTGTTGGAAAGCAAACTTGTGTATTCTACAAGAGCAGCTGGCGCTAACTGCTGAGCCATCTCTCCAGCCCACATAGCCTCAACCTTGAAGAATATTTAAATTCTAACAAGTTACTTACCTTGCTAGTTCCATAAAAACCAATGCATCTCTGAGAGACACAGGCATATCACTGCTGATTTTATTTGTTGGTGGTTTCTGCAGATCTACAATAAGGACATCATCATCTTCTCCAAAAACTTTCATTAAGACAGCTTTTTTATTTACCATTTTCAAAAATTCCACTTTTGCCTCCTTTTCCCAGCCTTCACTCTATGGGTAAAATAAAGTTCCAAAGTTGTTAGTAATTACAATTAGGGCTAATGTTACAGTGTTGGATGTTGCTTTGTACCAGCCAGCCTGTAACTTTAAGTAAAGGCACTGAAGCAATCATATGCATTTAGGAAATATCTGAGGCCATAAACCAAGAGCAGCCTATGTATGTTCAATGTAGATGATAATATTATCATCTATAGATACAATCTTAAGATACATGAGTCATGAATGAAATACAGAGAAAGAGGAGGAAATGTATAGAAATAGGCACCATCCCATTTTCTAACTGATTCCTTTCTACAAAACTGACTCTAAAACTTGGTGTTTTACTTGAATATTTCATTACGTTAATATAAACTTTCTTTTTTTAAAATTTAAATAATTCATTCAGATTACATCTCACTTGTTATTCCCTCACTTGTTTTTTTTTTTGCAGATTTTTCTTTATTTTTATTGTCTTAATTAAACATTTTTATTTTATATATACATTTATATTATTACACATATATACAATAAACTACCTACAGTAAGAAGAACCATGGCACAATAAGGAATTATATAAATGTGTTTGGCTATTTGTGTTTGACAGCCTTGAAGAAAACATCTTTCCTATCAACAATATCAAGCTGTTATAAAGTCAGTCCACTCATAAAAGGAACTGGGTAATATTTCTTGAACAATGATCAACTGCGCCTACAAGCCACCCTCACTCTGAGTTTTCCATGGTGTTAAATAACACATGTGCTTCAAATTCTGACTGATCATCATGCCTAATCTCTGTATTTTAAGGCATATTCCCTCATTTGTAACTTCTCGTTCCTCCCTCCCTCCCTCTTTCACCGTACTCCCCTAGGCCTGTGACAGAAGGGGACCTCCTCCCCAACCATATGATCACAGCCTATCAAGTCTCATCTGGGTAGCCTGCTTCCCCTTCCTCTGAGTGCCACAGGCCTCCCCACCAAGGGGAAGTGGTCAAAAAGGGGGCACCATAGTTCATGTCAGGGTCAGCCCCCACCTCCACACAACTGTGGAGAATGCGCTGTCCATTGGCTACATCTGAATAAGGGCTGTAGGTTTACTGCATGCATTGTTTTTGTTTGGTACAGTAGTTTGAGCAGACCCCAAATATAAACTTTCTTGAACTCAAATTTTCATTAAAATATTTTCAGTTATGAAAGCTGAGGCTTATGGCACCTTTTACTAGCACTAATAGTTCATAAGCAGAATGTGTTTGTCAAGATTAACTGGTTCTTTCAGATCAGCTTAGTAATTTCACTGGCAACACAACTAAAACTCCAGTAGTCTTTGAGGAAGAACCACTTCCCAATCTCACTTACTGAATGGTATGGGACGATGTCTTTCAGGGAGCACAGGTGTGCTAAGTGTGGGGTGCCTTTCAACAGTTCTTCACTATAGGATTCAGACTTCCGTAGAAGCAGACAGAAGTCACTTAGTGGAACATGCTGCTCACCAACACGCTCTGGTTCCATATGTGTGTCACCAGCTCTAGGATAAAGTAATATTGAGAATAATGTTTCCCTGGGTGTGGCTGTGCATGCCTTTAATCTCACACACAGGAGGCAGAGGCAGAGGCAGAGACAGATAGATCTCTGCTGGTTTGAGGCCAACCTGGTCTATTAGTGAGTTCCAGGCCAGCCAGGGTTTCATAGCTAAAGCCCTATCTCAAGAAAGATAAAGAAAAATCTCAATCTTTGAATTCCTTTTATTCTTTACAAGGTATATACTTCTAAGGACAATTACCTCAAGTTAAATCTTGTAGAAATTTATATTCTAAATTAATACTTTATTAATAATTTCATTATTAACTATTATTAAGCAGACACAGCTTTACTACATAGTACTAAATCTTCTCTATTTTTAACTTTCACAAACTCATTCAGTTTAAACTTAAAGAGCATAATTAATATATTTATATTTATAAAGCTGTGCCCATTAAATAAAGTAACCATGCTAAAGACAATAGGGCTCTCACTACAAAATCATTTCAATTTCTTTTTCTAAGACCTAGAAACAAAGTTTTTAATACATGTGGTGAGTCAGACAGCATGATATTTAAACATCCTTTCATGAATTTATAGCAATAAGATTAAAAATAATTCACCCAATCATATATAGCTAACTAGTAATACTTTATTTAAAAGCATCAGTTACATTATCCTCAGCTCTGAAACAACATAAGATGTATATCTGGAGCACATAAAAAAATCTCTTTTCCAAGTTCCTCTTCTAATAATACCAATAAAGGAGAACATTTAGTTACTTTGTAAGACAAATATACAACAAGATAGTAGAGCAGAGGCCTTGGACGTGAACTACGACACTCTTTAGCTATTACTAACTTTCTTCCATCCTCTTTCCCATAAATGTTTCTAAGCAGGCTAAGAACACACAATAATCACAAAGAGTCATACCCTGTGATGATCAGGACTTCAGAATTTCCAAAATCTACCATGAATATCTGTATTAGTGAAATTTCACAGGCTGGGAATTTGGTAGGACTACATGGTTTTCTGGTATTTTTAGTTTTTGTTGGAATTATTTCAGTGATAATTCCTCGACACCACATTCTATTCACTATACTGTTGACAAATATTCTTGAACCTACATAATGAGGGAGACAAATCATTAGCAGTTATGAGTAAGGACATCAAATAAAGTTCTACCTTATAAATATGTATCTTAGTTTCCAACTAAGAAATCACAGTTCATTGATTTATTAATTACATAGTACTGTCAAGTGCTATAAGACTAAAAGGCAACATATTGTGGCAGTTTCTTTACTACAGAAACTTATAAGCTAACTGAGAGGCTAAAAACACATAAAGTACACTACACTATGAAACTCTAACTGTCCTGGAACTAACTATGTAAACTGGGCTGGCCCCAAACTCTCAGAGATCTGCCTGCCTATGCCTCCCCAGTGCTGGGACTGAAGGAATGTGCTACAACACCTGCCATGGAGTTGGTTCCTTCACTGCAGGAAGTTGAGGTGTGGGGATCAGAATATAGTATGTCAAATATGTCATTTTGACATACGCTAAGCAAAACAAACTGCCAGGACCAAGGCCTCTCTAACCTTCCCTGGGTTTTCCCTTAAGCAAAAACAAGGTCTGCTTACCCAAAGTTCATTTATCTAACAAAACTTCCAAAAGAACAGGATTGTCTTAAACTCCCTAACAGTAATCAGAAATCCAGAAAAGACTAATTATCAGAAAAAAGAAAACAGTAAAAAAGTCACCGCAAAGCATAGATAGCTTCTCATCTGTTCTGAGGTCAGCTCTCAGACACTACCTGAAGGGCTTTAATTGTGTAATTCACACTTTGCAATAACAATTATTTGTAATAATTTACTATAGTAATTTACACTTTGTAATAAGTATAAGCTCTAAAATAATTAAGAAGCTCTAGCTTTCTTCTCTTCCACCCTGATTCTCTCTTCTCTAAGAAACAGCTAAGCTTCAACCCTCTAGCCTTTTTTTGCATGCCATATTTTCTGTAACTCCTATGTACATGAATATATTTATTATTATTCTCTCTTATAAACCTGCCTTGTTACAGAACATAGGCTATGATCTAGTTAATTGGCAAGGGATAACTTCTTGTCTGTCCCAACAGAACAAAAAATATCTACAAGTCTAATTCATGCCACAGTGCGGTAGCAGAAGTGTGGTGAGCTAGAACCCATCTGCATAACAATACTGCGTTCTGGAGAGAGAGGGTGTTACGGGCTTTCTAAGTTAAGAAGCAACTGACTCTATAATAGAGCTGTTATACTCCAAACATGTGTTAACATTGATCTTAATATTTAGCTAACTTACCTAAATAATTTATGTTAAATAATTCCAAAACTTTTATATGAATATCATAAAAAGAAAAAAATCTTCTGGTAAGTCTATATGGGTTTGCCACATGTTACAGTAAAACAAACTTGGTAGTATAATCTGGAGTAATCTTTACCTAGCTCCAAAACGTCTGAAGGATCAAGGTGCAAGCTCTTATTGCAAACTTGCTTCATTTTCTTCTCCAATATTGCTGCATCTTTTATTTGTGAATATTTCCGCACATAGAAGTGGCAAGGATGTATTACATGACTTACAAAAACTAGCTCTGGACAACCTGGGCAAGAATCCATATTTAAAGCACATTATTAAAACATGACCTAGGAAAGAACCATAAAAGGTGAGCAACTGTAATTTCAAAACAAACAAAAAACCCCACCACCACTACCACCAACAAAACAGAAACAAAAAACCAAACCTGTCTTGTACCAACAAGTTTCTAAAATTATTAGGAGCCTGGAAAGAGCTAAACTGCAAAGGCCCAACAAAACAAATGTTCACCTTTGTGTGTGTGTTGCCAGGGATGAAACCCTGGCTGTCATGCACCTTAGGCAAACGCTCTACCACTGAATTACAGTGCCTCCACTATGAACTCTTCAGCAACAAGAACGGCAATACTTTGTCTATCTTGAGAAACATTTTCTATAGGTGGGACTGAAGTTCATGTGAGGTTTGAAAATCATGGTATATAATATAACACAGGAAATCTAGGAAGTCCATCATGTCCAACACAGTAAAGAAGCAGGCCCCACATACTAAGAGAAAGGGAAAGAATAAACAGCAATCCAACCAACCAGAAAGGCAACCCAAACCATGAATAACAGCGTACCCCCTCAAAAATTACTAAGTGCAAACAGAATTGTGGTGGTTTAAATTAGAATGCCCCCATATGCTTATGTATTTGCTTGGTCCCCAGTTGGTGGAACTGTTTGGGAAGGAATAGGAGGTGTGGCCTTGTTGGAGGAGTTGTATCATTAGGGGTGGCTTTTCAGGTTTCAAAGGCCCATGCCATACCTATTGTGTTCTTTCTGCCTCATAATTATGTCTTAAGTTACCAGCTACTGCTTCAGTGCCATGCCTGCCTGCTGCTATGCTTCCTACCATTATGGTCATGGACTCCAACCATCTGAAACTGCAAGCCTCAAATAAACTCTTCTATAGGTTGTGTTGGCCAGGGTGTCTTATAACAGCAATAGAAAAAGTAATCAAGACAGGCCACAAGTCATCATTTAAAAGACAAACTTGCTGACTAGATTATAAAGCATCTGGCTATTGTGTTGTCTCCAAAGAAAAAGATAGCCATAAATCAAGAATCAAATGAACAAAAATTAAACTGGTATATTCAAGACAAAACTACTTAAAAAGATAAAGACTACTACATAGCAGTAAGTACAACAATTCATCAAGAAGATATAATAATTGTAAATATATGTACACTAAGAGTTAGGGCTTCTTTCTTATTAAAGGGCCTGCAAAACCAGGCAGGCGCTGACGTAATGACAGAGAGCAACTTCAACTTCACTGTATTTAAACTAAAAATCAACAAAGAAACAAGAGTCAAGCTGCCTTATGCATCACTTAGAACTATCATCTATGGAATACTCAATTTAACAAATATAGAATACATATTCTTCTCATCAATGCATGGAACCCTCCATACAACAGACAATAGTACAGGCCACAAAGTAAGCCTTAACAAATACAAAAGAATTTTTAAAATTCCTTGCATTTTATCAAATCACAGCAGAACAAAACTAGATACCAGCAAGAGTTACAGAAGAAATTGCACAAATGTCCGCAATTTGAATTCTAGATCAACTGGTGGTGCCTGAAAAAAAAGAGAAGGGAATATGTTTAAAGTTTTCTATAGTCAAAGCTGGGGGTGGGGTACATGCTTTTAATCCCTAAACTCAGGAGGAGAGGGAGGATGACCTCTGTGAGCTCCAGGACAGCCTGGTCCACATGGCAAGTTCTAGGTGAGCCAGAGCTACACAGCGAGAGTCTCTCTCACAAACCGAACAAAATTCTTAGAATCAAAAGAAACAGTACCATAACTTATTAGGGTGTCTAGAATAAAGCTATCGAGTATTCATTCACATTAAAAATAATGAGTGAGCTGTAGATGGTGATGCACACTTATAATCTCAAAATTTGGGAGATGCAGGCAAGGGGATTAGAAGGTCAAGATTATTCTCAGTTTACAAAGTGGGTTTGAGGCAACTTTGGGCTATATAAAACACCACCTCAATTCTCCTACAGTCCCCATATTAGAGTAAGTTCAAATAAATAACTTAATGATATTTTTTCAAGGTCTCAGAGTAACAAAAGCAAGCCAATTTCTGCAGGCAAAAGAATAAAAGATCATCTTAGAAATTCATTAAGACTTAAAATAATACAAAGGAGCAAAGAATTGGTTCCCTGAAAAGATAAACAAGATTGACAATCCTGTCCAATCTAATAAAAACTAATAAAATAAATAAAATAAATTAAAAATAAAAAATAAAATAAAAACTAATAAAATTAGAGAGAGCAAGAGCATGTGTGTGCCAAGTGCGTGCGCGCGTGTGCGCGCATGCACTAGAGAGATGTTGTGGTGTTTTTGAATGAAAATAGGGCCATAGAGAGTGATACTATTAGGAGGTGTGGCCTCGCTGGAGTAGGTGTGCCTTAAAAATTATATTCTAAAAAAAAAAAAAACAAAAAAACAAAAAAACAAAAAAAAAAAACCCTGGAAAACCTAAAGAAATGGATAAATTCCTAGACACACAGAACCTAAACTAACAGATGTATAAAACACATTTAGACTGAAGCAGTAATCAGTTATATCCTTACAAAAGCGCAGGACTGGGTGCATTTATTGTCATATTCTATCAGATAGACTTTACCCCACCATTCCTTAACTAACTCATTCTATGAAGCTAGTTCCCCCCACACCAGATGAAGACAGCAGCAACAAAACTATATACAAATTCCTCCCATAAACACAAAAATAAAATTTATCAATCAAATTCTTGCAAACTGAATTCAATAATAGTACATTAAGAAGATTATATACCATAAGCAGGTGGCTTCATACCCGGGATTCAAGGTTGGTTCAATATATGCCTCTTAGTAAGTTTAATACAATACACAAATGGACTTAAGGACAAAAATCACATGATCATCTCAACAGACAAAGAAAGTCTTTGAGAAAGTTCAGTATCATTTTACAATAAAAGCCCCGAAAAGGCTAGAAACAAGAGGAACATATCTCAACATAATAAAGGTCATATATAGCCAACATTATGTAAAATGGAAAAAACCTAAAATAATTTCTTTTAAAATTAGGAGCATCAGTTTGTGCTCTTATCCACAAATATAATTCTTAAAGTCTCAGCTACATCACTAAGAGGAAAAGAAAAAGATATAAAATATGAAAAAAGTAAAAGTATCCATATTTTCAAACAACACAATATGCTTAAAAGACCCTAAAATCTCCACAAGAAAACATTTAGATCTAATAAACACCTTCAGTAAAAAACAGAATATAAGAATCAATCCATAAAACCCAGTAACCATTCTACACACCAGTAAATGAACTTGCTTATAAAGAAATCAGAAAAATTCCATTCACAAAAGCTCTAAAATTACCTATGGATAATTTTAGCCAAAAGTAAAAGATCTCTATAATCAAAACTTTAGAATACTAAGTAAAAAAAATTGAAGACACTTGAGGATGAAAAGACTTCCTACACACATGGGTTGGCAGAGTTTTTGTTAAAACAGCCATATTATATAGAATTAACACATGACCCATCTAAACCACTCTTAGGTAATATATTCAAATGAATGTAAGACAATATACCATGGGATACCTGACCATATAATGTTTATTATAGTACTATTCACAATGAGCAAGTTATTATCTTAATACACTAACAGATGAGTGGATAAGGAAAATGTGTGTGTGTGTGTGTGTGTGTGTGTATACACATATACATATACATACATACTATGGAGTTTTATTCAGCATAAGAAATGAAATTATATCATACACTGGAAAATGGATGCAAGTTGAGACAATATTAATCTAAAAGAGAAAAAGCATTTTTCACTTATGGATTTTAGATTATGTGTGTGTGTATGTACGTGTGTGCGTGTGTGTACACATACACACGTAAGGCTTAAAAGCAGAAGCAAAACACTCTGATGAAATAAAGGAGAATATCAGAATGGAAAGAAGAAAGGAGACGGTGGGGGAATAAATAATGGCCAAAGTACACGATATATAAAATGTTTTATGAAACCCACCACAATGTACAATGAATGCATGCCAATAAAATTCACAAACACACCATATTGGCTAAACTAGCAAAAATGATCTACTGATTTATGATAGCTAATTTTAATTGCCAACCTGATTAGATTTACAGCCACTTAGGAGATAACCCCCTAGGCATGACTGTGAGGGCATTTCCCAAGGTGCTTAACCAACAGAAGGCTCACCAGGACTGTGTGTGTGGCACCATTTTATGAGCTGAGGTATTAGATGGAATAAAGAGAAAAGTGAGTAGAGTGCCAAGCATCCATTTCTCTCTGCTTCCTGACTGCAGATGGAACATGGCCAGCTGCTTCATATTCCTGCCACCATGTCACCTACCACTCTCAAACTGTGAGCTAAAATAAATCTTTTCTTTAAATTGCTTTTGTCAGGCATTTTGACAAAGCAACATAGAAAGTAACTAATACAGAAAACTGGTAGAGACTTAGGGATGCTATTATGATAAATCTGACCATGTGGTTCGTAGGCTCTGGAACTGGTTTGTGAGAAGAGTAAGGAAGAGTTTGGACCTTAGGGTTAGAGAATCCCTAGAATGTTAATGGGTTATTCTGGTGTGAGTTTGTTGACAGAAAGGCAGATAAAAAAGCCGCATTTGCAAGGTTTCAGATTGTGGAAAAAGATTCTATGCTGCAGACCATTTGTGTTGCATCCTGGCCAAGATAACGGTTATAGAGCGCCTATGTCCTGAAAAGCTTCTGTGAGGCAGAGGATGCGTCTAATTGAACAGAGCAGCAGCCTACATAAAGGGAGGAGATTTTACTGATTACACATTCAGTATAAAAATAGATAAAGAACTCAGGAAACTAGATGAAACCCAAATAATCCAATTATGCACAAAACTCAAGACAAGTGGACCAAAGACCTCAACATAAAACCAGAGACACTAAGTCAGTTAGAAGAAAAAGTGGGGAAGAGCCTGGAACATATTGGCACAGGAGACAACTTCCTGAACAGAACACCAACAGCCCAGGCCTTAATGTCAACCATTAATAAATGGGACCTCATGAGGCTGAGAAGCTTCTGTAAGGCAGGAGACACGGTCAAGAGAACAAAGCAACAGCCTACAGAGTGGGAAAAGATCTTCACCAACCCTACATTTGACAAAGGTCTGATATCCAAAATATATAAAGAACTCAAGAAATTAAACACCACCAAACCAAATAACCCAATTGAGAAATGGGGCTTGGAACTAAACAGAGAATTCTCAACAGAGGAATATCAAATGGCTGAGAAACACTTAAAGAAATGCTCAACCTCCTTAATCATCAGGGAAATGCAAATCAAAACAACTCTGAGATTCCATCTTACACCCACCAGAATGGCTAAGATCAAAAATTCAAGCTGGCGAGGATGTGGGGAGAGAGGAACACTCCTTCATTGCTGGTGGGAATGCAAACTAGTACAGCCACTTTGGAAATCTATCTGGTGCTATCTCAGAAAACTGGGAATAGGGCTTCCTCAAGACCCAGCTATTCCACTCCTTGGAATATACCCAGAAGATGCTCCAGCACACAACAAGAAAATTTGCTCAACCATGTTCATAGCAGCCTTATTCATAATAGCCAGAACATGGAAACAGCCTAAGTGTCCCTCAGTAAAAGAATGGATAAAGAAAGTGTGGTACATTTATACTATGGAATACTACTCAGCTATTAAAAAAAAAAGGAATTCCCAAAATTTGTGGACAAATAGATTGAACTAGAAATGATCATAATGAGTGAGTTAACCCAGAAGCAGAAAGACTCAAATGGTATATACTCACTTATAACTGGACACTAGTCCAAGGGGCATGTCCCATGAAAGTCTTCACCTACCAGGAAAGTGGGATAGATGTGAGAACATACTATTGGGACTCTAGGTGAGAGAAGTATGGGAGAATGGGGAAACAGAAAGATCCAGAGGGTCCTAGAAACCTACAAGATCATTATGACAGGCAGATCTGGGCCCAGGGGTTCTGCTTAAACTATGGCACCAAGCAAGGACAATACGTGCATAAACATGGAACCCCTACCCAAATCTAGCCAATGGACAGGACATGTTCCACAGTTGAGTAAAGAGCGCGGAATTGACTTTCACATGAACTCTGATGCCCCAAATTTTGACCACGTCCCCTTGATGGGGAAGCCTGGTGGCACTCAGAGGAAGGATAGCAGGCTACCAAGAAGAGACTTGATACCCTATGATCATATAGAAGAGGAGGAGGTCCCCCTCAGTCACAGTCATACGGAAGGGGAATAGGGTGAAAGGGAGAGACAGGGAGGAATGGGAGGATACAAGGGATGGGATAATCATTGAGATGTAATATGAACAAATTAATAAAAAAGAAAAGATCCAGCTATACCATTCTTGGGCATATATCCAAAGGATGCTTCATCCTGCCACAAGGATACTTGCTCAGCAATGCTTACTGCTGCTATATCCATAATAGCTAGAAACTGCAAACAACCTAGATATCTATCAATAGAAGAATGGATAAAGAAAATATGGTAGATTTACACAATGGAATATTACTCAGTTGTTAAAAATATCATAAATTTTGCAGGCAAATAGATGGAACTAGAAAAAAATTACCGCAAGGTAACTCAGGTCTAGAAAGATAAATGTACTCTGTATTTGCTTATATTTGGGTATTAGCCACTAGAAATGATAATCAAGGTATAACCCATAAACTCAGAGTGGTTAGGCATAAAGAAAGAGACTAGGTGGGGCACATGAATCTTCCTTGGAAAGAAGACAGATTTTATGGATGGAATAGGGGTTGGGGGGATTAGAATGGAAGAATCAGGTGGGGAGAGGACTGGAGATGGGGTTGAAGAAGGAAGTACAGGGAGAGACAGCCAAAATTGAGGGTCATTTGAGGGAAACCCAGTACAGTGGAAACTTACTAAACTATATGAAGGTGATCCTAATGAAGTCTCCAAATAATGGCGGAGACAATTGGCCATCTCTTATCACCAAATGAAGCTTCCAGTCCTGGGACTGGGTTACGTCCAATTCAGTCATTGGCCAAAGGAGTCTAATGGGAATCCCTAAACATCCAAGGCTGTTGTCAAGACAATAGGTTGCTCTCTACAAACTGACAGCAAAGCCTCCATTGCTGAAGACAACACCTACACAACTCATTGAGCATGGAGAGGTGGAGCTGGTGCCTACATAGAACCTTCACCCATTCTCGTGTCTTTGGCATGGAAAAGTAATTTGCAGGCTACCAAAAGAGAACCTAAAACACCAACACACCCACAAAACCTTTGATCTGCTTGCAAAATATGCTAGAACAAAGGCGGCACAAAGGTTGTGAGAGAACCTGATCAATATTTGATTTGACTTAAGACCCCACTCCGTGAGATAGAACTCATACCCAAAACTGCTGTGTGAGCAAGAACCAAGACTAGAGAGAGCCCAGAGACCTAGAATAAAAATAAATAGTGCCAGTCTTAAAAAAGTAGTGTTAAAATGACTCCTAATGACATTCTGCTACTCAGAGATTAGAGCCTTATTCAGATATCATCACAGAAACTTCCTCCTATAGCAGATAGGAACAATCACAGAGACCCACGACCAGACAATATGCAGAAAGAGAGACCTTAGAACACACAGCTCTAAATGGGATGTCCCATCAGACCCCTTCCCTCAGAGCTTGGGAACTAAGTACTCTAAATCAATTGAGCAAAGCTCCTATGAACTCATAGACCAATGCAGCAAGCATAGGAGTTACCTACATGGGTCTGCACCAGGCCCTCTGTGTACACATTATAGCTTTAACTTCATAGCATTTTTATGGCTACTCCTGAGTGTGTGAATAAGTGGGTCTCTGATTCTTGTGCCTTCTCTTGATGCTCTTTTTTTTTAAAAAACATTTTTAATTAATTTATTCATATTACATCTCAATTGTTAGTTCTTCCCCTGTTTCCTCCCATTCTTCCCTCCCTCCCCCTTCCCCCTTGAGGGAGACCTCCTCTCCCTATATATGCTCTTAGAATATCGAGTCTCTTCTTGGTAACTTGCTATCCTTCCTCTGAGTGGTGCCAGGCCTTCCCATCCAGGGGACGTGGTCAGAAAAGAGGCACCAGAGTTCGTGTGAGAGTCAGATTGCACTCCCCACTCAACGGTAAATTCTTTCCTTCTGTTGGGTTGATCAGTCCAGTCTTGATATAATGGTGTTTATTTTATCTTATATTTTATTTTGTTATGTTTTTCTGTTATCTCTTAGAAGTCTATTATTTTATAACGAGAGACAGAAAGGGAGTAGGGATCTGTATGGGAGGGGAAGTGTGGAGGAACTGGGAAGAGTAACTGCAATTAGGATATATTTTATGAGAAAAGAATCTATTTTCAACAAAGGAAAAATAAGAAAAGACAATTGAATGGGCTCCCTATTGAAAAACAGTTGTTTAGGAATGTGTTTTCTAAGGTCCTGGGTAAAGTACACAGTACAGCTATCGTAGAAGGGCATCAAACTATAGCTCAATCTGGCAGCAGGCCTTGTCAGTGCTGTCCAAATGGTTCTGTTTGGCGGGCACACAACAATATTCAAGGGTTATAAGGTCACGGAGGCTCATACGGTTTCAGAAAGTTGCCAAGAATGGGCAATGTATGGCAGGGTCAAATTCACTACAAGGAGGCCCCAAAGAGGTCATTATGTAAACCTGTGAAGGTGAAGCCCAAGCTGGGATGGAGACCACAGGATGTGGGCAATGCCAGGACAATAAGATGTCTGTGAAGGAAAGTTACAGACATTCTGGAGTGGAGGTGTCTCAACAGAGAGGCTCTATGTGCTACAGGAGGCGGAACTGGAGGTATGGGACTCTTTTCAAGCTCACTAGGGCCCACAGGATGCTTATACAAGCTCCAGGTGCTGGGCGTGGTGCCACAGCACTTGGTATTTGCCCTACATGGTTTTAGACTTGCATCAGACCAATCTTTCCTTGCAAATGTGTCTTAGTCTGATTTCTAATTCTGTGATAAACTCCATGACCAAAAGCAACCTGGGGAAACAAGGATTTATTTCATCTTATACCTTACAGTCTGTCAGGACAGGAACTCTAGGCAGGAACCTGAAAGCAGGAACCAAAGCAGAGCCTATAAAGGAACATGGTTTACTGGCTTGTTTTCCATGGCTCTCTCAATTTGCTTTTCATATAACCCAAGACCACCTGTTCAAGGATAGCAATTACAGTGGACTGAGCTCTCCCTCATGAATCATTGATCAAGAACATGTCTCATAGACTTGTCCAGAGGCCAATCTGATAGAGGCATTTTCTCAACTGAGTTTCCTTCTCCCAGATGAGCCTTGCTTGAAGCTGACAAAAACAAAAAAACAAAACTAACCACCACACTATGCTTGTGTTCTTTACATTTAGAACAGGAATGCTTACACTGTGACAATGTATACAGGAAGTATTTACTTTTTCAAAAAAATTTACAGAGTCTCATATTATTAATAATACTCCCTTGAATCCCAGAAGCAAATGAACTTTTGAACTATGTTGGGGATGTTAAATACTAAAGGGGACTTTCATTGTGAGATGAGCATAATATTTTAGAGGCAAAGGATAGTATTTTGTTGTCAACTTGACAGAGAGTGGACCAGTGATGCTTAATTCTGATAATCAACTTGACAGGATTTAGAAGACAACTCTCTGAGTATGGTTTCAATGCAGTTCCAGAGAGGTTTAAGTGAGGAAGGAAGGCCAACCCTGAATATGGGTGGCATTCTGGGGCTGGGGTCCTGGGCTAAATAAAAGGAGAAAGTGAGGGGGCTGGGAGATGGCTCAGAGCTTAAGAGCATTGTCTGCTCTTCCAAAGGGCCTGACTTCAATTTCCAGCAACCACATGATGGCTCACAACCATGTACCACGAGATCTGGTGCCCTCCTCTGGCATGCAGATGTACATGCAGGCAGAACACTGTATACCTAATAAATAAATACATCTTTTAAAAAAACAGGAGAAAGTGAGCAGAGCAACCACATTCATCTTCTCTTCCTCCTGACTGCAGAGAGAATATAAGCAGCCTCCTCAGGTTCCTGCTGGCACGCCTTCTACTCCTTCTACATCGTCATGAACTGCACCTTAACTGTAAGACTAAGTACATCTTTAAGTTGCTTGCTTTTGTCAAGCATTTTTGTCATAGTATCAGCAAAAGTAACTCATACAAGAGTCAACCAACATATACATAATGGAATTTTAGTCAGCTGTTACAAAAATGAAATCATGACATCTGCAGAAACTAAATGGAATTGGAAATCATTATGTCAAACGAAATAGGCAGATTCAAGAAGATAAATACCATTCTCTCATATGCAGAATATAGTTGTGCATGTATGTGCATGTGTGTGTACACACACATGTATGTGTGTACAGGTCAACAAACTAGAGGGGAGTAAGAGACTTAAAAGATGGAACAAAGGAAGAAAAGAGAATGCAATGGAACACACATGGCATGAAAGCAGACAAGAGACAACTGGGAAGAGGAACGAGACAGGCAAGAGTCAGGGAGGGGACAACTGAGAACAAAATAACACATATGTACAAGAACACCATAACACATATGTACAAGAACACCATAAGAAGGCCTATTACTTTGCACCATAAATTTAAAAAGACACTAAAATTTGAAGAACCAGTGTAACTACATAACTAGATGTTATACCTGTGAGAAACATCTCAATTTAATGTTTCTGATAGTAAGACCGTTTAACATTAAAAGGAAAACAGATCTAGGTGGTAAAATGACCTTTGTGTCCGCCTACATATTAGGAAAGAGTCAGTACACGTCAAGCAAATGCCACCCCATCAAGTGTGGACAGTTGTTAGCATACCCGCTTTTGATCCAACAGCAGAAGATAGCTCTTTCTGAGGAGGCTTTTTTTGGTATCCAGAAGTTTCCATAGGACCGTCTGTGGAGCATGCTTTTTCAAAATAAACAAGATAACTTTAGGAATTCTGTTAATGTTGACACTGACCAGACACTAGTGTCTAAAAAGCTGTGATTGAACTGGTAAAACACTAGAATGGCAAACTTCTTTTTCTTTTCCTTTTTTTTTTTTTTTTTTTTCTTTTTTTGGTTTTTTGAGACAAGAGTTTCTCTGTGTAGCCTTGGCTGTCTTGGATTTACTTTGTAGAGTAGGCTGGCCTCGAACTCACAGAGATGCACTTGCCTCTGCCTGGCGAGTGCTGGGATTACTGGCGTGCGCCACCACACCCAGAGACCAGAGAAGGGAGAGGAGGAAGGAAGGCCAGCACCACAGGTGAGGTGCAGTAAGAAGTAGACGGCCGGTGCGGATGGAGATTTGGCTCAGATGATGATAATTAGCAAGTATTTGGGATTATGGATGGGAGGTAGCTTGATAGAAATAATTAGAAGCAGATGGCATGGGATTGGAGCAGGGTATGGGATAGTACCCCAATATGGGAAATAGTTTAGGGGATTAGTATCTGCCCTGCCCCAGGTTAACTAAGGCTATTTTAAAATATAACAGGTGTCTGTGTCTTGATTTGATTGCTAGTGGGTTAGAAAATACCACTCTAATAATAATTATAGGCTGAATAATAAATATTATTAGGCCATACTGATAAATTAACCATAACATATTTGAGACAAGATTTCTAGTAAGTAAAGTCATGATAGGTAATTACAAGTCATTCAACCATCAATGATGATAATTTAAATGGAAGATGTGTCCTTTGCATTTAAATTTTCATTCTGGGTCTGTGTTGAGAAACCTACACTTTCTTGTGTGTGTTCTACTATCTCCTTTAAAAATGTCTCTTTTACTCTCTTTCTTTCTCTCCTTTCTATGTGCTTAAATTTCTATTAAAATAGTTCAAATAAATTCCACTTAAAAGGCTTTTCTGAAGTTAGCCAGTAAAGCAGACAATGGTGTTAAAAACTGTCCTAAAGAAGACTGTTAATGTAAAATCACATATAGTAGCATTCCATTTCTACAAGAATGGACAGAGTACTAACACTGTAAACTACTGGAATAGTTACGTGTTATAAAATGATATTCACAACAGTTTAACCCCAGATTAAATATCAGAACAAAGATTTAGGAGGTGTTCTTAATTTAAGAACAGAGTAGTAAAACTGTATCCACAAATTTCATCTACCATTTATTTGCATCATTTATACCAAGTTTAAATATATAACATGAAAATATCAAATATCTTAAGTACATCAACTATTAGACTTGCACATCAAAAATTTTCATTTTATTTTTTATAGATTTAAAAATTATTTTTATGTGTACTGGTATTTTGTTTGCATGTATGTATGTGCACTACGTGGGTGGGTACCTGGTGCCTGTTCATGTCAGAAAACGGTACTGGATCCCCTGAAATTGGAGTTACAGATGGTTGTAAGCCACTATGTATGTGCTAGGAACCAAACCCAGGGCCTCTGGTCCTCTGCAAGAGTGAAAAGGCTTTTAATTGCTGAGTCAACTCTCCAGGCCCCAAATACTGTTTTGTTTTGATTATTATTATTTTTCAGACAATGTCTCACCGTGTAGCCTTGCCTGGGACTCACTATGTATATCAGGCTAGCCTAAAATTTATAGAGATCTGCCTGCCTCTGCTTCTTGAGTGCTGAAATTAAAGGCTTTTGCCAATACAGGCCTTTGAAAAGCAAGCCAGACGTGGTAGCTCTTGTTAATCATCTTAACATTCAAGTCATTGAAGCAGGATTAATTTATTTTATTTTTTTATTAATTTATTCAGATTATATCTAAATTTTTATCCCCTTTTCTCTTCCTGTTCCTCCCTCCCTCCCTCTTTCATCCTATTCCCATCCCCTAGGTCTGTGACAGAAGGGGACCTCCTGCCCACCATATGGTCACAGCCTGTTAGGCCTCATCCTGGTAGCCTTCCTATTCTTCCTCTGAGTGCCACTAGGCCTCCCCACCAAGGGGAAGTGGTCAAATATGGGGCACCAGAGTTCATGTCAGAGTCAGTCCCTGCTCTCCACATGACTGTGGACAACGTGCAGGATTGATTTAAACAGAAGCCTAGCCTGAGGTACATAGTGAACTCTGGGCCAGACGGCATTACAGTGTGAAACGCTTCCCACCCCCAAAATAAATGAATAAAAAGCTAAAAACCAATTTCTCAACGTAGGAATATATGAAGATAGATGCGTGGAATCAATAGGTCTAGTTCACGATGAGGATGTGAGATGTAAGATTAGAGTATATGAAGACCACGAACAAAAAGACAGTAGTTGATTTTAACTACAGATAATAGATGCTCTCTTTTCTATTTTTACTCACACTCTAGGTTTTCCTCAATAATTTCTTCAATTATTACATCAGGGCTAGATCCCAGTTGAGGCAGTACAGCAATAGTCTTAGGCGGCGTCTCCACAGCCCCCTCTCTCTGTGGCTGCCTGTTTCTCCTGTCAGGGGCCTCCGCTTGCCCAGGAGGCACAGGGGCGTCACCAGCCGGGACAGCCACATCCACCCTCTTCTCTTCTAGTAAGGAGCACACATCACAACAACGTTCCTTTTTATTACTAAATCTCCTTTGAACAGTCTGTCCATCTTCATTTTCTTCAGGGTGACAACTGTTTAAAAATATACAGTAGGACTATTTCAATATTGATCTTCAAGCTATTTCTTTTCCATTTGATGGCTGACAGTGTGACACATACCAAAAGATTAAATTGTAGCTGATCTAGAGGTGTTTGTAAACTGCTTCATTGATGCATAAACACACACAATTCAGTGACTTTGGTAACCTTAAAGAGTTTCATAACCTTGCCACAATCTAATTTTAGAACATGGTCACTGGCCCAAACGAGCCCTCTTGCCCTTTTCAAACTCCTAAAGAAACTGCGTACTCAAAGTCCCAAACAGCCTTTGAGACTGTTTGCTCTGTTTTGTTTGAGGCAGGATCTCTCTTACTAAGTTACTCAGGCTGGCTTGGCATTTGGCTGGTCTCTAACTCGTGAGCCTCCTGCTTCAACCTACCAAGTGTAGAGATTACAGGTGTATGTCAGTACGCTTGCCTAGCTTTAGGGCTTAAAAAAGCCAAGAGGGTATCATGACTGAAAAACTGAGGAAAACATCAAATAGTCATGTCATAATAACCCTATCATAGTAATCTGATCCTAAAGTATTTTGAGTTTTCCAAAAAAGTAATTTTTATTTGGCTTAAGTGTTTCATTTAAATTATATTAACACCATTTCTCACTTTATCATCTTAAAAATAAGTATAGGAAAGAATATGGGTACAAACCTTAAGCTTCCACCAGGCTCAAAGTTACATTACATGAATCCTCTGGGTACAGTATGTTTGTGTGTGTGTGTGTGTGTGTGTGTGTGTGTGTGTGTGTGTGTGTGTGTGTGTGTTATCTTCCTCAACTGCTCTCCACCTTATTTTTTACTTGTTGAGACAATCTCTCTCACAGAACCTGGATTCAGAAAGCTCCAGGGATTATCTGTAGTGCCTAGCTTTTACATGGTGCTGAGGTCTGAACTCTGGTTGTGCGTGGTAAGCCTGCACAGCAGCACTTCACTGACTGAGCTAGCTCCTCAACCCTACTTCCTATGTTTCTGCCTTCTCCTTATATGCAGACCCTTTTAGGCTTTCAGATTTTTAATTAGAAAATTTAAAACGCAAGAGAATGAGTCCATCAAGGTTACATTTTAGTTAACTCATAATGAATCTTATTTCTTCACAAAACACTAGTGGCCAATTTACAAATTAGAGAAAGGCAACTGAATTTATAATACACCTTTATCTGCCTCTTCCAATAGGAAGTACGCATTTGATATTAGGGAAAACTAAGTTGTACGGAACACCATTCTGAAAGGCCCACGTGTGCAAACACTGAACTTTTAAGTTAGCTAGCTCTGTCTCAACAATCTTTCCTTATACAACTCCACATTTTTATGTTTGCCTTCATCCCCTCTCTCCTTATTTATGTTCAGGTCACTTTTTAAAATTTGTTTTATATTTAAGTATTTTTCAGACCATTACCCTTGACCTTTTTCAATACCTGCTCCATCAGGCAATCCTGTCATTTAATAATCAGAACATGCAGCTTATAGAATTTGCCTTCATAAATGTTTAAATTTAACTCAGTGTAGTCACTTAAAATCAACACAAGATTAGCAGACTTTTATACAGAGGCAGAATGGTTTTTAACCTTAAAAATTTTGATAGTAAGAATACTCAAGCTCTAAAATTGTCTGAAGAACATACTGCCTGCAAAGGCTGCTGATTATCCATAGACGTCTCCAAAGCTAACCCAAGGCACTGCCTGTGGGAAGGAGGATACCCTGTGCTTTTCTAGCAAGGTCTTCCTATGACAAAGAGGACAATAGGCTATCTCAGTCTGAAGCCATTTGTACTCCTTTTTCTTTCTTGTTGCAGTGATAAAACACTCTGACAAAAGGCAACTTGAGAAAAGGATTTATTTGGTCTTTACTTCTAGGTCAGTGTTTATTACTGAGGGAAGTCAAGGCAACCCGAGCAGAGCTTAAGCAGAAACCTGCTTGCTAGCTTGCTTGTAGGTCCATAGTTAAGCATCTTTTTCATACAACTCAGGACCACTGGACTAGAAATGGTGCCATCCAGTGGGCAGGGTCCTTCTAATCAATTAGTAACCAAGGAAATCTCTCACAGACATTCCCTGGGGCCAACCTAAGGCAGGCAGTTCCTCAGTTGGGACATCTCCACTCAGATGACTCTCGGTTGTGTCAAGCTGACACGCTACCCAGGACAGTATTATTCCGAACAAAGTTGAAAACAACCAAACTCCTGGTGAATTTCTCATTTCTGTCTGGGTATTGGAAAAAAAAGACCAACATAAATAACCTAAACCTGGAATCAAGCACGTTTACTCAAGTGCCCCTCCACCCTTCTCCTCAGATAGCCAATAAACAGGAACTGAAAATATCCACTATCCTGCCTCTTAATTTATCTGTTCCTGTATTCCTAATATAAAAGTGTGTATGTACGGGTGTGCACACTTACATGTTTATGTATGTGTGTGCACATGCATGTGTGTGTATAAAACAGTTTTTCTTTATTTCCTTCTTTTGAGACAGATAATCTCACTATGTAGCCCTGGTAAATTGAAACTAAATAAAATGACAAATCCACTTCTTTGGTTTCATAACCCAGATCGCAAATGCTTAGGTGTCACATGTCTTAGTATTGTCAGAAGCTATAACAAAATGCCTTTAATGGCATTGTATGTTACAATAGTGGTTACATTTGTTCACTTATTTCCTGTTATGTGTGTGTGAGAGTGCATGGTGCATATATTTGTGTTGGGGAGAGCATGTGCCATGGTACATGTGGAAGTCAGAGAAAACTTGTGGGAATCAGTTCTCTCCTATCATGTGCATTCTGGGTCACTCAACTCAACTCATCAGACTTGACGGCAAGCACCTTTACCTGCTAAGCTATCTTGCTAGACTTTTAGTTTTACCTTTTAAAAGGGATAGAGGTATCACATGTGGTAACACATACTGTGGGAGGCTGAGGCAGAGGGATCACTGAAAACTCAAAGCAAGCCTGGGCTACACAGCAAGTTCAAGGCCAGTTTGGAATACATATAGAAATCCTGTCTCAAAAACAAAACAAAACAAAACAACAAAATGGCTGGGAAAGATCTATCTTGAAGCATTTATTGTTCTGTGAAATGATGAAACATTTGTTCCTATTTTGACCTTTCCTCTTCTTCTATCCTGTGAGGCCAACAATACTGAAGGTGTCAACTTTATTCACCCCTCCTTGCACTAGGTCTGAATCTAGGGCCTATGCATGCTAGTAAGTTGCCATCTTGGAAGGAGAGACAAGGATTCACATCAGAGAGTGAACCTGTCAATGCCCAAATTTTTGAACTTTCTAGCCTCCAGACTGAGGAAACAAATTTTTATTTCGGCATTTTGTTACAGCAGTATAACTATACTAAGACATGTGACAAATAAGCATTTGAGATCAGGATTATGAAACCAAAGAAGTGAATTTGTCATTTTATTTAGTCTCGATGAGCTTGTGTTTAATTTAAGCAACACCTGGTTAGTAGCTATCATACTGAACAGCACGCATGTAGAAAATAAAGTTTAAATGTTGTCCAACAGCAGCACAGTCTTTAAGATGTAGCTTCTGCATACACAGGGACACACAGAGTGGACCTGCAGCAGGTCCTCTAATGTGGCATGCTAGTTTACTGCCTAGATGCTGCTCAGATGCCTACCTTCCATTTGTTCTCCTTTCCACCTACCAATCATTTTCCACAGGTAAGTGAAAATAAAATCCCTTTCCAAGTTCTCTATTGTCCTGAGAAAAATGACCATCCCACTCCTCTGCAACAGTGCTACTGTTTACATGTAATATCACAACCTTTGTGATGTTACGACTTTCATATCTATTTTAAACAGTGTAATTTCTGTTTATCTCACTATCTTCTAGAGTGTTGGGATCTATCACAAAAACCAGTGTTCAATGCTTTTTGATTCAGTGAATTTCAAAGAGCTTCAATGCACAAATCACTAATAAGCTCATCCAGGTCTTTAAAAATGTGTTACAAACAGAAATTAATGATAGAAATCCAGCTTCTAGACCAGCTCTTGGGTCAGATTAAACATTCATTTGTCATGTAGACATAGGAACTATGAGATACTAACAGCATGTTGCTGTTCTTAAAAATACTTACTTTGTTGAGTCCTCAAATTCAATCTTTCCCATACTGTTGAACATGTAGATAATCTCACTGCAGTTTATATTCAACCTAAAATGTTCAGTACATAAATAAATGTTCTCGTAAATTTATTTGTTCTCTGTACAACAGTTGTGAAGATTTACTAATTTAAAAGAAAGCACTTACATAATTTGTCACTAATTATAATTATTTTAATTTGGTTATTACTTTAGGAAGCATGTATGACCCTAAATTTCAAATTATAATCACTTGCTATTTAATAACTCTTGTTATGATTTCCTGAATTATGACTTACTCACCTTGGGGGGTTTCTTGGAATTATGGAACTAACTTGTGACAATTCACTATCAAATGTTAACTTCAGGGTTCGGATAATCTGGAGTCAAGAGAGAAGTATAATTCATATGTGAATTTTTTTTATTAAAAATATTACTAAAAGAGGATTTTAGAAGAAAAATGATCTTTTGGATATTCAGTTGACACATTTAAGGTTACTTTTTAGGCTCTCAAAGTAAAGAGCACAGATAAATGTTTACAAAATTCTGTAAAGGAGGGAGGGTAGGACCAGGAAGTAATGAGAGAGGGGCTACAATTGGGGTGTAAAGTGAACAAATTAAAAATTAAAAAGAAAAATTCTCTAAAGGAGTTTAAAGTTGTTTATATATATTATATACATCCATACAATATGTATTATAATGTATATAATATATAACATATATTTATAATAGATATATACAGATATCACCAACAAATAATTAGACTGTAACTATCCGAATACAGAACATTCTGATCAGATTCATTATGCACCTGTGTTAACATCAAATGCTTCCTTTTCTTGCCTCATCTGCCTAACCAAATTAACCAGAATAAAGACCAAGTTTTATCACTTCTTTTCAAAACCTTACATGTAAACATATGTTTATAGAATTACAGTTAGGAGAGAATGAGCAACATGATACTGGTAAATTCTTCACCTTTCATTTAAAGTTAGAGATTCTGGAAGCAATTAAAAATCAATAGCTTCTAATTCTAACCCTCAGTGTATCATTTCCATTTGTTCATTTATGGGAAATAAGACTATGAGAATACAAAGACTGAAAGGAGAGTCTTACCCTTAGAGAATGAAGCAGAATTAGCCAATAGGATATTACAATGTTGGCCTGCCAATGTGTGCTATAAGAAAGACATTTCTATTATATACAACTTTTCTCTCTAGGCACAAGATTACAAGGCAGGAGCTGGACAAAACAACTGTTTCCTGATTTGTACACTATGTACATTACACAAGGAGACAGGAGGAATGGGATCTTGAATTAAAAATTTAAGTCAAGAGTTCAGCTATAAACTCATGAGAAGAAAAGTCTCACTTATTTACTGCTCTTATCTGTCCTGATCTTTAATTCAAGTGTCTTACAACTCTTGCATACTCTTCAACTTAAGTGTCCTCTAAAGACCTAGGGTGGTGCTACTAAAAGTGTTAGGAACTTTCAAGAGGTAAGGACTAATATGGAGCCTTAGGTCACTGATAGACTATCACTGAAAAGGGACAGTCAGATCTCAACCTCCTCCTCTCTTTTCCTTCCCAGGCATGAAATGCATGTTTTTGCTTTGCTATACTCTCCTACAAATGTGCACAGGAGACCCAAAACAAAGGAGCCAAATAATCATGAATGGAAATCTTCAAAACTGTTAGCAAAATCAACCCCTTCCTTTTATATCTGATTATCTCAGATATTTATTGTAGTGACGGAAAGGTAAGTAACACAAACCTCACTTTTCACTTTGTCATACTATTTTGCTTTCACATTATGTGTTCTACACTGTAAAAACCATAAAAGGCTAAATGAACCTAACAGTATGTGTCATAGAATTCAAACACTGCCAGGCACAGTGGTTGGTGCTTGCCTTTCATTTAAAATTAGAGATTCTGGAAGCAATTAAAAATCAATAGCTTCTAATTCTAACCCTCAGTGTATCATTTCCATTTGTTCATTTATGGGAAATAATGCTATCACTTGGTGGCAGAGACAGGCAGATCTGGGTCACCTTGGTTTACATAACAAGTTCCAGGACAGCCAGTGCTACATAGAAAAACACTGTATCAAAAACAAAATAAGCTGGGAGTTGTGGCCCACACCTTCAATCCCAGCGCTCAGGGAGGCAGATGCAGATGGATCACTGTGAGTTCGAGGCCAGCCTGGTCTACAAAGCATGTCCAGGACAGCCAAGGCTACACAGAGAGACCCTGTCTTGAAAAACCAAACCAAACTAAAAAGAAGAAAGAATTTAAACACTTAAGAAGTATCAATTACCAACAAAGACAGTCCCTTAGGTTTCTTTTTGTGTGTGTATGTATGTGTATCTTATAATATTTCAAAAGTAGTATGCATTCAGTCAAAATCATAATGGTAGGCTGTGGCAGAGAATCACAGGGTCATAAGAGTAGGCAATGGACCTTTCACAGTACATTGCTGTTAAGTCATGCCATTTGGTATGTTGCCTATATTAAAAACATTCCATTTTAAAATATTCTCAACTTACATTAGGCTTATCAGACTATAATCCCATCACAAGTCAAGGAGCACCTGTGAGTTTGGTGTATTTAGAAAATTACTCTTTTGAAGCTCTACATACCAAGTCCATATTCTAGAGTATGTGAAGTAAGCTACGCAGAACTAACTCATACTGGAGCATTAACAGTACCTGAGTCAGGTCACAGTAGGTCCTCAGAGAAGGTGCTGATTTGAGTTCTTTTGCTATCTTCATAGCTGCATCCAAATCATTTTTTTTCTCTTCAATGTAGCTTTTAACTGTTACTAATTTTGATAAATAATCATCTGTACATCTTATAAGTTCTTCACACAAGCTCTTTTTCCTTCATTTAAGACAAAGTTATTCTGTGATATTTTACTAGCACTCATATAAAGTAAATTTATTATTGAGTAGTAGTCATAATTTAAAGAATTAATTAATTAAAATAATATGGTTAAAAGAGGCATGTTCTAACTGAACATGTGAAAAGCCAATTTTATTAGTTGATAAAGTTAACATATAATGTGCGTGAATAAGGTATTCAACTAAACAAATAAATTACAATTGAAATCCATGCGTAAATAAAAAATGAGGGGAAGGGGAGGCTGGAGAGATGGTTCAGCTGTTAAGAGCACATACTGCTCTTCTTGCAAAAGACCTGAGCTTAGCTCCTAGGCCCCAAGTCAGGCATCTCATACCACTATAACTCTAGTTCTAGGGAGCTGGCCTCTGTGATCATCAGTACTCATGCCTATGTCCCCACATAGTTAAAAAAATTAAAATATAAAAATAAAAATAAATTATTAGGGTGAT
Source organism: Acomys russatus (assembly GCF_903995435.1). Taxonomy (NCBI): domain Eukaryota; kingdom Metazoa; phylum Chordata; class Mammalia; order Rodentia; family Muridae; genus Acomys; species Acomys russatus. The sequence goes on along the minus strand of NC_067139.1, from coordinate 85,486,378 downwards.
GACCAGTGGTTAAGATTATTAGTACTGTTCTTGTGAAAGACCTGGGGTCAGTTCCCAGCACCACATTATGGTTTACGACTGTCTCAAACTCCAGTTCTAGATAATCTGATGTCCTCTCTTCACCTCCCATGGATCACCAGGCACATGTGTGGTACACATATATACACACAGGCACAACACACACTTAACAATAAGTAATAAATCTTGAAAATAAAATAATCAAAAATAAGTCTTAAAAAAGAAAAATATTTTAAAAGAAATAGTCATGTCATAGACATTAGAGCATTGTACCTAACTAGGAGAGAGTCTGTATCTACCCTGTAGTCATCTGTGCCCTAACAGAGACATATCTGTACTCACTTTTGCCAAGCTTTAACTGAACGTTTAACTATTACCACAGATATACAGCCCACGAATAGTATATAATGAGATTTAAAAACAACACAAAACTAGAACTTAGAGGCCAATTAACAATAATCTGCAAGGTAGTTCCTTGAGTGGTTAAATAGTTATGTCTTCATTAGCTACACATCATTACTCAAATCCTTTTCTCTTCTCTAGGGTAGAATTACTTCACTACAGCATTTTAAAATGTCTGAACTGAGAACTAAAAAAATTCAAGTATTTTAATCATTAAACAAAATATTTCATTATTTTCTCCAAATTAAATCTAGCCTCTAGCAAAAAGTTTATCACTGAAGAAAACGTGCTAGGTTTTTGAAGGTAAATAGATATCCTCCAAACCATATGGTGATATATAAACAATTTCCTAAAAGGTCACATACACAGAATGACATTAGAAAGGAGTAAGAACATCTTTCCTCCATGGAGAGAGAGAGAGAGAGAGAGAGAGTGTGTGTGTGTGTGTGTGTGTGTGTGTGTGTGTGTGTTTGTGCGTGTAAAGTGGTATTTGTGTCTTCCTCTGGAAGCAAGAACATGGTTCCTAATTCCTCACCTCCAACCAGAGGGAGAACAACAGACCTGACTGATGGCTTGAGTTAGGTCTGTTTTGTGCTGCCCAAAGGACTGCTCTTTTGTCTTAGATCTTAGGCAGTGGAAAAGCATGCAGATGCCTAGGAAAGCTGCCGTGCGACACATATGTAGGGGGAAGAGATTATAGGTAGATATACAACAGATAACTTGAAACCTAGGAGAAGCTAAGCTGAGATTCTTTGTGAAATTAAGACATAAAAGAAGTGTTCACAGAAGAACTGACAAAGCCATAGTTGGGCCACATATAAACAGACCTTGGGCTTTCATCTTATACTGATCCCAAGGCTCAAAAGTTGCCAGCTATTCCATGAAGAATGTTCCAGCAAGAACCAGGCTATAAAAGCTGAAAAAGATTGATAGTTTTTAATGACCAAGTTTTAACATAAAGCCTACCAGGGATATGAAAACAACAATACAACATAACACAGTTCAGTCAGAGGAAGGAAAGAGTGGTAGAGGCTTTCTGAAGAAGAATAGGCACTGGACTTTGTAGACTGGTTTGAGAGACCTGTCTTAAATATGTTCAAAGAAACAAAGGAAAACATGAATCAGGAAGTAGAAGAAGTTAGGATGGTGGTCCAAGAAAAACATTTATTAACATCAAGACAAAAAGAACACAAAACAGAATCAAGGCAGCAGATATGGCTCAGTGACAGAATGACAGTTTAGCATGATACCCTGGGTCAGAGATCTGGGCATGGTGGAATATGCCTATAATCCCAGCATCCTAGGACTGAGGCAAGAGAATTCTGAGTTGGAGGCCAGTCTGGATTACACAATAAGGACCTGTCAAACAGACAAAGAAGAGGGAGGAGGCAGTGGTGGAAGCAGAATCAAGAACTGGCAAGCTTAGAAGACAGGACAATTAAATTTGTTTCTGGTGAGTAAAACAAACAAACAAAAAAAAGATTGAAAAAACTAAAAAGGAAGAGACTACAGGATTTGTAAGACATCAATAGGCAGACAAACAGAAGGAGGTGAAAGATCTGAGGAAATAGGAACACACACTAAAATAAACAAATAAACAAATAAGTAAATATCACCCAAACCCAAAACTTCCAAATCTACTCCATCTAGGATAAACTAACAGAGTCAAACTGTTAAAAGATAGAGAAACAATCACGGAGCCAAGAAGAGAAATATAATTTGTCATATCCAACAGATTCCCAGAAAGATTATTGGTCAAGTCCTTAGGAGAAACTTTCAAGGCCACAAAGCAATGGAAGCATATACATAGTGTGAAGGGGAAAATCTGTCAGGAGAATTTCTGATTTAGGAAGGCTGTGCTGGGAAAGAAACAAAAAGAGCTGGAGCAGTGGCTCAGAGGTTAAGAGCAGTGGCTGTTCTTCCAGAAGATCCAGGTTTGAGTCCCAGCCCCCACATGGACACTCACAACCATAATTCCAGTTCCAGATGATACAATGCCCTCTTCTGTATGCTGTGGGTATAGCATATACATGGGGCACAGACAATACATCCAGACATATAAAGGAAAATACTTGTTAAAAAAAAAAAAAAAGGTAGCACAGTTATCAATAAGAAAACAACAACAAATGGGGCTAAGGGTGTAGAGGAAAGATGAACCTTTATATGGTGTTGATGGAGTGTAAATGAATCCAGCCATTGTAGAAATTGGTATGGTGGTTTCTCAGAAAAACAAAAATAAAACTACCATACTACCCAGCTACAATATTCTCAGGTACATATCTGTGGTGGTTTCAATGAATACAGCCCCAGTGACCTAATATATTTGAATGTTTGGTTCTGCCCTGTTGGGAAGGATTAGGAGGTACGGCCTTTCTGGAGAAGGCGTGTCCCTTGGCTTTGAGATTTCAAAACAGGCCCAGCCTCTCTCTTACCTGCAGACAGGTAAAAGTTCTCAGCTACCTCTGTAGCACCATGCTTGCCTGCCTGCTGCCATGCTTCCCACCGTAACGGACTAACCCTCTCAAACTGTAAACAAGTGCCCAATTATCTTCTAAGTTGCCCTGGTCATGGTGCTTCTTCACAGCAATAGAAAAGTGACTAAGACACCATCCAAAGAAACTTAAGTATACTTGATGGTTTATCTTGTCAACTTGACAGACATGAGTCATCAGCAAAGAGGGACTCTCAGTTGAAGAACTGTCTTGACTGTCTTGTGGCCATGTTTATAAGAGATTATCTTGGTTAATGACTGATGTAGAAGGACCTGACAGTGGGCAACACCATCCCTGAACAGTTGGCTTAGATTGTATAAAAAAAGCTGGCTGAGCATGAGCTAGAGAACAATCTGTAAGTACCATTCCCTAATATTTCTGCTTCAGATTCCTGCTTGACTTCACTCAGTAATAGCTTATTACCTGGACGTGTAAGCCAAAATAAACCCTTTCCTCTCCAAGTTGCTTCTATTAAGAATGTTTTATCACAGCAATAGAAAGCAAAGTAGGATTTAGAGTCAAAGTCAAAAGTCTAAATGAGAATGACAACTATAAAAGAAGCACAGGGAAAAGGCAGCATGATGTTGGTTTGGATAGGAAACCAAAAGCCTAAGTTTTAACTAATCAGTTGGACTTCATAAAAATGTTTGCATTTAGGTACATATTTCACTGGCAGAACACTTGCCTAGCATGTACAAGGCCTTGGGTCTAATCTCTAACACCAAATTGAAAGGGTATTAACCAATTTATGCATTAGGCATAAAATGCCACAAAAATGTAAGGAAATTAATTATTGGTGTAGAGATAAATGAACAAATGATATTACTAAGCATATTACTTTGATCCTATCAAAAGTTTTATGAGCCTGTTTCTTGAAATGTGATAAGAATTTGTAAAAAAAAAAAAAGAATTTGTGATTCTTTTAATCACATATGTGATTAAAAATAACATCAAATAGCTTTGAAGAAAGTGATATTAAATTACTGTTTAGTAACTTCCTATCAGAAAGCCTTTTCTGATGCAAATAAGCACATGAGAAAATGATAGGACCATATAAAAGAAAAAGTGGTTTGTATTTCCCCAAATATGTGAATTCTACAATACGAGTTAGGCTATGAAAATGGTTTTCTTTGTTAATTGCTGTAATAAAGAGATGTGGTGGCTCAAACCTCAAATAGCACTTGGTAAACTAGGGCAAGAGAATCATGTGTTTGAGCTCAGCCTAGGCTATCTTTAAACACATAGACACAAAGACACACACAGACACACACACACACACACACACACACACAGACCGAGACAGAGACAGAGAGAGAAATGAGGGGCAGGGAACAGACAATGAAAGAAGCTTGCTAATGTTAAAAGTTAGCTTTGGACTTAGAAAACAGATACACAAAATTTTAGAAGTACAGAACGTTTTTCACTTGAACTTCTGAAAGTCAGCCTTTTTCTTTCTTTCTTTTAATACAAGGTCTCATTGTTGCTCAGGCTGGTTTCAAATTCACAGAAACCCACCTCCCTCAGCTTCTTACATACTGTGATTATAGGCATGAGTCACTACACCTAGCTAGAAATCAGTCTTTAAAACTCATCTACCCACTACCTTCCAAGTTTGTGTAAAGTTACACTTCCTCAGGCTAAACAAAGAAACATAAGACAAATTAATGTTAAGAACTTCAGTTTCACTAAATCTGTATTTTAAGGTTATTACCTGGAATCAAGAGAAGCAAGGAGTTTATCAAATTGTTCCTCCACAACCTTTGTTAGACTGCATGTCTCATCTCTTGTTTGACTTTGTGTGCTATCAAGCATCTGGAAAAAAATAATTCAATGAACTAACCTGTATTTTTACTTGGAGTAGTTGTATCATCAATATACTGTTGAATGTAAATGATAGTTTCTGGTGTTTTCCAAATAGCCACAGAAGTGATAAGATAATAAAAAGAGCAAATCATTAAGCTCAACTTTGTACTCTGGCCCATGTCAGTAAGACCACATCTTGTAGGCATTTTTGTATCAACAATTTGACAAAGAGAAAAAACAGGAACACCTAAAATTCTGATAGATTTTATAAACTTTTTTCTTATCCTTTATTGTTATTATTGGACAAAAGCCATTTTGGACCACTGAGTTTCTCTACAGCAGGATTTTCTAAATTATAAAACAAAACAATTCCCCAAACCAAAGTTAGAAAACACACTTCAGTGTAGGCCCAGGGTCTCTCTACTTTGTCATTCCTGTCTCCACACTTACTGCAGGTGAGAGCTCCTCTTTCCACACTACCTCCATGCCTCAGGGACTCTGCTTCTTGGTACAGAACCAGGTTTCCCTAGCTCTTTCCGGCTGCCTTGTCTCAGCCACTTTCACTCCTTTGTACCACCCACAGACCTACTCTCTACCACGGACCACACAGGTATCATACTTGCCTAGGATCCAGAATGGGGAACAGCAAATTAAGAATGAACACCTACCCAACAAAGACAATTGCTCATATCTACACCAAGAAACAACTCAAGCATCATAATACCAGCATCCTAGATACCAGTGCAAAAACACAAGCATGAACAGTCAAGATAACATGGTTCATTCAAAAGCAGGTAAACCACTGTAATAGGCTCCAAGAAATGCAAGTTAGCTGACTCATAACACAAAGACTTCAAAGCAGCAATTATGAATATGTTCAGGGAGAACAGGAATAAATGCCTTAATGAAGACCATGGAAATACTGACAGTTGAGTGAAATAATTAAAATATTTTAAGACATGAAAGCAAAAATAGAATTACTAAAGAAAACCCAAACTAGAATAAAACTGAAAACTCAGGATATCAATCACAAGCCGCACAGGTAAGTCTCACCCAGACGATACGACAGGGAAAAGACAATCTCAAGCACTCATGACAAGGTACAAGACATGGATAGCTCAGCCAAAGAGAAAGCTAAACCCAAGAACCCCAGGCACAAAACAGCCAGGAAATCTGAAAAGTCCAAACCTATGAATAACAGGGAGACAAATGAGAAGAAACTCAGGTCAATGGCAAAGAAAATACTTCTAATAAAATCATAGAAGAAAAATTCACCAATCTAAAAAACGAGGGACCTATTATGGTACAAAAAGAGTATAGAAGACTAAATAGGGTCAGTAAGGAAATTCCCCATGGCACATAATGTTGTAACAGTAAGTGAACAAAACAAAGATGGGATACTAAAAGGAACTAGGACACTAAAAGGGAAAAAGACCAACTAACATACGACAGGCCAGCTAGAGTAAGTAACACCCGACTTTTCAATGGAGGCTCTGAATGCCAGAAGGGCTTGGATGGATGTTCTATAAACATCGAGAGACCACAGACACTAGCCTAGACTATTACACCCAACAAAACTATTAATCACAATCAACAGAGAAAGAAAACTATTTAAAAAAAAAATGTAAGCAGCTTTTACCTACCAATCCAGTTCCACAGAAAACACTATAAGGAAAACTTTAGTCTAAAGAGACTAACTATATCTGAGAAACCACTAGAAATAAATTCCCAGGCTAGTAAATCCAAAAAAGGAGGGAAAACCCACATAATAACAAAATAACAGTAATCAATAAAAACTGTTCATTGATAACTCTCAATGTAATGGTTTCAATTCCCCAATAAAAAGACAGAGACTAACAGACAGACTAGATTAGAAACAGGATCCATGGCTATGCTTCCAAGAAACATACCTTAACACCAAGGACAGATATCACCTCAGAGTTAAAGGATGGAAAAAGGCATTTCAAGCAAAAGGATCCAAGAAGCAAGCAGATGTCGCCATTTAAATATCTAACAAAATAGACTTTCCACAAAAACAATTCAGAAAAGATAGGAAAGAATATTACTACATACTAAGAGGTAAAGGAAAGATAAACATTTTTTTTTTTTTTTTTTTTTAGGTCCCAAGTGTAGGATGAGGAACAGACCTGTGAGAGAGCAGGGGATGTTTATGTCTTTAGAAGCTGAAACACCGTGTGGGGGAGATTGGTTGTTACCAGATGAAAACATCCTTGAACAAATTCTGAGAGGAGGTATAAATATGAGCCAAAACTAGGAAGGGGGCATCTTTGGTGACATGGGATAGTTTTGGCTGTTCACTGCTCCACTTCGGAAATGCTCCTAGAGAGAACCGCTTGAGGGAAGGCTTTAGGGCTCCGGCTGTTGCTCCAGGCTCTGGTTGCTCCAGGTTCCAGCAGAAGAAATCCTGCTGACTATGCCAGGAGAATCTTTCCTCGGAACTGATATTCAGAAGGTTTCCTTTTTGTGTTCTTTAATATCTTTTCCCTCTTGCTTAGGTTATTCAGGTTATAAGTGAAGAACACTCAGTTAATAAGTTATAATTGTTAAGAAAATTGAGCCTATACATAGGAAAAACTACCATGAGGACATTGCAATTCTAAACATTTATACACCAAACACAAGGTCACCCAAGCTCATAAACAAACATTACTATAGCTAACAAATCACATACTGACCTCCCCAACACAGTAATAGTGCATTATTCCAATATCCCACTCTCACAAGTAGACAGGTCATCCAGGTAAAACCAGAAATTCTGGATTTAAATAACATCATAAATCAAATGGATCTAACAGACATCTACAGAACATTTTACCCAAACATCAAAAAATGTACTTTCTTCTCAGCAGCCTATAGAAGTTTCTCCAAAACTGTCCAGTAGATTAAGAAAACAAATATAAACAAATAGAAAGAAAATTAAAGCAAAACCTTTTTACCCTATCTGGCCACAATGGATTAATAAAGATAGGTATCAACAATCGAAAGCTTACAATACGAAATTGAATAAGCTGGAAATTAAACACTTTATAGACTTTAATAAAAAGGAAAACACAACATACTCAAACCTACGGGATAAATGAAAGTAGTTCTAAGGGGCAGATTCATAGTACTAAGTGCCCACATTAAAGAACCCACAACAAAAAAACCTAGAAAGATCTTGTGTTAGTAACTGAGTAACATACCTGAAAGCTTTGGAACTAGAAAAAAATACACCTCAAAGAGTAGATGGTTAGAGATAATGAAACTGCAGGGATGAAATCAATGAAATAGAAACAACAAAATACAAAGAATGAATGAAACAAAGAGTTGACCCCTTGAGAAAATAGACAAGACTGACAAAACTGTAGAGAAATAAACTAACACAGAGAAGATGCAAATTAATAAAATTAGATATTACAACAGACTGATGAAATTCAGAGAATCTTAGGCCAAACTTTATTTTTTCCCCCTTTTTATTATTAATTTATTCATATTACATCTCAGTTGTTAGCCCATCCCTTGTATCCTCCCATTCCTCCCTCCCTCCCGCTTCCCCCCCTACTCCCCTCCCCTATGACTGTGACTGAGGGGGACCTCCTCCCCCTGTATATGCTCATAGGGTATCGAGTCTTATCTTGGTGATTAGGCCATACTTTAAAAATCTGTACCCCACCTAAAGGAACCTAAAGGAACCTAAAGGAACCTAAAAGAAAACCTAAAGGAAATGGATAAATTTCTTGATGCATATGACCTACTAAAGTCAAATCAAGATAAAATAAGCAATTTAAACAGACCCATAGTGAAACAGAAGCATTGACTTACTGTCTCCAAACAAGAAAGGCACAGGCCAGATGGATTCCATGGAGAATTCCACCCAACCTTCAAAGAAGAATTAATGATAACAGTCCTCAGATTATCCCACAAAATAGAAACTAAAGAAACATTTCCTAATTCTTTTTACAAAGTAACTATTACCCTGATACTAAAACCATACAAAGATCCTCCAAAAAATTAGACCAAAAATGTTATGAACATAGATGCAGAAAGTATTAAAGATTTTTTTCAATATAATCAACTTTAAAAACATTTCAAAAAGATACACCATGATCAAGCTGGCATCATCCCAGAGGTGCAGGTATGAACCAACTTATATAAATCAATAAATGTAATCCAAATGAATGAAAGACAAAAAAAACAAAAAAACAAAAAAAAACCACAATCATCTCATTAGATGTAGAAAAAGCCTTTGATAAAAATCTAATATCCCTTTATGATAAAAGTCTTGAAGAGATTAGGGATAGAAAGGACATATTTCAGCATAATAAAGGCAATTTAAGCCGGGCGTAGTGGCGCACGCCTTTAATCCCAGCACTCGGGAGGCACAGGCAGGCGGATCGCTGTGAGTTCGAGGCCAGCCTGGTCTACAGAACGAGTCCAAGACAGCCAAGGCTACATAGAGAAACCCTGTCTCGAAAAACAAACAAACAAACAAACAAACAAACAAACAAACAAAAAAAAAAAAAAAAAAAAAAAAAAAAGGCAATTTACAGAAAGCCCACAGCAAACATCAATATAAACAGGAAAAAAAATTCAAAACAGTTCCACTAAAATCAGGAACAAGGCTGTTCACTCTTGTACTGGCTAGTTTTGTGTATCAACCTGACACAGTCAGAGTCATCAGAGAGAAATGAGCCTCAGTTGAGAAAATGATTCCATGAGATCCAGCTATAAGGTATTTTCTCAATTGGTGATCAATGAGGGAGAGCAAAGGCCATTGTGGGTGGCACCATCCCTGGGCTGGCAGTCCTGAGTTCCATAAGAAAGCAGACTGAACAAGGCATGTGAAACAAGCACCTGCCATGGCCTCTACATCAGTTCCTGCCCTGCCTGGGTTCCTGTCCTGACGTCCTTTGGTGCACTGAGGAAGTATAAGCAGAATAAATCCTTTTCTCCCAAACTTGATTTTTGGTCATGGTGTTTTGCTGCAGCAATAGAAACCTTAACTAAGACAACTCTCTTCATACCTATTCAATATAGTACCAGACTGACGATATTAGTCAATATTTTGACTAGGACAATAAAATCCTAGTAAAAGCAACAGGATAATTAAAGGAGATCAAGGGAAAGCAAAGGACAGGAAGAAGTAAAAATATATTTGCAGATGACTCAATTTTATATATAAAAGACCCTAGAAACCCCAGCAGGAAACGTTTAGAGCTGATTACTACTTTCAGCAAATTAGCAGGTTCAAAACCAACACAAGTCAGTAACATTACTATACACAAAAGACAAATATACTGAGAAAATATATCAAGGTAATAGTACCTTTCATAATGGCCTCGAGAGAGAGGGAGAAGGGGACAGAGAAGGAGAGGGGAAGGGGAAGAGACACAGAGAGAAAGAGAAAGGGAAAGAAAGAAAGAAGCTGGGCACAGTGGCACACACCGTTAATCCTAGGCTTGGAGAGGCAGAGGCAAGCAGATCTCTGTGAGTTTAAGGCCAGTCTGGTCTACCAAGTGAGTCCAGGACAGCCAAGCCTACACAGAGAAACCCTGTCTCAACAAACAAAGAAAAAAACAAACAACAAAACAAATAAAAAGGAATGAAATCTTGGACAAACTCTAAACAACTAAGATAAAGGCTTATATAATAAAAACTCTGAGGCATTAAAAAAAGGTATCAAAGAAGACACCAAGAGATGAAAACACTTCCTATTCTCATGGGTCAGTAGGACTACTATTGTTAAAATGGTCATCCTACTAAAAGCAATCTATAGATTTAATGCAATCCACATCAAAATTCTAGTAAATCCTTCGCAGAAATTTAAAAAAATCAACTTTATACAGAAAAACAAAAACCCCAGGATAGCTAAAACAATCATGAATAATTAAAAAAAAAATTGGTGGAGTGTTATCACCACCCCAGATTTAAAGAACTATTATAATAAAATTAGAATGATATTGGCAAAAAACAGACACATCCACTGACCAATGGAACTGAACTGGAGAACCAGGCATAAATCTACACATATATGGACACCTGATTTTTGACAAAGCCAAAAATAACACTGCAGAAAATACAGCATCTTCAACAAATGGTAATGGTCAAACAGGATGGCTTCATGTATTAGAATGAAAATAGACTCATATCTATTACCTTGTTCAAAACTTAACTCCAAATGTATCAAGGACTTCAACATAAGACAATACCCCAAATCTGATAAAAGAGAAAGTGGGGAATTGGCTTGAACTCATCATGGCAAAATATGTTCTCAACAGCACACTGACAGCACAGACACTAAGACCAACAATTAACAAATTGGACCTTGGCAAATGGTATATACTCACTCATATCTAGACACTAGCCCAAGGGGCATGTCCCATGAAAGTCTTCATTTACCAGGAAAGTGGGACAGAGGGGAGGACATCCTACTGGGACTCTAGATGAGAGAAGCATGGGAGAATGGGGAAATAGAAGGATCCAGAGGGTCCTAGAAACCTACAAGAAGAACATTATGATGGGCAGTTCTGGGCCCAGGGGTCCTGCTCAAACTATGGCACCAGCCAAGGACAATACGTGCAGTAAACTTTGAACTCCTAGCCAGATCTAGCCAATGGACAGGACACTCTTCACAGTTGAGTGGAGAGTGGGCTCTGACTTTCACACAAACTCTAGTGCTCCATATTTGACCACATCCCCTGGAAGGGGAAACCTGGTGGCACTCAGAAGAAGGATAGCAGGCTACCAAGAAGAGACTTGATACCCTATGAGCATATACAGGGGGAGGAAGTCTCCCTCAGTCACAGTCATAGGGGAGGGGAGTAAGGGGAAATGGGAGGGAGGGAAGAATGGGAGGATACAATGGATGGGGTAACAACTAAGATGTAATATGAATAAATTAATAAAATATTTTAAAAAATTGGACCTCGGGACGCTAAAAAGATGTATAGCAAATAAGACATCATTTGGGGAAAGTGGCAGCCTACAAAATGAGAAAAGGTCTTTAATAATCATATAGTTAATATCTAAATAGGTAAAGATCTTAAAATGTGACATCAAGAAAACAACATAATTAAAAATGGGTACAGAACTAAACAAGAGTTCTCAAAAGATGAAACATAAATAGCTAAGAAGCACTTAAGGAGATGTTCAATCTCCTTAGCCACCAGGGAAATGTAAATCAAATCTGCTTTTTATTTTATCTTACCCCAGTCACATAGGCCAACATCAATAAAACAAATGACAGAACATGCTGGCAGGGAATACTGAGTCATTGTTTGTGGGGGTGCATACTGGTAGAACCACTATGGAAATCAGTGTGGTGTTTCCTCAAGAAGCTGGGAAAGAATCTACCCCCAGAAGGAGCTATAGTCCTTTTGGTATATAGCCAAAGGACTCTACATCCTACTACAGAGATGCTTGCTCATCTATTTTCACTGCCGTTCTACTCATATTAGCCAGAAACTGGAAATAGCCTAGATGTCTATCAACTGACAAGCGGATAACTATGATACATTTACACAACAGACTATTCAGCTGTTTAAAAAATGAAATTACAGGTACTCCATTCCTAGACCATACCTCAGCCTGCATCCCTGGAGGCCTGCTGCCACCTGGGACAGACAAGTGAAACCCCCTATGCCCAGCCCGTTGCCTGCTGGGTCTCCCTGGGCAAGGCCAAAAGCAGTTGAGCTACACTGTGTACCCTGTGCACTCCACCAACTGCTCTACAGCTCAGCCTGCATTCCCACCATGAGGGACGACCCCTCCCCCATAACACCCTTCCTGCCTTGTGTCATGTGCAATTTGGCACCACCAGAACCAAGCTATCTTATTATAGGAAGCCCAGAATATCCTAACACAGCTGAAGCACAAGAAAATGACCTTAAATCCAATCTTATGAAGATGACAGAGTCCTTTAAAGAGGAAATGAATAAATCCCTTAAAGAAATACAGGAAAATACAATCAAACAGGTGAAGGAAATGAAAATGGTTCAAGACCTGAAAGTGGAAATAGAAGCAATAAAGAAAACACAAACCGAGGGACTAGTGGAAATAGAAAACCTAGGTAAGAGAACAGAAATTACAGCTGCAAACATCACCAACAGAATACAAATGACAGAAGAGAGACTCTCAGGTGTAGAAGACTAAATACAAGAAATTGATACATCAGTCAAAGAACATGTCAAATCTAAAAAGTTTGAGACACGATGAAAAGGCCACAGATAAGAATAATAGGAATAGAGCCGGGTGTGGTGGCGCACGCCTTTAATCCCAGCACTCGGGAGGCAGAGGCAGGTGGATCACTGTGAGTTCGAGGCCAGCCTGGTCTACAAAGTGAGTCCAGGATGGCCAAGGCTATACAGAGAAACCTTGTCTTGAAAAAACAAACAAACAAACAAAACAAAACAAAAAAAGAATAATTGGAATAGGAGGAGAAGATTCCCAGGTTCAAGGTCCAGAAAATATTTTCAACAAAATCACAGAAGAAAATTTCCCTAACTTAAAGGAAAGAGATGCTATGCTTGCAAAGAGAAGCTCACAGAACCCCAAATAAATTGGACCAGAATAGAAAGCCCTGGGCCACATAATAATTAAAACATTAAATGTACAGAATAAAGGAAGACTATTAAAAACCACAAGGAAAAAAGGCCAAGTAACATATAAAAGCAGACCTATTAGCATCATAATAGACTTTTCAACAGAGACCATAAAAGCCAGAAGAGGCTGGGCAGATGTCTTGCAGTTTTAAGAGATGACAGATGTCAGCCCAGACTACTATACCCAGCAAAACTTCCAATCAACATAGAGAGGGAAAACAAGATATTCCTGACAAAACCAAGTTCAAACAATATATATACACAAATCTAGCTTTACAAAAGAACGAGAAGAAAAACTACAACACAAGGATGCTAACTACACCTAAGAAAACACAGGAAATAGATAATTTCACAAAAGCAAATCCAAAAGAAGAGAAACACACACACAAGCATGGGCTACTACCAACAACATCAAAGTAACAGAAATGAACAATCACTGGTTATTAATATCTCTAAAAAATCAATGGACCCAACAGATATTTACAAAACACAAAAGAATATACCTTCTCAGCACCTCATTGAACTTTCTCCAAAACTGACCATATACTGGACACAAAGTAAGTCTCAACAGATAACAAGGAAACTGAATTAATCCCCTCTATCTTATCAGACCACGATGGATTAAAGCTGGATGTCAACAACAACAGAAACAACAGAAAGCCTACAGAACTCAAGGAAACTCTCTACTCAGTGACGTATAGATCAAGGAAGAAATAAAGAAATTAAAGGCTTTCTAGAATTCAATGAAAATGAAGGCACAACATACTCAAACTATGGGACACAATGAAAGCAGTGCTAAGAGGAGAGTTCATAGCACTAAGTGTCTTCATAAAGAACTTAAGGAAATATCATATTAGTAACTTAAAAGCATATCTGAAAGCTTTACAACCAAAAGAAGCAAACACACCCAAGAGGAGTGAAAGGCAGGAAATAAAACACAGGGCTGAAATCAATAAATTAGAAACAAAGAGACGAATATAAAAAAAAAAAAAAATCAACAAAACCAAGAGCTGGTTCTTTGAAAAATCAACAAGATAGACAAACCTTTAGCCAAGCTAACTAAAAAGTAGAGAGACAATACCCAAATTAGCAAAATCAGAAATGAAAAGGGGATATAAGAACAGACACTGAAGAAATCCAAAAGCTTGTACTCAACAAAATTGGAAAATCTGAATGAAACAGATGATTTTTTAATAGATACCACTTCCCAAAGTTAAATCAAGATCTGGCAAACAATTTAAATAGTCCTATAGCCACTAAGGAAATAGAAGCAGTCATTAAAGTCTCCCAACAACAATAGCAGCAGTGGCTGCTGCTGCCCTAGGCCAGATGGTTTTAGTGCAGAATTTTATCAGACTTCAAAGAGCTAATACCAATACTTCTCAAACTATTCTATAAAACAGAAACAGAAGCAACATTGCCAAACTCATTCTATGATGCTACAATCATCCTGATACCTAAACCACACAAAGACTCAACCAAGAAAGAGAATTTCAGACCAATTTCCCTTATGAACATTGACCCAAAAATACTCAATAAAATACTTGCAAACCAATTCCAAGAACACATCTAAAATATTATCCATCATGATCAAGTAGGCTTCATTCCAGGGATGGACAGATATTTGAAAGTCCATCAATGTAGTCCACAATATAAATAAACTGTAGGAAAAAAACCATATGATCATCTCAGATGCTGAAAAAGCCTTTGACAAAATCCAACACTTCTTCAAGGCAAAATGTTAAAAGTCTCAGAGAAATCAGGGATACAAGGTGTATACCTAAACACAGTCAGGGCAATATACAGTAAGTGAATAGGCAACATAAAATTACATGGGGAGAAACATAAAACAATTCCACTAAAACCAAAGACAAGACAAGACAAGGCTGCCCACTCTCTCCATATCTATTCAATATAGTACTTGAATTTCTGGCTAGAGCAATAATACAACTAAAGGAGATATCTATGTGGAGGAGGAGGCAGAAAGAATGTAAGGGTCAGAGGTAATGGACAAAATTAATGCATGACTCCAAGAAAACAAGGTCTGCTAGATGCAACAAAGAGTAACATACATATGAGCTTGAGACTGTGGCAACACACAAAAGACCTACACAGGATCAAGACAGATGATATCCCAACACTGAGAGAGAGAAGTGGACAGGGGTTCCTATTCCTAATCAAAAAGCTATCTGCAAACATTAAAATTCAGTTTATAGAAGGTACATAGCCTGATTCTTCATAACCTCTGATTGAACTAAACTTCTTAGAGTAACAATGCTACAAACAGAACCCTGGCAGGTCAGGGGAGAGGGATAGTTTTCAATTCTTTGGCCTGTTTCTCCACTATTATATTACTGGGTTTAAAAACTGAGTGATAAACCTTATCTCAGTGACAAACACCCAAATGTACACATGCACGGAGGTTATTTTAGCTGAGGCGTAAGCTTAGTGGTGGAGGGATTGCTTCACATGCATCACTATGTTCAATCCTACACACACACACACACACACACACACACACACACGCGCGCGAAAATGGATTTAAAATGTATATTAATTGAAATCACATAATCTAAGAAAAAAGCACCCACCTACTCTCACTTACATGTAGAACGTAGCCAATACTATATATGTATGTATATAAACACATGTATGTGCATATAGTATAACATGTTGGGAAGAGAACCAGAAAGGGTAACTATTAAGAGATGAAGGAGGACTGAATTTAGGTAATGGATATGAGATATGGAAGAGGCTAATTGTTTCTTTAGTTCTAACTCAGCTATGAAATTTTGATGTTAAGTATATAAAAACATATCCAACAACGAAAGCATAAAATCTAATGTGAACTAACTGTACAGAAGTTCAGTGAGATATATAGACTTTAGATCTAGTGAATTTTGGTGGATGATGTTTTTACTTGCAAGCTTATTATAATAAAGTTTATTAAAAGTGTTTTTTCTTAAAGAGGCCATGCTTTACCTCTTGGTAGAATTTATTCAAAATGCTTACTTTTATAGCAATGTTTAATTGTTCAAAATTACGGCTTGCTATCTTCAGTGCTTCATCAATTTCTTCTGTCTCCTAAGAAGAGAGGGAACCATATACAAATGTAAAACACAAAAATAGATGCTTAGATACATTATAGTTATAAAAACCTGAACTATCATTTTGGTTACAAATGCAACAAAGACCTACCACAGAAGTGTAAGAGCAAGCAACAACAATAAAAATACCTTTAATCCTGCTGATCTATAAACTGAAAATAACTAACAATTTTATTCCTATACTGTGGATAGAAAACAAGGACCTTAGGCATGCTAGGCAAGCACGCCCACATTCTCAGTCAGTAGAAACTATTAACATTTTGTTATAGTCCAGATTTCTTTCCATATACATTGACACACACTTTGTGAGAAAGAGTCTCACTATGTATTTCTGGCTGGCCTGGAACTCATTTATGTAGACCACACTGTCCTCAAACTTGCAGTAATCATCCTGCCCCTGTCTTTATAGTGTTGGGGTTATAGAAATTCACCACCATACCTATTGCTCTGTTAGCCATGTGCTTCAGCCTTCCAAGAGTTGGGAATATAAATATGATGACACCACAGCCACCATAAAGATATTATTTAACAGTAAAATTGTATTTTGAATCCATTTTTCCAATATAAAATTATCTAAGAAAATGTATAATGGAAAAAAGTATATACACAAACAGTTTTTAAGAAAAGGTGATTCTAAATCTGTCTCTGTTAAGAGTTTAACTTGACAGTCAGATGTGGTAGCACACATTTGTAATCATAGCTCTTGGGGGGTACAGCAGGAGGATCAGATCATCTTGAACTAGGTAGTAAATTCAACATGAGGGCAACATGAGGGCGTGTGTGTGTGTGTGTGTGTGTGTGTGTGTGTGTGTGTGTGTGTGTGTGTGTGTGTGTGTGTGTGTGTGTAGCTTGTTTTTGTCTCTGGGGTTAAAACAAAATAGAGTGAGTTAAGATTCAGATTTCAGTCCCCTCTTCCAGACCACTGATGATTTTCTACAAAAAGACTGTACTTCACTTAGATTTTAGAGTCTGTTATATTTCTAAGCTCAAATTAAGTAAATGTTTACCATTAACATTATTCAGAATAGTAGTAGATAAAATTCAATCTTCAACAACAAACAATATTATCAATAACAAATGGAGTTAGGCCTCTTAGCCATCATTAAAATAACTAGGAAACTATATTCAGAACTTAGAAAAATTTAACTGTACATGTGAAGACAAGCTACATCCATGTTTTAGGAAATCTGGAGTTAGTAACTAGGCTCACCAGGCAGGGCAGGGGGAGCTATATTCAGGTAAATATCAAGAACTTCAAAATCAAGGCAGTCAAAGTATGCCTCAGAAAGAAGAGAGATTTACAAACAGATTTGTAATAAAACTGTTCAAGGAGAGAGTAAAACAAAAGGTTCAAGTAAGAAAAGTGGTTTATCTATTACATTTAAGCTTCTAAGAGGATCCATAATTGTAGGAATCCCGAGAGGAAAAGTTCAGCTACCTAGCATAAAGGCCAAATGTTTGGTGTCACATTACTTCATGACCAATGTTTCTATTTTTAATATATATTTTATTAATTTATTCATATTATATCTCAATTGTTATCCCATCCCTTGCATCCTTCCATTCTTCCCTCCCTCTCATTTTCCCCTTACTCCCCCTTCCCTATGACTGTGACTGAGGGGGACCTCCTCCCCCTGTATATGCTCATAGGGTATCAAGTCTCCTCTTGGTAGCCTGCTGTCCTTCCTCTGAGTGCCACCAGGTCTCCCCCTCCAGGGGATGTGATGACCAATGTTTTTCATACCAACAGTATAGCCGATGGGCTTGAAACATTCCTGTGTATGGAGGATGAATGTTCTAAATCAACAATTAGCTGATCCACTGTCTTTTTAAGGTCTGAAGAGCAGTTCTTTAACCTGAAAAAGGTCAAGTATGTTATTTTAAATTTAAGCATGAATACAATCTCCATAGCCTCCTCATTAATATGTTCTCAATTATAAGGAGAATCCATGAATAAAATTACTTTCACATAATTTAATTTTAATATAAATTTAACTTAAGCAAATTCCTAAAAGTAATAGTTTATACCATGTTCTGATTCTTAGTCACCTTTACTTACTTGGTATTTTGGGGCAGAAATACCAATACTGACTGAGATGTTTTTAGCTCATCAATTAAAATAACTCATGCAAACAAGTAAGAAGTACTTTTTGAAAACGGTTATAAATATTTTATTGAAATACTGAAATAGTCAAAGAGTCCTTTGCGACTAAATTAATTGAAGAAATAAAAGCTCGGTATACATCCAAGTCTGTTGTGAGTATGTGCTGCAGCTCTGCAGCTGTGATAAGCAACAGTAACTTAGGGGGAAGTGCTTATTTCAGCTTACAGGTCACAGCCCATCACTGAGGGAATTCAGGACAAGGGCTCACGAAGAAACCTGGGGCAGAACCATGGAAGAGCACTGTAAGAGCACTCACATGCAGAAATGCCACTGCTAAAAGTGCACTGCTAAGTTTGGGTAACATGAGAGCCTATCTCAGAAAACCAAATCACCACCCAAAGCAAGCTGTATATAAAACTGTTTAAACCAGAGTGCACTTAAGAATGAAGAGTTTCCAATATAAATTTATGTAGCATATTTAATTTAAAACTGGCATTTAAAAAACTACAAAAATTCTGGCCATTTAAAACAAAAATTTAAACTTTTACTAGACATTACACACACACACACACACACACACACACAATTAACTTGCATAATGTTTTAAGTCAGAAAATTTCAAAAGGAAGTAAAGATCTTTGGAGAAGAGGAAAAGATCTGAAAGCATTTGATGGTCTTAGCACAGCAGTGATTGGCTAGAACGGAGGAAGAGCTGCTGCTGCTTCTGGTGGAGCGAGCCCTTTTCACCTGCCACATTCCTACTCTTTAAGCTCAGTCTATACTGCCCAATAAATTACCTGCTTGACTTTACAGATGTCCAAATCTGACAACCCAGCCTTGATAAAAATGGCTGCTCCATGGAGACAAGCTCTATGGCCACCGAGTCTCTGGTTCCTACAGCTTTGTTACCATCTGTACAGAGCTCATGGAAAAAGTGACTACAAATTGTGTTTATAGGAGTTGAGAGATGTGCTGTGTCTGTCAAAACTAGATGTCAAACTTTAGGTGAGAGATTTTCTACCCAAAGACACAACTAGAATCATTCTTTTAGTTTCTCCCTAACTCATTAAAGTTTGGGGAAAAAATTATGGTAGTGATATGAAAATCCAATTATTCAAGTTAATGAATTTGGAATCGTAACTGGACAGGGCATAAATAACTAGAGAAGAAGAACAACATGAAACACAACGAGACGGCGAAAAGAGAACAAGAGAATTAAGTGGGGTAGTAGCAATGGGAGACAGGTTATAGACAGAAGATATTGGGAAAACAAGAATCTGTAGCAGGTAAATGAGTAACAATATTAGAAATCCAGGTATTACTTATAAAATTAGTTCCAAAATGAGATAGTTCCTTGAAAAGCCCTATATTTTTATTTCTAGAATGACTATCATATTAAATATGCTTAAAAAGTTAAAATATGAATAACCATATAGGTAAGGTTTTAGAGAGCTGGTATACTAGTTTTATGTCAACTTGACACGAACTAGAGTCATCAGAGAGGAGGTAGCCTCAATTGAAAAAAAATGCCTCTATAAGATCAGGCTGAAGGTAAGTCTGTAGGTTGTCCCCCCCCTTTTAGATTTTAATGAAACATTTACACAGTCACTAAGTCATATGTAAAAATACTTCAACAATTTCTTGGTAACATGGATAATTTTTAGAGTGGGAATACTAGTTGCTAAGATTCCATGTTTTCCGCGTCCTCTGTTATTAGTGCTTTGTATGGGTCTGTACCATGAGAACTTTGGGTACTCAGAAAATGATTGCCCCAAGCCTCATTTTCTGGGCTTTCTTTGTATCCAGTGCCTGCTTTACAGAGTCCCGCCCTTGTGTCACCTGACACTAGCTTTCTTGTTGACTGTATACACCCTTGTCATCGGTGAATAAAGGCTTGATTGTACACTGAATAAAATGGCTTACTTTGCTGTTAAAGCAAATTACACAGGAATGGCATTTCCTATCAAACAAAGAAAAATAATACCATAATAACACAAACTTGACACTCCCCTAATGCTTTAATTTGACAGTTTCAGTACACTTAACAAACAGCAATTAATTAACCCTTACATGATTTCTGTCAGGAAGCCCTGATTATACTCATTTCACAAATTAAATGCTAAGAGGCAGGAGATCAACAAGACAAGGTTCCACAGCGTTTCTGATAGACCAGAGACCAAGCAGACTGGGCCCCGGCCCCGGCCCCAGCCCCGACTCGTAGGCAGTCAGCAAACAGGCACAAACCCCGAGAGCATATTGCTTCTACTTTCACCATGAAATTCCCCATTACATGCAAAATTTATGAGCAGCTGATCAGAGCAAAGCTTCTGTATATACAATCATAATTCTTATCCTCTTGTATCATCAGAGTAAGGATAACTTGGAAATCTCTAAGTGCATCTTTCTAGTGTATTCACACCAAGAAGAGGGAGGAGGGGGAAGGGGATGAGGAGAAGAAGGAAGAATCAGAGGACATGAAGAGGAGGAGGAGGAGGAAGAGGAGGAGGAAGAGGAGGAGGAGGAGGAAGGGAGAAGATAGATTTGTTTTAAATTTGTTTTAAAGTGTGACCAAGGAAGAAGCTTGACCTGACTAAAGAATGCTGATGCTTGCAGGTATCAGTTGGTTTGACGGAAATGTGTAATCAGTGAGATTTGGAAAGTCAATTTCTGGCACTATGTGCATGAAGTCCCAGTTTTTTCGTTACTCTTGCTTTTATACAGAATGTAAAGGAATCAAGCTTCTCTTGAGAAGCTGTGTCTGTAGGTTGTTTTCTTAATTAATGATTTTGGGGGACGGCCCAGTCCATTATGGGTGGTGCCACCCTTGGGCTGATGGCCCTGGTTTCTAATTTTAAAACAAGTACATCGAGTAAGCCATGAGGAACAAGCCATTCGGCAGCACCCTCTGCATCGGCTCCTGCCTCAGGGTTCCTGCCCTGAGTGAGTTCCTGCCCTCACTGCTTTTGAGGATGAACTGTGATATGGAACTGTGAGTGAAATAAACCCTTTTCTCCCCGAGTTGCTTTGGTCATGATGTTTCATCACAGCAACAGCAACTCTAACAAAGAAAGCTATTAAGAAAATTATCACTTAAAAAGTTGGAAAGCCAATTTTTATGTTCTTCCCCACCAAAATTCAGCCCATATCCAGCTTTAAAGATAACATTAGCTGGGACTAACATAAGAGTTCAGAAAAACAAGAGAATATAAAAATATGGCTTTTTACCCAACAATCATGAGACGTCTGCTTTGTGGTGTACTCTGGGGCACCGAGAGAACAAGATGGGTCTGTGCTCACAGACTAGCAAGGGACTTGACTTTGAAAAGACGAATGATTAAGGCCATGAGAGCACGACATAACGGTTGTACGTAGCTGAGATATGCTTAAAGCCTCTATCAAGGATAAAGGGGTGAGATAACAAAATATATACATGTTCAGCCAATTATTACGTATGATTAACATGGTACTAAAATATCTAATTCAAAGACAGTACATATATATATATACATGTACACATGTGTCACATATGTACACATAGCCAAGTCTCATAGAAGGATAGAAAAATAAGAGAACTCAGAAGTTGCTATTTTTCTTTTTATAAATCACCTCTCAATCCACCTCATACTGTATTTGAGACATTCTTAAAATCAACAAAAAAGTATTTCTTTACAAATTACTGTCATTCAGCTGCAATAACCAGCTAACTCTGGATTCTCAGCCTCCTGTTTAAGGTTTTCTTGTACTTTTTTCTTTTGGAGCTAGATGCTGCATTCCACAACAATCAAGACAAATTAATTAACAGTAGAATTATATAAACAACAGGCAGAAATGCATTTAACAATACATTTTACCAATGATTTAAAAACTGTTTTAGGAAAAGAGCTTTACGTGCTGAGGTGCGTGTGGACGCACGTTGTAGGCTGCAACCCTTCTGGAGAGGAGTCTTCTTTAATAGACCCGTCTACTGCGCAGTGACTTTGATTCATGCTGACAGCGGGATGAACCTTAAAACAAAGTAAGATTAAATCGGTCATTCAGTAAATTCCACTGATGCAAAACCCAAACAATTTTTTGCATGCTATTCATAAACAAGACTGGTAACAATAACAATTCTGAAATTCTCTTTAAGTCAAGGGAAAACTGTACTTGTGGTTTTATCTTAATAATGGCTTTAA
Organism: Acomys russatus; assembly: GCF_903995435.1. Lineage (NCBI taxonomy): Eukaryota > Metazoa > Chordata > Mammalia > Rodentia > Muridae > Acomys > Acomys russatus. The sequence continues at coordinate 85,463,677 of NC_067139.1, read as the reverse complement.
TATTTAACATAAGAACATTATTTTATATTTTATAACATATAAAAATAAGAACATTAAATTAATCCAAACAACCTTTTGTTACAATTCTAAAAGAAATGACTGCAACAATACTTTAAAATTGGCTATTAGAGGACATACTGAATGATATCTTTATTCTGTTCAAAACTATAAAATACTATATTGTATAAACTCTAAAAACATTAATCACTATGAAACAAGGATCAATTAAGTGGAGGATTGTGCCAGTTTCCTGAAGATACATTTAATATCCTAAAATCCACCAAATATAAAATTTATAGTCAGGCCTGGTAGTACCGACCTTTATTCCCAGATGCTTGAGAGGCTAAGACAAAGGGATATTAAATTCAAGGCCAACCTAGGCAACTTAGCAAAACTCTGTGTGTGTGTGTGTGTGTGTGTGTGTGTGTGTCGGAAATCACAATCAGCAAGCAAAAGACCAATAACACACACACACACACCAAATACTGAGTTTCTTTTTTGTTGGCCACCTACTCCTGGGAATGGGCCCGCCCTGGATTATGACTAATATACTCAGTAAAATTTCACTGGAGGAAAGCAGTATTTCCTTGGCCAGCAGGTATCAACTACAGATGGCTTCCTGGTTAGGAGCAGGAACCTGTGTTCTCTTTCTTCTGGCGTACATTCTTCTGCACAGTTCCCTGGGCCTTGCAGAGGGCCCTCTTGTGGCAGAGCACTCTACAGTCATTTAATATCCATATTTTGACCAGTTACGCTTTTCTGCAGTCATCATTGACCATTGAAAAAAGAACCTTCTCTGGCAAGAGCTGACAGCTGCATTAATCTATGGGCAAAACCTACAGCTGCTCAGAAGGCAGCCTGATGCACACATCATGTCTACTTAGGAAAGCAACAACACTGACGCTCCACTGTGACCTCCCAGTGACGGCTTTTTGACCAGGTTTACAGTACCTGTAATTCCCTCTTGTGACTTCCCTCTTGTGCAGCAGAACCACATCTAATCAGAAAGCCACTGATTACCCATATCTGCTGGTCACCAGTGGGTTTTCCTTGCCTGGGTGATGGTACTGAGCTCAAGCTTTACAGCTTCTTTAACCAACAACTCACACAGAATTGAAAGCTACGAATCTCTGTAGTCACCACTCAGGCACTGGATTTAAAAACAAACAAACAAACTTTTGGTTTGGGGGGACAGCTTTATCCATCCACAAAGGGTACTCCTGTTAAAACACTTTTATTTTTGGTTAGTTTATCAGCTCTCAGGTTTCCTTATGGCCTTTTCACATACTTTAGTTCTGTTTGACCCTACCATTACCCAATCCTCTCCTCCATCTCTCTGCTCCCCCTCCCTCATTAAATTTTCTCACTCCCAGTATCCACTCTTCCACTTTTGAATCACATATGTTCTCCCTGACCTTCTGCAAGAACTCCCCTCTTATGGGCTCTTTTCTAGTGTCCCTGGTATCTATATGTACTCACTTCCACATATATGCACATATATGAAAGGGAGAAGTGGCACTAGAGAGAACATGTCTTTTTGAACCTAGTTACCTTGCTTAACTTCCAGGTTCATCCATTTACCTAACTCCATTTTCTTTATGGCTTAATAAAATTCCACTGTGTATAGCTATCTTATTTTTATTATCCATTTAATTGTTAATGAACATCTAGGCTGACTCCACTTCTCTTGCTATAATGAACTGAGCAGCAATAAAAATGGACCTGCAAGCATCTATGCGGTAGGATATAGAATCTTTGGGTATCTGCCCACAGACAGAATACTTGAGTCATATAGAAATTCTATTTTTAGTTTTTTGAGAAATCTCCACTGTGATTTCCATAATGAAGCCTGCCTTCATTGTATCCCACTAGATTTGTGTGTTTTGTCTTCATTTTTATTCAGTTCTAGGAATTGTTTGATTTCCTTAGTGACCAATCAATCAGTTAACACTTTTTTACTTCTATATTTAGTCTATTGTGGTCACACTACCAGAGACTATTTCAGTTTTCTTCTATTAGGTGAGACCTGCTCTGTGGCCAGATGTATAACCTATTTTACAGAATTTTCCATGGGATACTAAGAAGAATGCCTATTCTACAGTGGTATATGGAATTCCCTTAGTCTATAATGTCACCTAACTGACATTTAGTTTTCATCAGAATAATCTCTTGGTGGGAGCCAACCATTAGTACTGTGATGGGGCTCAGCTGTGACTTTGTATCTAGTACTTGTGAACTTTAGTGCACCTGTATCTAGAATTTTTTTATCTTCATGGTTGTTCCTTTCATCAGTAGGAAGTTACTTTATCTGTTATGACTAGTTTCAGTTTGGAGTCTATTTTGTTAGATGTTAGAGATGCCTGCTGTTTCCTAGTTTATTTGCTTGGGATAGTATTTTTCATCCTTTTACCATAAAACAGTGTTTATCTTTGATGCGTATCTTGGAGAAAGAAAATAAATCTTGTTTTTTTTTAAAATTTATTAATTTACATTTTTATGTGTGTATATCTGTGTACCACATCTATGCCTGGTGTCTGCAGAGGCCAGGAATGGGCATTAGATCTCCTGGAACTGGCACTAGAGGTGGTTGTCAGCTGCCATGTGGATGCTGGGACACAAATCTGGGTCCTCTGGAAAAGCAGCCAGTGCTCTTAATCTCTGAACCATCTCTCCAGTCCTTTTAGACCTTTGTTTTTTAATCTTGTCATTTGATAGAGGATTGAGAGAAAGTGCAGAGTTATTAATAAAAAGTGTAAATTAAGTCTATCTGGAGGGTTTGGTTTTTTAAAAATCATGTGTCCTAGTATCTGTCACTTTTTCTATGGGTTTATCACTTTTGATGAGTTTATCATTCCCTTCAGTCTGAAGAATTACTTCCAGCATCTTCTGCAGAGCTGGCTAAAGGTCACACATTCCTGTAGCCGTAGTCCTTCAGACTTTAAGTATATCTTTCTATGTCCTTTTGGCTTTTAAAGTTTTTGCTAGAGAAACCACCTGCTATTTGATGGGCCTCCATCTGTGACTTGGTGTTTCTGTCTTGCAGATCTCAGTGCACTTTCTTTGTTCTGTTATATTCAGTGTGCTAACTACATGTGATATTGGGGATGTTCTTTATCTTCTGCTATTTCATGTTCTATGCTTCTTGTACTTGGATGAACCCCTTTCTTAATTTGGGAGATTTGATGGTTATCCTTGGTTGTTAACTTGACTACATCTAGCATTATCTAAAACTCAAATTACTGGGAACACCCATGAGATTTTTTTTCTTAATTAAATCACTTAAAGTGGGAAGATTCATTTCTAGCCTGGATATTTCAGGGGCAAAGATACAACTTTACCAGATCTTTTGAATGGGAAGATACACCTTTTATATGCGCCACGCCTGCTGGCAGACCATGGAAGAACATGGAAGAAGCTTTGTCTGCTTGCCCTCACTCTCTTTAGAAGTCCTTTCTTCACTGGCACTAGAGTCTGCTTCATCAGGATTTGGTGTATACTGACGACCAGCAGAGACATCAAATCTCGTGGACTGAACAACAAATGGATTATTGGACCTTACACAGATGCTGTTAGGTTACCTGTAAATCTTTCTAATAAATCCCCCTCTCTATAATATATATGTATACGTGTACACACACACACACACACACACACACACACACACACACACACACACACACCATATACACACATGTTCTATAAGTTCTGTTCTTCTAGAACAGTGGTCCTCAACCTCGCTAATGCTGGGGCCCTTTAATACAGGTCCTTATGCTGTGGTGACTGCCCCCACCATAAGGTCATTTTCATTGCTACTTCATAACTCTAATTTTGCTACTGTAATGAATTGTAATGTAAATATTCTGGAAGACAGAGGTTTGCTAAAGGTGTTGTGACCCAGAGGCTGAGAATTGCTGCTCTAGAAAACCCTGCCTAATCCAGGGGATTTTCTGCTGTAATTGTATAGAAATATTCTCTATGACTTCAGCATAGAATTCTCTATTTTTACTCATTATCTGTAGACTCAGTCTTTTCATGGTATCCCAAAGACCTTAAATTAAAAAAAAAAAATTCACACTTAAAAAAATTATCAGTCCTCAACAGAATTTAGCAATTCTCCTATACTGTCTTCAAGCCCTCATGTTCTGCCCTCCTTGTGGTCCATTCTATTAGTGAGGATTTTAACTGAGGTTTTTTTTTTTCTTTTTTTACACTTAATTTGTCATTTCCATCATCTTTTAAGATGGGTTTCCCTTCAAACCATCTCCTCTTTGAGTTCCCACATTTTAATCCTATACTGACTTCCTGATTTACTTAGCTCTGTCCAGGTTCTGGGATTCACTCAGAACCTTACAGTGCTCTCTAATTTCTCCAAACACATTTATCATCGTTCTTTGAATTTTTTTGTCTGGAATTTTGTCTAAGTTACTCTCATTGAGGCCATTCCTCTGAAACTGGCAGATTTTGGAGGAGAGATGTTATCCTGGCTTTTCATGTTACTTGTGTTTCTGCAATGGGACTTGCCCATAATAGTTAGATTGCTAGCTGGGCATGGTAGCTCAGGCCTGTAAATCTCAGCACTCAGGAAGGCAGAGGCAGATGGATCTCTGTGAGTTTGAGGCCAGCCTGCTCTACAAAGCAAGTCCAGGACAGGCTACCAGAGAAACCGTGTCTTGGCCCCCCCCAATCTCCCCCAAAAGAGTAAGATTGTTGGTTGAATTTTTTTAAGCTGCCTTTCTCCTTTCAGTGAAAGTATTTGCAGTGTTCAGGAAGGACTAGTCTGTGGTCAGGATCAACTGTCTTTTATCTGTTAGACTGCTGTCCAGAGCACCAGACCCTAGTGTTCCTCTGTGAGCAGAATACTGTCTGCAACAACAGTAAGCTCAGTACCACTGCATAACATCTAAGTAAGAGTCACCCAGAAAACAAGCACCCCTTAAGCACTAATGATTTTAGGGAAGAGGGACATCAAACCTTGCAGGTACGAACATACTAGTTACTGTGGGTATAGCGGAAAGAAAAAAGATATTAAGACTAGCAATTAGCATTGGGATGACAAACAGTAGAGGAAGATAAATGTACAGGAAGGAAGGACTATTGGAAGTTTAAAAAGTGGAAGGGGAATGGGGGGAATTTGCCTAAAGGTAAAGAGGAAGAAGATACGCTATCAGAAAGAAAAAAGAATAGCACCGTATGTCAGGATCCTAAAGCAGAGAACCTGCATGCCAGGGCAGATATTCTTTGGGAGAGGAAAAAGTAAAAGAAAAGAGTAAGGAAGGGAGGGAGAGAGGGAGAGAGGGGGAGAGGGAGAGAGAGAGAGACTGAATGTGTGTGTGTGTCACTATATGAAAAAATAGAGCGGGGCCAACCTAAACGCTAAAATGACACTGGATATCAAACAAATACAGGACATAGGGAAAGAACATGCTAGGTAGAGATGTAAGATAAGAAAACTGACTAGCCTAGTTTTTGGCTTTCTTTCCCCTAGAGTGCTGCTTTTTCCTTTCCTAGCTCCACGAATGTTGTCTTGTCAGCAGGAGCTACTCTGCAATGGTTGGCCCTGTTCTCCCTTCTGAGCCTTCCTTTGGATACTAGATTACTGACTCTGTCCTACTCTGTGGCCAGGGCTTCACAGGGAGGGTCTCAGACCTGAGGCATAACCAAAACTTCCTCAGGGCTCCGGTTGTGAATGCAGCCCTATCTGCACAGGTCTTGCCAATGTCCAGCATGCTGCTTGGGTGTCAGTCAAAGTTCTGGTATGTGTGTATATATATATATATATATATATATATATATATATATATATATATATATATATATATATATTATGTACCCTGATCATACTCCTGAGACACACGCCCCATTACTCTTCCCATCTTCCCTCTTCCTGGCCTCTTCCCTCTTCTCCAATTTCATTTATCTTTCTTTTTTTTCCCTCCTCACTTGATTACAAACAAGTCAACTTTAACAATATATATATTGGTTCTACCAAATTTCAGCTTGCTGAATGTGATGTAAATCTGGCTCAATGTTTTCCTGTACTGGCTGCTGGTTTTCAGCATACAGTCTCCTGACACTTCAAGAGTTTTCTGAGAGTTTCACCAAGGCTCTCAGGCTGCTGGAGGGCTACAGTGAAAGATAAATATTTGGAATGGAAGCGTACGTTCTAAATAAACATTTTTTTAACCCAAAACGTATTTTTAATTTTAAAAATGTGTATTTATGTGTCCGTGCCTATGGCTGTAGGTACCTGTTAAGGACAGGGCACTGGATTCCCATGGAGATGACTGCTGCCCAGCATGAGTGCTGGGAGCTGACCGCTGCAAGAACAGTATACGCCAGCACTGCTAGGCCATGTCTCCAGTCTCTCTTACTCACTTAGGGAAAAATGTTTCTTTTAACAAAACCACACACTGGACTGAATGGTATTTTTAAGTATATTTTCAAAATTGAGAACTAAAAATCTTAATTTATGGTTAATTATTAAATTACATATCTAGTTAATTGTCCTTCATTTTATAATTTCTCAGAGAGAGGTTACTGTAACCAGAAGAAAACCTGATAAAGGATATTTCTCCTAGAAAGTATGATAAAATGTTAAATATGACAATGCAAGAATTCAGTTAAAATTGTACAAAGATTCCTAATATGACTGTTTTGTCTGCACATATGTCAATGTACCACATCTGTGCTTGGCATCGGTAGAGGCCAGAAAAGGAAGTTGGATTCCTTGAAACTGGAGACACAGATGGTTGTGAGCCACCACATGAGTGCTAGGAATTGAACCTGGGTCTTCTGCAAGAACAAGTGCTCTTAACAGCTGAACCATCTCGCTAGCCTCTGCCACCTATATCTTATCACTTAAATTTTATTTATGTAACTTGTTGTTCATAAATGGAAAAAGGTAACCCTGTATACCAATTACGCAAAGCAATGGTTTTACTGTTACATTTTCATATGTGCATATTATGTACCCTGATCATACTCCTGAGACACACGCCCCATTACTCTTCCCATCTTCCCTCTTCCTGGCCTCTTCCCTCTTCTCCAATTTCATTTATCTTTCTTTTTTTTCCCTCCTCACTTGATTACAAACAAGTCAACTTTAACACACGTTTTTTTTCTACGGTTCTCATTCCAGTGATGTATCTAACAAGGCTTTCCTATCCAATATATTATCTACAATTTCTTCTGGTTTACTTCTTTTGAGACAGGGTTTGACTATATAACCTAAATATCCTAAATTCACTAAAGGCTAGTCTGGCCTTAAACTCACAAGAGGCCTGCCTTGGCCTATAGACTGCTGGGATTAAAGGTGTGCATGTACCACCACAACCAACTCCATTTAAAATTTTTATATAGTGACTTTTCTAATTACATGGCATTTTAATAACATATACTAATTATTTCTTTTTTTGGTGATTTATCTTTTCTCCTTGAATTAATATATTTTGAAAGTAGTGTAAAGGTCAAGAAATTGGTAGAATTTCTAGAGTGCTATCTGTATGAGCCTCAGTATAAAATCTATCACTTTGCTATAAAAAATCATACAGTGATTATTATTATTAACCAACTGCTATTAATCAAAAGTAGACATGGATATTAAGTAAAAACCTAATTAGGAATTATAAATTTGTATTTACCTAAATGCAGAAGAACAAAATAATGTCTGTTAATTGTGAGTGGAATTGGCTTAAATCTGAAGTAACTAGCACTTGACTTCCATATAAAATTATAAATCATCTATGAATACAAGTATTAAAATCTCAATTTTTAGAGCACAGATAACAATCCAAAGCAATAAACCACATTTCATAAATTCAGCTTGTTCACTAATTCAGAGTGGATTTTTCCATTCTCTATAGACATTATTCCAAGTAAGTCTTAGGTACCAATACAAAAGGAATGGCTACCAATTTCAGGAAGGCTTCCTGAAAACCCTTAAAGAGGGACAATCTAGTAAATCTCAAAAATCTGAATATAAACCTGATCATAGGAAAGGATGGGACAGGTCACATCTCTTCTTAAGTAACAATAAGGTAAGACAAAATGTTTAAAAATAGATTTATCACAACCGTAAAATCAAAGCCATTATTAATAAATATATTCTAAATGCTATGATGCTATTCAAAATCCTAAGAATAAGATATATATCACTTGCTCCCTGAAAGCAGACATTTAAACATTAAAATAAGGAAGCCAAAGGCAGAGATGCTCCCAGCTGCCTTCTCTTTTCTTTCATGTATGCCTCCTCCATCACAAGACTGAATCTGTCACAAACTACTGCAGTAATAAAAGGACTCTTTGTCTTCAAATGTATAACCTCCACATCCAAAAAAACAAAAAACAAAAAACAAACAAACAAACCCGTCACAGAGATCAAAGTGTATAGGAATTTGCCACAATAAAGGGCATTACTTGTAATTCCAAAGCAGATGAAACAGCAGCTATTTTTGTTATCATTAAAGCTTTCACAAATTACAACATATATAGTTGTACTATATGTAACCTGGAAGCCAATGGATCTGTAACTAAATAATGAAAGGTTATTTTAATGTCCTGGAAGTTTGTAAAGTAGCTTTTTACATCATAATATTTTTAAAAAATCAGGCATTATTTCTATGTCATGAGTGCAGAATCTCAGATGAGGCTGACAAAAATAAAAACTCCATCTATGGCTTACACCTTGATATTAAGTACTACCCTGCCAGGAAAACAACAGATACTTTGTGAAATATATTACAGAAATCAAATTGTATTTGCCTTCAATGCAAAACACTGATTTGTTTCTCTCTTAAGGGCTGAAAGAGTTTAACCCCAGTGGAACTGTTATATACTTAGTACTTCCGGGATAAACATTAACACTTGGCAGTTGTCTCCCTTCTCTTTTCACAGGGCAATGTCTGTACAAACACCAGCGTACAACACACAGGTGTTAGAGAAAGAAGAGTTCCAAATTTGTTTGCATGGTTTTGGCATAAAAAAAAAAAAAGCTGGGAGGATTTTTGAAAAGAATATACCTACATTGATAAAAATAAAAAGAGGTAATTTTCCACCATTGTGTCCCAAGAGTCAAAATATGTGAGCAATATCTGTGACCTTAATCTTCTCTCTTCATCACTTTGAAGAATAATAAACTGGATAGGAACGTCTTCTTTTTCTTTTAATGTCTCTGTCTTGTGTACATGTGTACATGTCTGTGAATGGAGGTGCACATGCACCGTTGCATGCATGTGATGTTCAGGGGGAAACTCCACCTGGCTTTTTATACAGATTCTGGGGATCCAAACTCAGGCCTTAGGCTTGCACTGAAGATCCATCCTCCTGGCCCACAGAAACTTATCTTCTGTTAATGCTTCTTTACTCAGAGATTAGGCAGCCAAGCATATAATTCTAGTTTCTGATGAGAAACATTCTAGCTGTCTCACATCTTAACCTATAACCTAGGATGCATTCAGTATGAAGGAACAGGAAACGTACCTTACAGTCAGTGCATTTACTTGTGGCACATTGTTGGGTTACTAACAGGCACAGCTCACAGAAGGCATGTCCACACTGATGCTCATGGTGGTGACCTGCGGATAAAATGTCATCAATTAAACCTTCTACGATTTGTAGAATTGTGGAATAGTTATCCATCAAAGGGCAAATTCAGAAAGTATTCTATTCTACTGGAAAAAGTACATAGTTTAGTTAGATTGGCTGGCTTATTAAAACATTTACAGAACTTAAAAGGAGGGAGAAAAATTAGGAAGCAAAATCATTCAAAGCTGTATAATGTTTGCATGAATCCAGGAAGTTTTGAACCTATATGACTATAGATTTGCCACATATTACAGTCATAACAGAGTGCTCTGACTTATTTAATTTGACCTTTGTAAACATCATGCCTAACTTGCTGCTAATATTATATCCAACCTAAAGATGGAAAAATATGTTGGTAATCTGACCAACCCAGACTCCATCCTTCTGTTTCCAAGTCCAGTCTTCACTCTGTTTGACAATACTCCTCTTGGGTAATTTGTATTTCATGTCTTATGAAAGAGTTAGGGAAAGCTGAAATGAAACACTGGTAAGAATTCTCTCCTAGTAATCTTAAGATGTTGGCAAGGGTGGAAGCCAAATCTTATTTTCATACACATGACCCACATTACGATTATATTTGCAAACTTAGCATTTGTGGAAAGTACCATTACCATGTTTGTAAGTATGGTATCAAGATTTAAACTAGCAAGATGGTTCAGTGGATAAGAGTTTTTGCTGCTGAGCTTGATAACCTGACTTTGATTGATATATATAATTTAAAAATATTTAAATGAACAAGGTACAATGTGAAGCTTATCATAATCAACTTTTTAAAATTATCTAACTTTAAAATAGAGTTCTATTTTATTTATTTATTTTTGTTAGTGTGTGTGAGTGTTTATGTGTGTGGGTATATGTAGAGGCTAGAGGACAGCCCTGAGTTCTGTTCCTCAGAAGTACTCTACTTTGTTTTTTTGAGACAAGGTCTCTCACCAGGCTGGAACATGTCAAACAGGCTAGGCAGGCAGCAAGTAAGCCCCAGAGATCTATCTGTTTCTGCCTACTCAGAGAGTTACAAACAAGTAACAGCTTTTTCCTCAAGCACCAAGCACACAAGCAAAACACCCTTACACACAAAAATAATTTTAAAGAAACTTAAGTTAGTAATGTTTTGTTAGAGCACATTTATGAGATTCTTGCTAAACTATAATAATTTCATTAACTTAACTTTTTAGAAAAGTATTTTAATTTTTCAGCAAGCTAAAATTTGGCATGAGGATGCTATATTTTAGAGTTATATTTAAATTTCAGTCTAATATTACCTAAGCAATACAAATTCTCAACACTTTTAGTATAATTTCTGATATTGTACAAGTTGACCTGTAGCATACTTCAGCTTACAAAGGAATAACTATTTTTCTAGTTGAGTATTTCTAAATCTTGTAATACAAATGCACAGACAAACCATGGGCTTTAAAAGCTTATGCTTAATAATCTTATTTCAAGCCAGGTCCGTGGCACATGCTGATAATGCCAGCACTGAGGGAGGAGGCTGCAGCAGTGAGTTCAAGGCTGGACTGGTCTACAAAGCTAGTCCAAGACAGCCAAGGCTACACAGAGAAAGAAACTATCTCAAGAAAACAAAACAAAACAAAACACCACAAACAATGGAGGGGGCCAGGAAGCAATATTGATATTGAACCAAGGTATCAATATCAACTGTTTGGCCCCCTTGTAGGGTCCAGCTTGACTCAAGGCCAGCCAGCCTGTGCTGAGGATCCAGCTTGACTCAAGGCCAGCCAGCCTGTGCTGAGGGTCCAGCTTGACTCAAGGCCAGCCAGCCTATGCTGAGGGTCCAGCTGTATCTAAAAATATTCTACTACCCCTACCCCTGGAATGTACTTACCCCTCCTAGCTAGCCTGCTAAATTCTGCTTTTACAAAAAGATATAAAAAGCACTTGTGCCTGCTTTTGTGGGTCGGCACCGTGAAAGAGCTTGTCAGACCTCGATGTGCATCGACTCAATAAAATTTCTGTGTGTATTGCATCGACATTGGACTCCTTTTCTCTCTGGGGACTCCGGGTATAGACTAGAGATCTCTCTGGAAGTCTCAGTCTTACAACAAAAAAACAAAACCTTATTTTGTAGTAGTTTTCATGTTAATATGGACATTTTTTACCTAACAGAAGCAGTAACCAAAACTCTAAATATGGCCAGGCCTAGTAGTGCAGGCCTGCAATCCCACATACTTAGGAGGCTGGACCAAGGGCACATAGTTTGCCTAGCATCTACAAGGACATGGTTGTCCAAATTTAGTACAGTAAAACAAAAGCCTTAAGAGAGGTGCTGCTCCCTGGTGAACAATGCACCCAGCTTTCTCTGTGGAAGGTGTTGTCCATCTTGAAAGAGTTGACTGACTTTCACTGGTAAAGTATAAACACTAAACAATGAAAGGAACAAGACTTTTCAGTTGTTCCAGGAATTTTGATTCAACAACTTCTCCCTGTTACTGTTCTCTGAAGCCCTTCAGTTACAATAAAATAACCTAAACTTACGTTCATTTTGTAGATTGTAAATGAACCCAATACGAACACGGTGAACAAAGGCAAAATATCTGTACCGCCTCCTCAAAAACCAAAAAAACCAAACCACAAGATTCACAAATGCAACTACAGCTTCCAAAGCAGCGCTTTAGAATAAATTGGGCCCTTCCCGCCCCACCCCCTTCATCTAAGAGCTTTTCAGTCCTTATTTCTTCTACAAGAACAACACAGGAAAATCGAGTTTCTTTCCTCCTTGATCACACAACATTTATTCTGAGGTTGTTTTATTTTGTTTTGCTAAAGAAGGGATCCGGGCTGGGGTTCTGCGGTCCAGGCGGGTGACTGCAGTAAAATAAGCACCCTATTTCCTCACCTGCTCTTTCCTGAGTCTATCAACTCAGGGAGCTAAGTGTGAGAGAAGGGCTCCTGAGGCTCGGCAGGGGGGAGGGCATGGCCGCTCTGCCTCCATCTTCCAGGGTGTGTGGAGAGAGCCTTAGAGGGCCCAGCTGTGCACGAGGCGCGGCCGCCCGGGTCCCTCACACACCCTCGCGGCCTGTGACCCTCCCACAGGCCTAGCGCGTCCCCACTCCCCCACCCCCATCCCCCACCGGGACACCCAGCCAGCCCCAGGCTCCTCACCAGGCTCCTCCCCGCCGCCATCAGCGGACACCTTTCTTCCACACTGAGCGCACTGGCTCCCCGAAGCTCCCCGCGGTCCACTCTTACTCTCCACAAGGTGGCAGGAAGCAAGCCCAGCCGTCGAGGCCTCCGCCGCCATCGCTCCTCGATCCTCTCAGAGATGAGGAGTAACAGCACGTGCGAGACTCCCGGCAGCCCTCGCGGCTGCGGGGGAGGGGGGGAGGGGAGGAGGGGGGGAGGGGAGGAGGGGAGGAGGGGGTGGGGCAATCAGTGGAATCTGGTGGTCATTGGTCATAGGTAGCCAATCAGGAGGCAGAGCGACGAGGCCCCACCCTAGGTTGCTACTGTGTGGTGCAGGGATTTCGGTTTTATCCTGGACGCCTGGGTCCGAATGAGGCGTTGAGTTTACTTATCAAGTCTTACCCAGGAGTCACCACGTTATACCTTTAATCAACTTGAATTTGGGTTTCGTGTATTATTACATCATGGGGTTCGTCAAAAGGCAAAGGAGAAAGAAAAGGAGGCCCCTTGTCTATCTGCTCTGGGTCAGGGCAGCAATGTGTGTCAGACCTTGATAGCAGCTTTGGCGGAGGAGTCAATTATGCTTGTGAGAGATTCAATTAATTAAGCAAAAGGATGCTCATTACTAACCAACCATTGCTGAGACTCATCTACAAGGCTCTATGCTGGGAGACATCAGGGGTGCTAAGAATTTGCAGGCTAAAAGATTTCTGCTCTAGAGTCATGTATCTAGTATGTTGTAAAGACACGGAGTCAAATATGATCTACAGTAATGTGGAAGGCCTTCCTAGGCAAAGCAAGGTTTTCCCCTGGACCCTAAAACCCTACTAGCACTAATAGTAGTAAACAAGAAAAAATTCACGGAGAAAGAATGTAAGGAGAGACTTTAGTAGGAGGATACAGTGGCTGCTAAAGTATTTGTAAGGCAGCCAGGCAGGCACTAGTTTTCTTAATGTGGAACTTGGGTGTGTTGGGGGGGGGCAGTTGTTTGAAGAATTTTGAAGCATCCAAATTCTTTAATCAGGAAAACATGGGAGTCATTTTTGAACAAAGGATGAAAGAATCTGGCAGAAGCCGCCTCTGGAGGAGGCAGGATCAACTCAGCTGTTACAAATAAAGACTGTATTGTATATAGTTTCTCTTTCCTGTATTGTTTATGTGATTGTATGTAAAAAAAAAATTGTGTTCAGAGGCACACCCCTCATAGAACAGCAATTGACATTTCTATAGTTTGGGGGTTTCTTTCTTTTTTGGTAAAACAATTTTATATCTTGGAATCGGTGTATGTTTGTTGAAACACTGTGAAAGTGAACACGCAGTATACCTCAGTTTCTAAACGTGTCATTCGCTTAATTCCTGTGAACATGACTGCTTTGTAAAAGAGTGTCTTTTGAAAATAGTGAACAATGTTTAAGGGTATGAAAACAAGCCAGCTTTTACTAATTGAGAAGTTTTATGATGGACTGGTTAAAAAATATAAAAGCCATATTCTCACTGAAAAATCCTTATGCTTTGTTATCTTTAGGAGGAAATATGGATGCTTAACTCTGTTCCCGTTCACCCAGCCCATAGTTTCATTGACTCATAATGGAACTTAAGGTGCTTCCTAATGCTAGTCAAGCCAGTATTGTTTTTTTTTTTTAATTTATTTATTTTTATTTTAGCTGGAGTTACAGACAGTTGTGAGCTGCCATGTGGGTGCTGAGAATTGAACCTAGGTCCTCTGGAAGAACAGCCAGTATGCCTAACCTCTGAGCCATCTCTTCAGCCCTAAGCCAGTATTCTTTTGTTGCACGTTGATTATTCTTACCTCACCCACTCCTTCCTCATTATCAATCCATGCCTTTTAAGCTTGTGTAGATTGTTCTAGAACTTTGAAACCTCACAATGACAACTGCTTCAGCACGTAGCAAGTCTTTTCCTCCAGGCATAAGTATTAATTTGGTTTTGCCTTTGGCTTTTTGAGTCAGAGTCTAGCTGTGTTTCCCAGGCTGGTTTCACACTTCTAGGCTTGGGTGATCTCTCTTCTCCGCTTCGAGTCGTTGGGGTAACAGGCACAGGTGACTGGGCCTGTTTACAAGGAAGTAAGTTATTACTATTAGGAAACTTCGGAAGGGTGGAGTCTATCCAAGCCCAGGCCATGAACCTCTGTCGTATGTGAGCAAGGAAAGGTATATTTGGGGTTGACCTTCATATTGTTTTAAAAATCCTAAATTTATTTTTGTCAATAAGAAATAGAAGTTGTATAGATTAAGAATATGGAATGTAAACTGGGCGTGGTGGCGCATGCCTTTAATCCTAGCACTTGGGAGGCAGAGGCAGGCGGATCACTGTGAGTTCGAGGCCAGCCTAGTCTACAAAGTGAGTCTGGGACAGTCAAGGCTACACACAGAAACTCTGTCTCGGAAAAAAAAAAAAAAAAAAAAAAAAAAGAATATGGAATGCTTCAGATCTGCATGCCATCCTGTTCAGGAGTCATGACTTCATCTGTATTGTTCCAGGGTTAGTGCTGTTGAAGCACTAGAGCTGCCTGTCAACAGAAAATAGCCTATTGTCTGAGACACATCTGCAGAACGCTTCGGCAGCTCCGCTGGCTGCACACCTCTTGAGTGCTAGGCCTTCCTACAGGTGGGTGTGTCCCTGAGTCTGAGCACACACACCTGCAACGGCAGTGCGCACCTGCACCTGCTGATTTCCCCACCTGCCCTTCTCGATGGAGGGGAGAGCCATCATACAAAGTTAAAACCACTTCTCTGCTCTCTTTTATACTGTTTCCTCCTGGCTTTGTTGCAAATGCCATCCGGAACTCCTAGCTCTAGTCAGCTATGTCATTAAATTTGTTTTGCCAGGCCTGGCTATGGGTCTGAAAGAAGGGGCATCGACTGTGGTGATAGCTTCAAAGAGAAGGTGGGTTTATGAAAGATCTCATCAGACCTGCAGGGGGAGGTCTGATAGAAACGATATGACTCGGTTGGGGTGATGTGGCTTTGTCACAACATGGTCAGGTGCACTGCCATGTCTTCACAAGGCAAAGGGGAGTGTGTGTGTGCATGCACGCATGTATGCGTGAGAGAGGAGAGAGGAGAGAGAGAGAGAGAGAGAGAGAGAGAGAGAGAGAGAGAGAGAGAGAGAGAGAGAGTTTTCACCTTGCCAGCATTGACCTGAGTGGCTCAAGCTGCTAGGCAAGGGGTCTGCCACTAAGCTGCAGCTCCAGCCTGGGAAAGGGACTTTTTAAAAGCCCTTTTCCCTTTTTCTTTTCTAGTGGCTCTCTTCTCATCTCTTCCCACCCCCTCACACTTTCATCTTAAAGGCAAATAAAACAAACCTGAACCGACAAGGAGACTTTTATAAAAACACTCATTCCTATATTCACAGGCCTAGCTCATCTTCATGAAAACTGGCTGGCACTTTAACCCCCTCCTTCAACACCCTACTGCTCACTGACAGCTGCTCTTGAGGAAGTGGGCTCCACCCTCCAACTTTCCCCGCATTCACCGCTGTCCTTCTTTGCCTGATTCATTTCAGCACTCCAGAAGGCTCTCTTCCATCATCTTTGCTTCACGTGGGTTAACAGTTTGGAGGCATGTCCCCAAAGATGGTTGCCATATTATGTCAACCCATTTGCTTCTCAAATGCTGTGGTGCAAAATGTCCCTACAGGCTCGTGGGTTTGAATATTTGGTACCCAGTTGGTGGCACTCTTTGGTAGGCTGTGGAACCTTTAAGTGTTGGCATATTCTTAAAACATATTTTTATTTTGGGTTCCTCAAAACTCTTTCTCCCTTCACCCTAACCCCTCCTAACACTCCAACAACAGGTAGGAGAGAAAGGTTAGTGGGGAGAAGGGGCATAGTTTTCCTTAGCTACTTCAGGGTCCTTGGGTTCAGTGTCATTGGATTTCCTTGTTTTTAATAGCTGAGTAGTATTCCTGATGACTAAAGACATTGAGCATTTCTTTACATGTTTCTCAGCCATTCGATATTCCTCTGTTAAGAATTCTCTGTTTGGTACTGAGCCTCATTTCTCAATTAGGTTATTTGATTTGGTGGTATTTAATTTCTTGAGTTCTTTATATATTTGGGATATTAGGCCTTTGTCAGATATAGGGTTGGTGAAGATCTTTTCCCAGTCTGTAGGTTGTCACTTTGTTCTTACATTATTTTTCTATTTTTCCCCATTCCTTTTCTCGGATGTTCTGTCGCTCCCTGCTACTTCTGCTACCTCATTTTGATGCAACAGTCCTAGCAATGGGACCAGTCACCGTCACTCTGAATCAATGCTATGCCCACTTTCTCCCACCTCTGTTCCTTCCTATCCCTCAGCCCTCCTGGGGGAATCTCGCAGTTCCACTCTGTAACCAAATCATCTGCTTACAACCTTCTAGCAATTAATTTCCAGGTCTCTCCAGGAATACAGGATGGCAATCACCTGACCCGTCACAGCGGATCAAGTTAAAACTCTCCCCTGCTACACGATCTGAGCCCTGCCCCGACTCTCCCCGCCCCCCGTGCTTCAATAGACTCAGATGTACCCTTTCTGACAAAAACATCACCAGAAAACAGCTATGACAGCTGCCTTATTCATAATAGCCAGAATCTGGAAACAGCCTAAGTGTCCCTCAGTAGAAGAATGGATAAAGAAACTGTGGTACATTTACACTATGGAATACTACTCAGCTATTAAAAACAAGGGAATTCCCGAAATTTGTGGGAAAATGGATTGAACTAGAAATTATCATAATGAGTGAATTCACCCAGAAGCAAAGAGTCAAATGGTATATACTGATTTATATCGAGACACTAGCCCAAGGGGCATGTCCCATGAAAGTCTTCACTTACCAGAAAAGTGGGTCAGAGGGGAGGACAACCTATTGGGACTCTAGGTGAGAGAAGCATGGGAGAATGGGGAAATAGAAGGATCCAGAGGGTCCTAGAAACCTACAGAATGAACATTATGATGCACGGATCTGGGTCCAGGGGTCCTGCTCAAACTATGGTACCAGCCAAGGACAATATGTGCAGTAAACTCCAAACCCCTACCCAGCCATTCTCCACCGTTGGACAGGGCATTCTCCACTGTTGAGTGGAGAGTGGGGTCTGACTTTCATGCCAACTCTGGTGCCCCATTTTTGACCATGTCCCTTTGATGGGGAGGCCTGGTGGCACTCAGAGGAAGGATAGCAGGCTACCAAGAAGAGACTTGATACCCTATGAGCATACACAGGGGGAGGAGCTCCCCCTAAGTCACAGACATAGGGGAGGGGAGTAGGGGGGAAAGCAGGAGGGAGGGAGGAATGGGAGGATACAAGGGATGGGCTAACAATTTAGATGTAATATGAATAAATTAATAAAAAAAAGAAAACAGCTATGAGACCCCTGCCCTCCATTCTTTATGTCCTCTGAACACATAGGTGACAAAGAGGCCTCCTTGCCATGAATAAACATGGTTCTGCCTAAGATCAGACCAAGCCTCTCTTTTTGTCTTCTGTCTCCGTTTTTTTAAGTAATCTAACATACTTCACTATGACTCATCCTGAAATTGTTTTCCAAGGTGCAAGCCAACCCTCGGGCTTTAAGAGATTCCCTTCTACTCACAGATGACAATATCAAGTTGTATTCCCTGCTGACTGTGACAGCTGAGGATATCAGTAACATGACCAAATGGGACCAAGCTCATCCATTTGATAAAGCTTATAGAGACAAGCCCTGAGGTGGGGGAAGATGTCCCTTTAAGAATTATTATTTCTATTTTTATCCCTCTCTTATAAACTTGAATTAAAAAAATAAAATTAACAAGTAACCAGTTGCCCATGGAGTTCCATAAGGACTGCTTTCCTTGAGCTTCCCCTCCCCACCCCCACCCCTCAGCCCTCACCTTATCTGCCTCTCAGCTCCTCGTTTGTTCTCTCCCAGGTGCCAGGATTCACTTGTGTCCTGTTACCTGCACTTTAAAACCTGATTCTCCTGATGGTTCTTTCTTGTTTCACAGCCTTTCCCCACATAAACACACACACACACACACACACACACACACACACACACACACACACGGATCCAAATATGAGTGAGAGGGGACATGCAGTGTTTGTCTTATTGAGCCTGGCTCATCCCATTGCATAATCTGATTCCATCTATCTTCCCACAAATGCTATCTTTTAAGGCTAAGTACAATTCTGTTGGCCATATGGACACATGTGTGTTACCCAGCCATCTGCTGGTAGTCATCTAGGCTGGTTCGTTTGCCGGATAGCGAATAGGGCAGCAGAAAACATGCTGTGCAAACATCTCTGCAGTAGATATAGACCTGACCCTTTTTTAAGGGTCTATCGCTAGCAGCCCTTTTCTGCCAGTCTTCTGTACCATTTCTTCTTATGTGAGGCGACTTTCTGTGCATCTTTGCTGTGGTCCTTGATATGGGGTCTAGAGTAGCCTTCCTGCAGGGGATCTTAATTTCTGTCTCTGTTGAGTTTGATGAGCAGACACTGTACCCTCCTTAGGGACAACCAGGCAGAATGCTGGACTCAGGCCACGGGTTTCTGCCTAACAATACTGGTCTTTGAAAGGAACTGGTTCACAAGAACTCTACTGTGACCCTTGACTTTTCCTCTCCTTCAGCCTCACCACTGCTACCTCCTCATGCCTGACTTCCTGTAATTTTCCCTGACTGACAGGAAGTCTCCCTGATCACTTCTGACACTTTGTACCTCTTGCTGCCTGTACCACATCCTGTCCTTGATTGACAGCTTTCTGGCAACCATGGCTTTTCAGCACCATGGGAAGCATGGTGCTGTATGTCTCAGCAGACACTTGCTTTATTTAAACGTCAACAGCCACCACGCAAAGAACCCGCAGTAAAGTTTAGAACTGAAAATCTGTGCTCCGTGGTATCTCGATTTATCTTCAAAGTGACTGGTTAAGGGGCGGGGACCTTGTTTCATTGAAAACATGTAGGCTTTCTCCTTGTGTTTCATTTAGAACCTCTGCACTAAAGGGGTAAGATCCCCCTTAGTGCAATGTCAGTGGCCAGAGCAGAAAGTACTGGATGGGGCCCTGGGTGAAGGGAACCTGTAGAGAGAGCTGGTCTGAAGTCAAAAGTTAGGCATCTAAGAAACAACAGTGCCAAATGGAAAACAAATTGCAGAGCAGGTCCAGCCTGGCTGGCAGCAGCTGTGCAGAGCGGCTCTCAGGGAGCAAACGCTATGCATGCTTTCCCTTTTCATTGTAAAGGAATGGTTTTTGTAAAGGGTAAGATCATATAAAGCAAACAAGTGCTAAAGGCATTATTTAAGCTCATAATTTAGGGAGGGAACTAGGCGATTGGTTGCTGGAGCCTCGAAGCACAAGTTTATCTAGAAAATCCAGGAATGTCACCTGACTGTTGCAGAGGAGGCAGAACTGGCTTTTCCAGGGAGGGGAGTCTCTCCCATGAGACTGGGGCATTGCATATCTGCAGACAAAAACTGGTTGGCATGGCTATTGCTTTTCCACCCTGTTGTAAAACAGAGTGCAGCCCCATGGGGTCATTTTTCATCCAAGGGCAAACACCCCTGCCCCACCTTGCAAAACCCCAGCTTCCCTGAGTAAGCCACTGGCCTCTAGAGCCAGTGCTGCTCCTGCTGCTAATGATGATAATATTTTGCAGTGTTGGGCAATAGAAGCCAGGGCTTTAAACATGACAGTGTAATGTTCTACCACTGAAAACCACACACACACAGTGAAGACACAGAGAAGGGAGGAATACATTGCTCACAGTGGTCTTACACTAGTTAAAGGGTGGCGTGTTGCACAGCAGGGAACGCTCTGGGACAGAAGGGCCGAAGGAGAGGACATCACTGCTTCTGGATTGACTGTGTTTGTAAACGGAATTCCGAATCACCAAGAAGCAGAATTGAGTTAAGATTTTAACATACATTACCGAACCCGAGCTGGTCCTTTGATAGCAGCCTGTAGTTTGGTAACAGACTAACCTCCCTGTTTCCCCTGTCACCTCAGGCAGGATCTTGTAATTAAATTTAGGACATCTTAGAAATGTTACCTGGGCATTCACTGGATATTTGCATAGGTTTATCACTCTGGGGATAAGGAGGAAATTACTGTACTTGCCTCAGTGTCTTCTTTTCCCCTCATCTTGGTCATAATGTGGTCAGTTAGGGTGGTTGGTAGCCTTTTGTGGGCCGAGTTGAATCATCTACAGGTGACCTCTCATATAATCCTCCTCATTGGAGCTTATTTGTTCAGTTGTAGCCCTGCCAGGTGCCTCCCATCCTGCTCCACACCTTTCCCCACCAGCCTAGGCCAAGCCCAGCTAACCTGACTGAGGAGCTCACTCAGTCCTAATTCATCAACAGGCAAAGTGATGTAACATGTCGCCTGGATTGTGACCCACCTTTATGAGTCAACTTCATCAGCTTGTTTTTATGGAATTCCAACCTGTGGCGTTAGCCTAACACACACACCTTAGGCTCAGGTGCCTCCTGGTCTCCGGCTTAGATGCAGTGCCATGGCTGTTTTCCTGGGGCTTTGTTCATCTGTCCCCACCTAGAATTCTCTCTGTTCCTGACAAGCAGCTACTCCTCATTTCCCCCTGATTCATGTAAACAGGCTTACACACCTACCCCATCCAATACAGTCTGTATTTTTAAATGCCATTTTAATTTCAAACCCCTTATTACAAGTTGATTTCTTCTGTCCCTTCACTGGAACAACAGCCCGCCCCTCCCCCCCCAAGTGTATGTGTGTATCTCTGTGTGTGTGTGTGTGTGTGTGTGTGTGTGTGTGTGTGTGTTGGGGGTCCCAGGGGACATTTCCTTCTCCAATCTGGAGTTTGAGTCCATGGTCTCACAATACCGGGCAAGTGCTCTACCAATCAATTACACACCCAATTCAGATCTGTGTTCCTGGGCTATATATATATATATATATATATATATATATATATAGATAAATAAATAAATAAAAAGACTTCCCACACCTTTGCTGAGTAAATAAAAATATTTTGATCCAGGCTTGGCCGGTGATACAGATCTGTAATCACAGCTATTTGGGAGTCCAAGGTAGAAAGATTCCAAGTTCAAAAACTTCCTAGGCTATCAAGTGAGTTTAAGGCCAGCCTATGCAACTTAGCACTAGTGTATGTCAGAAAAAAAAAAGTAAAGATAGGGCTGGGTATGTAGCTTTTAGTATGACATATATATTTGATCCTTGACAGCTTTCATATCTTAATAGATAATATATATGCCTTATAATATATATAATCATTACTACGAATTGGTTCGGTTATGTAAATATAAATTTGGCAATGTGCATTAAGAGCTTTGACAATGCTTTGGGGAGACAGCTAATTCAGTAAAGTGATTTCCTCAGAAGCATGAGACCCTGGGTTTGACCCTCAGAATCTACATAAAAATGCCAGGTGTGTGTGTGTGTGTGTGTGTGTGTGTGTGTGTGTGTGTGTGTGTGTGTAGGGGGTTTGCTTGTATTCTCAGTGCTGGGGAGGAAGAGACAGGTGGGTTTCTAGGATTGCTGGCAAAGGAGGTTCATTACTAGCCTGTGGTTTAGCTCCAGGCAGTGAGAGGCCTGCCTCAGAGGAAGTGGATGGATTCCAGAGAGTGACACTCACGTTATCCTCAGGCTTCCATGTGCAGGCACACACATGCACCTGGACACTAATACACACACACACACACACACACACACACACACGCAGAAACTAATATATATCTATATTATATCTATATAATTTTTAATTTCTTAATTTCATTTTTGAGAAATACACAAAAAATTAACCAATGGTATTGTTAGAGATTTAAAGACAAGATTCAGACTTTCAAAGAAAAGGAGTGAAAACAAGTGAGCATCTACATCAAATTTAAACCCTTCCCCACTTGGTCCTATCATGTTAAGTCTTCAGGTCCCTGTCACATTGCTTGCTGTTTCCCGCTGGCCCTGGCAGAACTGAGAGCAGCCAGTGTGTCAGCCAAGAGCACTCAGGCAGTCTGGCAGGGAAAGCAGAAGACGGGTTCTCTTAGCTGAAGCTTAGAAAGCATCAGCCGCCTTTCCAGGGCTGGCACGAGGCAGTTCTCATGCTGCCAAAAACCCTGCAAAGCTTCCAGCTCACTGAGCCGCTGACAGAGATTAACACTGTAGTAATAGTTACTGCAACTAGAGACTAAAAACCACAAGGTTGGCAACATCATTGTAGCTTCACACACAACACACACTGGACATTCTAATCTATTTATAGAAACTTCAGTGATGACCCCTGTTGCTAAAATTCCTTCCCGGGTACAGATATGTGTGTGTGTGTGTGTGTGTGTGTGTGTGTGTGTGTGTGTGTGTGTGTGTGTAGATACACAGCAACTTCTATCCCTCCTCCTAAGGTTGCAATGGCAAATCTAAATATGATTCCACCCAAGTTTACTCCCAGGAACCAATGGGGTTTTTTTCATTAATTAATTTATTTATTGCAGCCCCCTCATTCCTCTCCTCCCTGTCCTACCCTCACACTCCCCTAACCCTACTCCCCCCATTTCCTTGCACGCTTCCCCCCCAGGGCACTAGCCCACCCTGGCACATGAAGTTGGAGCAGGACTAAGCACTTCTTCTCCCACTGAGGCCAGACAAGGCAGCCAAGCTAGGGGAAAGGGAGTCAAATACAGAAAACAGAGTTAGAGACAGACCCCGCCCCAATTGTTAGGGGACCCACATGAAGACCAAGCTGCACATCTGCTACACATGTGTAGGGGATCTAGGCCCAGCCCATGCATGCTCTTTGGTTGGTGATTCAGTCTCTGTGAGCCCCCATGGGCCCAGGTCCGGTTACTCTGTAGGTCTTCTTATGGTGTCCTTGACCCCTCCAGCTCCCTCAACCCCATCCTCCCCTCTTCCACAAGACTCCCTGAGCCCCATGTCCCTTTCCATAAGTCTCCACATGTCAGGAACCAGTGATTTTATTCAGCTTCCTTATAGATCGTGAGAGGTTACCTACAGGAGTGTGGCTGCTTCTCCCTCACAAGGCTGCACTAGAAAATCTTTACTCAGCAGGAATGATGGCTGGCCCATAGCCACATAGATGGAACTCCTTCCCCTAGTCTTCCCTGGCCCATATACTCTAGCCCCTCTGTGAGGCAACAAGCCCCCATGCAATTAGGGCAGAGTTGCACACAGTGGGTGCTGGGCAGCAGTTGGGTACTCTGGTGAGGGTTCTGCGACCTTCCCTGCTCCTGCACGAGGAAGTGTGAACAGCCAGCAACCCTACCTGGGGTGATCTTGACCACCTGCACACAGCTGAACTCCTGAAGATGGGGGTTACTTGGCTCAGACCACAGTCACAAACAACAGCCCTCACTTCTTTCAAGTTCCTAAGTGTCCCTCCTGAGCACATACGGCCCTAGGTCTCCTGCTCCCTTTTCCAGAGCTGTAGCCCGTGGCCAGCAGCAACAGCCACATATACTCCATCCCTTGTGAAAGGTTGCAGTGCAGAGTAGACCACGCGCAGAAAAGAATTATGCAAATGCCATCTGTTCCATTAAGTCAGCACCCGATAGACAGGAAGGTTGTAAAACCAAAGCGTGCAAGGGAAAAGCTCTACGCTTGCAGATTATCCGTGGGCACAGCAGAGAAGCATCCAACCCACCCACCAGATCCATAAGGAAAGGACAGCAACAAACCCCCAAACGAAATGGAAATCCCCTTTCATCTTCCTGTGTCCTGTGTGCTGCATTCCGGGAACACCCTCAAATCATAATGGTGGGTTATTAACCACAATGACCCTTGGCTTTAGAAAACATCTTTTACTTAAAAACAAGGCCTCACTGGACCTGTGAACATAGTTATACGCGTCACACATGAATACGTCTGACAGTTACAACACACAACACGACTGACATAAAATAATTGCTGGCCAGTGCTTGGCAATGCTTCGCTAGAAATAAATATTACTATTTAAGTCACAGGTACTCACAAAAAGTTTGCTGGGTGGATTGAGGTGGGCTTAAGGCCTCTATGAGGATATGAAAGTGAGGCCTGAGGAATCATATCCTAGTTTAAGGCAGACCTAGCACACGCCCGGGGCACGCAAGGCTATTTAACACAGCTGTATATACATACAAATACATTCTTCCTTGTGTTGATATCTGAACATCACACAATTTAAAATAAGGAGGCAGACATAGAGATGAAAATTCTATATAAACAGTTAAATCTTAGCTTCGTACAGTTTTCTGTACAAAAGTCGCTCTTTTTATAGGGCTTGGTAGCGTTCACATTGTGCAGAGATCTCCTAGGGACTAGCCAGGTGTGAAGAACACCTCTGACACGCCGCCGGGAGACCTGGGAGTGACGTGGTCTCAATAATACATGTTCTTATCCCACCAGCCTGTGGAGGCAGAAAAGGGTAAATCAGAAACAGAGAGCCTGTGGGAGGCGGTGACCAAGCATTACAAATCATGCTCCTAAACAGGGGGCCCATTTCATCGGCCAGCTCCTTGCCTTCAGCTGGTCTGGTTTCCAGCTTGGCAAAATCCGAACTAAAGCCATCTAAACCATTACTCACTTCCAGGGTAGAGCCGGATGAACAATTTTCGCATCTCATCGTACACCCAAATCAAAATGGCGTGTGGTACAGCTACAAACCAGTACTGAGCCCTGGAAATAAAAGGAGGAAAGTGGAGGCGGGCGTGGTGGCGCGTGCCTTTAATCCCAGCACTCTAGGGAGTCAGAGGCAGGCGGCTTGCTGTGAGTTCGAGGCCAGCCTAGTCTACAAAGCAAGTCTAAGACAGCCAAGATAACACAGAGAAACCCTGTCTCAAACACAAACAAACAAAAAACCGAAACCAAACCAAAAACAAACAAACAAACAAAAAAGTGAGCCCTGGATTGTCCAAAGAGATCCTGGTCAGTGGCAGAGGCAGGGGCGGGAGCTTTCTCTATCTAGAAATAGCCAATATACTACACCACTCAACACAGGCCTGCCAAGGTCTTACTTGAGATGGGACTGCTAAAAGCTACATTGGCCTCTGAGGAAACCTGTTGGATGAGAATGGTGATGGTCCAGTTAGGCCTGGAAAACACCTTTCTTCCTTTGGGAAACAGGAAGGTGAAAGGATGGGTTTCCACAGCTTAGGATCCATTTAATCTCTTTGGGGGAGACTGGAGGAAGAGCCCGTGGGAACCTGAGTGTTTATTCAGGTTATGAGCTCAGGCCAGAAGCTGGCTTCTTACTGAGTGCCACTGAAGGCCACCTCACCTGAGCATGGTGAAGCTCAAAGCGTTGACACTCCCGAGACCGTAGGACAGGATCAGTGCGACAATGATCTGTGAGGCGATCCCCACCCAGATGACTTTATTTCTGCAACACACACATACAAGCAGATGCTGAATTTCCACGTGTCTGTGGTCGTGCACACAGCAGACCATGCCACAGGCCAAGTCAACACCTCATCTGTCTCAGGCATAGGCTGTTAGAGGGTCCTGAGACCATTGTTAGCTCTACACGACAGGCTCACTGACCACCCCGGGGGCAGGCATGGAGGTACCTGAAGAGGCCCTGCTGGAAAATGGAGTTCCTCCGGGTTTTCCTGATGATCAGGTCAGCAATTTGTTGGACCATGATGGCGACAAAGAAAGCCGTGTAGCCTGTCGATTCCAGGTATTTTCTCTGATACCGTGTCTGTCAAGAGGTAGAGACAGATGAGATCACAGGACCGTGGAGGAGGAAAACTGAAATCTGATGTTCTTTTCCTACTTCACCCAGATTAGGGGTAGACTATTACCATGCGTTCAGAAAGAAATTCTCTTGAAACAGACGCTAAGGAACAGGCACTAACTTATAAATATTACTCCATTGTGGAAGTTGGGTTGGTTTAAAAGTCCACATCCTTATGGGTGAGATGTGTTTCTTGAGTGCAGAAGAACGTTGGATCTTGTTTATGCATTAACTCTGGTGCCCCACCTTTGACCACGTCCCCTGGATGGGGAAGCCTGGTGGCACTCAGAGGAAGGATAGCAGGCTACCAAGAAGAGACTTGATACCCTATGAGCATATACAGGGGAGGAAGTCCCCCTCAGTCACAGTCATAGGGGAGGGGAGTAAGGGGAAAATGGGAGGGAGGGAGGAATGGGAGTATACAAGAGATGGGATAACAATTGAGATGTAATATGAATAAATTAATAAAATATATTTTAAAAAATAAGTAGAAGTCCACATCAATTGCTGAACTAATGGAAAAAGAGAGACGAAGCTGAATCTTCTCAACAGCCATGTTACCCGGGATCTTCCAGACTCAGTAGCTGACAAGCATCCAAGTCTGTCTCCTTGAGATCGTTCACGGAAGTAGAGGTTCCATAACAGTATGGGTGGGCAGGGAGGAGAGTGGAGAGGGACCAGGTGGTGCTGGCCAAAGGACTCTTGACTCACCCATTCCTGCCCATAGCTATCTTCCAAGTCATTTATATCCTCTGTTTCCCACGCTACCCTCAGGTTGATGAGAGAGTTGGGCCAAAAGCCCTGCTGTGCGTAGACGGTGAAATACACGAGGAAACCGCCTAAGGCTTGCATAAGACCTGAAAGAGTGAAAGATTCAAATGAGAGTGGTATCCTGGGCCCAGAGAGCTGTGCCCAGTTCTCGAACTCTTTGGGGCCATCCATCCGTCTGCCCTGCCTAGGACTGGAATTGTGGCACCTGCGCCTCCGCGGTACCGAGTCAAGGGTGAGGAACTGCGGATTTAACTCACACAAACACACACACACACACACACACACACACACACACACACACACACACACAATAACACAGTGAGTCCCTCATGCTAAGAGAGCAGCAGCAGTGGTGGCAGCAACAGCTTTTATTCAGTGTTCAAAGAGCCTTCTTATAGGCAGCAAAACAGAAATGCCACTTGCAGGTGAAAGCCCTCAAGAGGTGATTGCACACAGGAGGAAAAGTCCTGAGGAGGGGAGGGGTGCGTTCTCAGAGCAGTAAACATGGCTAGCTAACCAACATAAACCAACAGACACAGAAGCTGCTAGAAATGGGACATGAAACAGCAAGGCAGGCAGCCCAGTCGGGCCTGGTTCCTTCATGGAGTGAGTTCTTTGGGAGGGATCTTGTATAGCGAGGTATGTAGGGGGGATGACCAGTACACCCTCCTCATACCAATGTGCAAGTAAGAGTAGATGGCCAGCTCCTTGTTCACCAGTCTGTCTTTCTTCTTGTGGCGAGGTTTCCTGTTCATAATGTCACTTTCAGCTTTCTCATAGGCCAAGGCGATTGAGGGAATCTAGAGAAGAGAAGATGCCATGAAACTGAATCCTGGAAGGCAGAGTGATGGTAAGCAAGGAGGGCCCAGAAGAGGGAGGCAGTCGGTGGCAGGGTTGGGGAGCAACGCTGGCATGCAGGGCACAGATAACAAGGTGCATTGTCTATATGAGATTTAAAAGCATCATCTTTTAAAAACCAGTCTGCTTTGGGGCTGAGGGTGTGACTCAGCGGCACCATGGTGCTTCCAAGAGGCACAAACCAGGCCTTGGGTTAAAAAAAAAACAAAAAGCCGATCTGCTTTCTAAAATATTCAGATGCTGGCAGTTCTCAATAAAGCTCATTATAACCCTCACATCCGTCGTAAAACACTATCCTTCCCCTTCGGCATACAGATAGACCACAAAGCAATGTGGTAGAGCAGTGGTGCGCTCACATGGGTCCTATGCCCACATTCAGACTTGCAGAGGTCTGGGTGGGGCTAGAGAATTTGCACTTCAAAACTGGTCCACACTCATCACTACAGGATGAGAACATGGGGTGGGGTGGGGGGGCGATATAGGAAGCCTGGAATATTGGGATATGAGTGCACTCTGTTTAGGAAGGACATCTCAGATCCTTTCTCAGAGATAAAAATCTTTTCTTTTTTCCTACAAAGCAGGGACCAGACCTAGGTGCTGCTCAAAAGTGTGGGGAGGGGCGGGGGGAAGGCCATGGTCAGGGCAGCTTCTGTGCTGTGACTTCAGCTTGCTCTCTGTTGCTTTTTCTCTCCTTGGCCTGGGTAAGTCAGAGCCCTATGGGCGTTTTTGTGGAGCTTTGTTTACATGGACACAGGCTGGGAGACAGGGAGTCTAGATGGGTGATGGTTGGAAATAACAACAAAGCCCTGAAGACGCACACACAAACTATCCCTCATTGCAAGAGCCAGCCCCAACTAAACAGCAAAAATTGAAGGTGCCATTTCATCTGTGTTTAGTGGGGCGGTTCCAGATCATGGTTATCTAACGTAACATGGGCGACTGTGGGGCCATCTTTTAAAGGCACAACCTTTTCCCCAGAGCATGATTGTGTGGTCGATTCTCCAAACACTAGGACTTGAATGGATGATGACGGCATATTCTTCAAGAGGGCCCAAACTCATGTCTTTAAAAGAAAAAAATTCAGTACTGGAAATCAAGCTCACTAAGCTATGCCCCCTGCCCTGAGTCTTTTCTTAAAAATCTTATCCTGGTGTGATTTTCACTTCCAAATACTTGGCAGATATCTCTAGGCCACTGCTGGGAAGTGTGGTCTATGGACCAGCAGAATAACTGTCACCTGGGAGCTCATTAGTAATGGAGAAATGGCCCCATGGCACAGAAGTTTGAGAAGCATTGACTTGTCCATCATGAGGCTCTTGGGGGCAGCAGATATGACCTTTATATCCCTGGGGGCTATTATCAGACCTTCCGGTGCCACTTACAATGTCCGTGCCCAGGTCGATGAATAGGATAGTGATGGTGCCGATAGGCAGGGGGATGCCAGCAATGATGTAGATCAAAAAAGGGCAGAGCTCGGCAATGTTCTTCGTCAGGGTGTACGCAATGGTCTTCTTCAGGTTGTCAAAGATCAGGCGACCTAGGGGACAACATGTCTCTTTATAGGACTTGCTTCTGGTCCCCCAGGAAACCTGGCTACCAGAAAGACACCCTGAGACCCCCACTCACCTTCCTCCACCCCCGTGACTATAGATGCAAAGTTGTCATCTAGCAAGACCATGTCGGCTGCATTTTTGGCAGCGTCAGAGCCGGCTATCCCCATAGCAATGCCGATGTCTGCCTTCTTTAGGGCTGGAGAGTCATTCACTCCGTCACCTGTCACAGCGACAACTGCATCCTGAGGGGACCCAGTGAGAAAACAGGAATGAGGCGGGTGAAAGGCCACAGGTCCACCAGGAAGCATACCAGAACCCCTTTTGTCTTGAGGCTGGAGAACTACTAGAGACAAAACGATCTCTTTGGGTAGGTGGGTGGGTGAGTTAAAGATGGACAATCTTAGAAGTAAGAATAAGAAGCTCTGACAGAGACATGTGCAAATGAAGAAATTAAAATAAAAAACTCTGGTGTGCGTTCCCAAACAAAACGAGATGTTTGACGGAGTCAGCCTTCCATACTGATGAGTTGTGAATTTACAGATTCAACCATTCATATAGAAACATTTTGGTGTATACGCACAGATTTTCCTGGCATTGTTCCCCCCCCAAACAGTATGGAATATCAGGCATTTATGCAGTATTGACATTACATTAGGTGTTAGGAATAATCTGGAGATGATTTAAAGTCCATGGAATGTGAGCACTTTCTATATAAATATTAATTTTAGAAATGGGAGTTGAGTGGTGGTGTGTGTGTGTGTGTGGTTTTTTTTTTTTTTTTTTTTACTTGTAAGTGTTCCAGAAACTACTTCCCTGGGGTTACCAAGGGATGACGGTTTCTTATGTCTTGTTTCCTTTATTATATGTATTTACTTTTAGAAAGCCTGTCTATATCTACACCTTACTACAGTGGTATGTGCTTGAATGGCTTCCCCACCACAGCTGATGTTCTTCTGATAAAATAAAGGAAGACAGAGGATGTGTGGCTGTGGGATGGTCTCAAAGATGAACTGAACTTCACTCCTCCCAACAGCTGCCCCTCACGCCTTCCCCGTCATCTGGGAGCTGCGGCTGTCCTACCTGCCTCTGGCAGCCCTCCACAATGATCAGCTTCTGCTGGGGTGATGTTCTGGCAAATACGATTTCTTGGTAGTTGGTTAAAAGCTCATCCAGTTGCTCTGGGGTCATGTCCTTCAGCTCCATGCCAGTCACCACGGCGGCTTTAGCTTCTCTAGAAGGGTCATAAGAGACAGGGTAAAGCCAAAGGCCAGATCTTGTGTTGAAACACAGTTCTGGGCATGGTTTCCATGTCAAGACATTAGCAGAAGCGGAAACAAGAAGCCATTTCCTGTTGTCCTATGACAGTGGGAATAAAATGTCAACTAGCCTTTGTTCCCTCCGGAAATGGGCTAGAAATGGTGCTTCCCGGGGCAATGCTTTACCACACAAGAAAGACTAGAAAATTGGCTGCTTTGGGATGAATGCCGAGCTCAGAGCTTGCTGAAGTATTTATTCACTAAGCCCTGGGTCCCATCACTAGCACCACAAAACAAATGCACACACAAATCCTGTTCTTCCCCAGAATCCCATTGTGCCGATACACATAGGTAAGATGCCTTTTTGCTGTTTCAGGTTTACAGAGGCCCACTGTGTGCTCTGTGCTATGTTGAGAGAATGATTTACAGAAGCCTTTGAGCAAAATCACTATCCGCCAACTGTAAAAGACTCTAGGACTTGATTGTGCAGATATAAATGTGCTCCTCCTCTAATGAACTCTTCAGACACTTTCCACTATCCTGAGCAGATCTCAGAATCCCTTACTTGGTTTGCCAATAGGGCCAAGTGCAGCCTTCAAGGTCCAGCACAGGTTGGGCTGTTGAACTTCCCATCTTCCTGGGGTCTCCCCTCCCACCCCCTGAACTCCTTGGTTCTGAGACTCTAATGCTTCTACTCCCCTGAGGTCTGTACATGTTTCCTTTGCCAGGGCTGGGCCTTTGTCACTTCAGCTTCCCTTGACGGATACTTCATATTTTAGCCTTCTCTAACCTAAACTGCTGCAGGCACAAAACAGTGCATGCCTCATTCTTTGTGTGCTGCAAGTTTTGAGGTTTTCCACATTTGCTTTTCCTGTTAATACCAAATACTGGAATTATAGCAGTTAGTTCTAGGTCTTTCTAATTGCTAGTATAAACTCTCAAGGTAACCACACCCATGAATATATAGGCAGCACAAATTGGACTCAACATTAAAGGACAAGAAGTTAAAAGAGGATGTGGGGTGGATCTGGGAGGAGTTGGGGGAGGAGGAGAGAGCAAATATGCTCTAAACACATTGTATGCATATATAAACTTTCAAAGAATTAATAAAATATATTTTTAAAAAGTATATTAAGGCAAGGTAAAAGGAAAACACATTCCTTTCCTTCTGATAGCTGCCTGTGTGGTTATATAAGAGGCTAAGGAGCCAGAGCTGAGCAAGTAGATAAATAAAAACATTGGCACAAAGTATGCACTTGTGTTGGGGATGTGGTGTGGCCTTATGGTAGAGCACAAGCCTAGGTTTCACAAAGTAAACAATCAAACAAACAGAATAAATAAGCACTCCATTTCACTCCTGGTCAGTGTGGTGGCAACTAGCATGAAAATGTGCGGTCCTAAACAAACAGACAAGTCCCAGCCCTGTTTTTGCAGAGGGCTGTTTATTTATACAAAGGAGTGATGACAAGTCTTGGTTGGGCCAACTGTCGCTGTGCCCAGAGGCTCTCACTGCTGTATTCTGCCTGGTAATTACTAGTCCCTGGCAGCTGTGTGTTGCGAACAGGCCTAACTGCCTGGGTAATTTAGTTCATTGTTCTTCCCTTTCTCCCCGATGCATAAAAGAAGATGCCACTGGTAACACTCTACTCAACACACCATTCTGGAGTCTTAGATTCATTATGTCATTCAAAGCCCAAGCAGCTCCTTCCCTGTGTGTCTCCTCATTAAATATATTTTTCTCGTCTCCTTGGCTAGATGGAAAGTTCCCCACTGGTAGGGACAGTGTCTGCTCCAGTGTCTGGCATAAAGCCTGGCATATAGCTTGAAGGCAACAAGAATTGATAGATAAACGAATAAACGAATGATAGGTGGATGGGTGGAAGACAGACGTGATTCAAAGAATAGAGCTTCCATCCCGCCTGCTAAGTAGAAAAGGAGACTATGTTTGCGTGGCTCCACATTATGACGTCAACTGAATATGCAAATAAGTGCCCACGATGCTCGCTCACTGTCAGCGGGTGGTATGCATGACAGCAGAATGATTCTCAACATCCTTAACTGTACAAGTAGGTCATATAGTGAATACTCTATTGTTAACCTACATCCAACTTTTCTTCATTGAATTCTGAAGTACCAGACAATGCTATCAATACAGCGCTTGGCATGTACCAGATATTTAAAAATTGTTTTCGGGGAATGAATGAATATAAAGTACAAATCAAGCCAGATAGCTCTCCTCTGGGAGTGTGTTGACCCAAAGGGTAATTTTTTTCAAAATAATTTTTTTATTAATTTATTCTTGTTACATCTCAATGGTTATCCCCTCCCTTGTATCCTCTCATTCTTCCCTCCCTCCCATTTTCCCCTTACTCCCCTTCCCTATGACTGTGCCTGAGGGGGACTTCCTCCCCCTTTATATGCTCATAGGGTGTCAAGTCTCTTCTTGGTAGCCTGCTATCCTTCCTTTGAGTGCCACCAGGTCTCCCCCTCCAGAGGACATGGTCAAATATGAGGCACCAGAGTATGTGTAAAAGTCATATCACACTCTCCACTCAACTGTGGAGGATGCTCTGACCATTGGCTAGATCTGGGTAGGGTTTTGAAGTTTACCGCCTGTATTGTCCTTGGCTGGTGCCATAGTTTGAGCGGGACCCCTGAGCCCAAATCTGCCTATCATAATGTTCTTCTTATAAGTTTCTAGGACCCTTTGGATCCTTCTACTTTGCTATTCTCCCATGCTTCTCTCATCTAGAGTCCCAATAGGATGTCCTCCCCTCTGTCCCAGTTTCCTGGTAAGTGAAGGCTTTCGTAGGACATGCCCCTTGGGCTAGTATGCAGATATAAGTGAGTATATACCATTTGACTCTTTCTGCTTCTGGGTTAACTCACACATTATGATCATTTCTAGCTCAATCCATTTATCCACAAATTTCGGGAATTCCTTGTTTTTAATAGATGAGTAGTATTCCATAGTGTAAATGTACCAAAGGGTAACTTTTGGTCACTAGCAAAAGTCTTTAGAGTCAACAGGGCCCAGTGGGTAAGAGCTTGGCCTTCTGCGCCATTGTCTCTGTGGTTACCTTTTGTTGACTTGCTCCACAGCAATGTTGCGGCGTTTTGCGATGTCTTCCACTGTTTCATTGTTGGCTGATATGATTCCTACACTCTTGGCAATAGCTTTGGCTGTGATAGGGTGATCGCCTGTGACCATAATAACCTAGAACACAGAGAGCAGGGACTTGTGGGTAATGAGGAGCTTTGCTGGCTAAGTAGGGGTTATGTTCTGGGTCAATATTTACTAAAATACTGCCTGCTCTCAAAGGGCCCAGAGAGAGCTGTGGTTTTGCTCATGGGCAATTCTGGATCTCAGACACCACTGTTTCTGAAGGATGCCCTGGTCCTGTCTAGACCACCCTTTCACCCAGGCTTCTTACATATCCCCCCATGACACTAGAGGAAGCCTTTCCCTTTCTTATCTTTACCTATTGGTGTCTCCTAGAGACAATATTGTGCAGCTTTAATAGTCGGAATGCTAACAAAGCAGTGAAATTTATATTTGACTTTCAAATCACGAACACAAATGGATTATGGAAAATAAAGTACTAAAACCTTTTATTATCTATCATAGTACAGGGCAATGGTTCTCAACCCTTTGGGGGGGGTCACATATCAGATATCTTGCATATTGGATATTTAAAATGTATAACAGTAGCAAAATTACAGTTATAAAGTAGCAATAAAATAATTTTTGGTTGGGGGTCATAATTACAGTTATGAAGTGGCAACACAATATTTTTTTGGTTGGGGGTCATAATTACAGTTATGAAGTGGCAACACAATATTTTTTTTGGTTGGGGGTCATAATTACAGTTATGAAGTGGCAATGCAAATTTTTTTGGTTGGGGAACAGTATCAAAGGGTCAAAGCATTAGGAAGGTTGAGAATCACTTCTCTAGGCCACTATAATTCATGGCACCAGCAAGTTTTTCTCCCTGTAGCTACTGCTGGTTCGTCCTACGCATATTGTTGTCTTGTTTTTTGAGGGCAGCTGCTGAGATCTCAGCAGAGTGAAGGAAGGCCTAAAGCAAGAATTATAATGCTCCTTGAAGAGAACTGGAGACTGACAATCGGCTGTGCGGGTTGTCCTTAGAAAGCAACATGACAAACAGTGCAGAAAGCAACACTCACCTTGATCCCTGCACTCCGACACTTGGTGACTGCGTCTGGCACCGTGGACCGAGGGGGATCGATCATGGACAGAAGGCCCACAAAGCAGAGGTTGGAAGTGGGGAAGTTTATGGTGTCCACATCAAATGGGTAGCCTTGGGGGAACTCCTCTGCTGGCAAGTAGAGGTGACAGAAACCTGGGAGAGGAAAGCACGTCAGGGTTAGTGAATCCAGGATGAAGGGTGACAGAAGGCAAAGAGTTGAGAGATCACGGCGCGGCTTGGTGGTGGAGGATACGCTTAGCATGCAGGAGGGACTAGGTCTGACCCAGAGCAGAAGGAGATGGCATGATGGCACACGCTCGGCCCTTCACTAGTTTACCAATACGTAGCATGTACTACAGTGGTTCAGTCCCTTCTTAGTGCATGTTTCTAGAGAAAGACACACTTGGCCCAAATCCATCTGAAAGCAATGTCCCATGTGCTTGTCACATTCTTTGCTATGCTGCACATGTGACAGCTAACATAACTATGGTGAGACGTGCTTTACTTCTGAAGATGGCTCTGGTGAGTGGCGGGGCTAACACGGTGTGGTGTAGCACAGAGCTGCACTTCAGCCACGGGGAGAGGCAGAACAAACAGCCTAGATGTTTTCCATGGAAGAAGGAGTGGATCGAGGAGACCATTGCGCACACAATTTGCTGCGTGAGTTGGGTGAAAGAACTGTTAAGTGTCTGGGGAGTGGTAGAAAACTCAGTCTGAATCAAGCTAAGTCCAGGAGAGAGGCCAGCAGCAAGCCAGGTAGAACCGTACTCTTCTCTGGCCTACCAGCCTCTGGGCTTGAGGTCAAAGGCACTCCTGGGTCTGGTAGACCTCCCAGATCATGGGACTTCTATCAGTTTTTACATCAAATAGTCTTTACTTTGGCTCACTGCTTCCTACATTTCAGTGAGCAGGCCAAGAGGTTAAACAGGAGGTTCCTAGAATGACTCTTCTCAGATAAGGGCCAATCTTTGTTGAAAAGATTGCTTGGTGCTATGGGTTCTGTAAGGCATGTTTAAATGAGATTAGCATCTCATTTGTGCATTTTATCTGCCATACAAACTCAGACATCCTGTGGAAACACACATTCCACAGATTCCCAGTCCAGTGGTAAGCACTTTTGTGGTGCTTAATGGTTAGCCGTGGGCTGTGAACTCATTGCTCTGTAGCTCTGACTAGGTACCATTCAATCAACCCGTGCTTCTGGCAGCAGAACACACTGCCCCATCACACCGCTTCAGTGATGGACTTTCTCAAGATCCTTCCATCTCAAGATGAAAGCAGCCGACTCTTAATGAGACCAGTGTCTCTCCTCTCATTGCCTGCAACAAGGATTGCCCTCGACAAACCCAACTCTGACCACTCACCCTGTGGTGAAGCTTTCGGTACTCTCCCCTAAATGTAAGGCAAAATACCAATGCCTCAGCACACATTTAAGGACTGTACATCATAGCCTCAATCATCTCTTTGGCCCTGTTTCCTGCACCCACTCCGTTTCATCCACCCCTCAACACTGCATGGGCCACGTGCTCTACCATGTGCATACGTGTCATCCCTTTCTTCCTCCTCTTAGCCTTTGCAATCCTCTTGTGTGGATACTTTCCCTTCCCTCCATTTAAATACTGCAACTCAAGAACCAGTTTAAAATCTGATTCCTTCTATAAAGTCTCTGAATATGTCTGGAACCAATCCCCTTGTCCTCAGTGTAATCATACAACAATCGCTCACGTGCTTCTCCCTCCACTCCCCGCTCCAGTGCTGGGGATTGAACTCAGGACCTCACTCATGTTAGGCAAATTCTCCATCTACACTCCAGCCCCTCACACTCTTCTTTATACAATCCATGTGATGCCATGGCCGCTCTGCTGGTTATGGGGACTTCTTTCATGACTCTCAGGAGATTTTCTACTATACTTACCCAACACCCGCTCGCCCAGGCCTCCCAGCTCCATGTAGGCCGTGTGGAAGGCATCGGCAGAGCTCTTGTCCAGTGGCTGCTCCTGACCGTTGATCATGATGGTGCCGCACTTCTCTAAGATCCTCTCGGGGGCCCCCTTCATCACCATGAGGTAGCGTTTGTCGTTAGGGTCCTCTGTCTCGTGTATGGAGACCTGGGAGGGCATGGATTGGGCACATTAGCGCTGGCATCTGGAGAGTGGTTCTTCCAATTAGCAACAGGACAGGCAGGAGGAGTTTTGGGTTTTGTTTTGTTTTTGTTTTTTTCCCTTTCCATTTGCCCTCAGAGGTTAAAAGGGGAGGAAGAATCAGGGCACCCCCAAGCATGGCCTACCCTTTGTCATTTGTAACTCATAAATCTAGATTTGGGTGACCCAGAGGGGCATGCTGGAACCCACATTAGGTGCAGCTTGTATTTCACACAGACTCGGCCCTTTGAGGCCCTTGGAGGAGGCCAGGTGTACAAGCTTTGGACAATGGTGCTGTGAGAGTGGGAACTGGAAAACTCCTGGTCTCATTTCTCCCTCCCCTTGGTGAGCAAGTATCTTTTATGTGTGTGTGTGTGCGTATGTATGTATGTATGTATGTATCTGAGTGTACAGGTGTGTGCAGGTGCATGTACCTGTGTGTGTATGAGATTCACAAGCATTATGCACATTTGCACAAGCATGTGAGTATGTGCACACTGAACAAGTGAGGGGTAGGCATTTGATGCAAGAAAAGTGGTGGGAGTATGAAGAAAGATCAAGTGATAGGGCACGCCTGTGTGTGTGCTGGCACGAGTTGGTGTGTGTGTATGTGTGTGTAGGGCACGCCTGTGTGTGTGCTGGCATGAGTTGGTGTGTGTGTGTGTGTGTGTGTGTGTGTAGGGCACGCCTGTGTGTGTGCTGGCATGAGTTGGTGTGTGTGTGTCTGTGTGTGTGTGTAGGGCACGCCTGTGTGTGTGCTGGCATGAGTTGGTGTGTGTGTGTGTGTGCGTGTGTGTGTAGGGCACGCCTGTGTGTGTGCTGGCATGAGTTGGTGTGTGTGTGTGTGTGTGCGTGTGTGTGTAGGGCACGCCTGTGTGTGTGCTGGCATGAGTTGGTGTGTGTGTGTGTGTGTGCGTGTGTGTGTAGGGCACGCCTGTGTGTGTGCTGGCATGAGTTGGTGTGTGTGTGTGTGTGTGTGTGTGTGTGTAGGGCATGCCTGTGTGTGTGCTGGCATGAGTTGGTGTGTGTGTGTGTGTGTGTGTGTGTGTGTGTGTAGGGCACGCCTGTGTGTGTGCTGGCATGAGTTGGTGTGTGTGTGTGCGTGCGTGTGTGTGTAGGGCACGCCTGTGTGTGTGCTGGCATGAGTTGGTGTGTGTGTGTGTGTGTGTGTGTGTGTGTGTGTAGGGCATGCCTGTGTGTGCTGGCATGAGTTGGTGTGTGTGTGTGTGTGTGTGTGTGTAGGGCACGCCTGTGTGTGTGCTGGCATGAGTTGGTGTGTGTGTGTGTGTGCGTGCGTGTGTGTGTGCTGGCATGAGTTGGTGTGTGTGTGTGCGTGCGTGTGTGTGTAGGGCACGCCTGTGTGTGTGCTGGCATGAGTTGGTGTGTGTGTGTGTGTGTAGGGCACGCCTGTGTGTGTGCTGGCATGAGTTGGTGTGTGTGTGTGTGTGCGTGTGTGTGTAGGGCACGCCTGTGTGTGTGCTGGCATGAGTTGGTGTGTGTGTGTGTGTGCGTGCGTGTGTGTGTGCTGGCATGAGTTGGTGTGTGTGTGTGTGCGTGCGTGTGTGTGTAGGGCACGCCTGTGTGTGTGCTGGCATGAGTTGGTGTGTGTGTGTGTGTGTGCGTGTGTGTGTAGGGCACGCCTGTGTGTGTGCTGGCATGAGTTGGTGTGTGTGTGTGTGTGTGTGTGTGTGTAGGGCACGCCTGTGTGTGTGCTGGCATGAGTTGGTGTGTGTGTGTCTGTGTGTGTGTGTAGGGCACGCCTGTGTGTGTGCTGGCATGAGTTGGTGTGTGTGTGTGTGTGCGTGTGTGTGTAGGGCACGCCTGTGTGTGTGCTGGCATGAGTTGGTGTGTGTGTGTGTGTGTGTAGGGCATGCCTGTGTGTGCTGGCATGAGTTGGTGTGTGTGTGTGTGTGTGTGTAGGGCACGCCTGTGTGTGTGCTGGCATGAGTTGGTATGTGTGTGTGTGTGTGTGTGTGTGTGTGTGTGTAGGGCATGCCTGTGTGTGTGCTGGCGTGATTTGGGGTGTGTGTGTGTGTGCTGGCATGAGTTGGGGTGTGTGTGTGTGTGTGTGTAGGGCATGCCTGTGTGTGTGCTGGCGTGATTTGGGGTGTGTGTGTGTGTGTGTGTGTGTAGGGCACGCCTGTGTGTGTGCTGCCATGAGTTGGTGTGTGTGTGTGTGTGTGTGTGTGTGTGTGTGTGTAGGGCATGCCTGTGTGTGCTGGCATGATTTGGGGTGTGTGTGTGTGTGCTGGCATGAGTTGGTGTGTGTGTGTGTGTGTGTAGGGCACGCCTGTGTGTGTGCTGGCATGAGTTGGTGTGTGTGTGTGTGTGTGTGTAGGGCATGCCTGTGTGTGTGCTGGCATGATTTGGTGTGTGTGTGTGTGTGTGTGTGTGTGTGTGTGTGTGTGTGTGTAGAGGCTAGAAGACAAACAGGTGTTGTTCCCTGGGTGCCATCCACTTCGTTTCTTGAGAGTCTCTCATTGGCTTGGAGTTCACCCATGGGCTAGGCTGGTTGGCCTGTAAATTCCAGAGATGTGTCTGTTTCTGCCTCTTAGAGCCAGTTTTCCACATGGGCCCTGGTGATCAAACTTCAGTCCCTGCATTTGCCAGGCAAGCATTTTGCTGACTGAAACATCTCAGCCTTGAGCAGGCAGATGCTGAGCTGCCAAGGCCAGCAGGAGTTCCTGTCCCTCTCTGTCTCAGGATGGATCTAGTTTTACTGTCTGCTCATAAAGGAAAATGGTGGAAATGTGAAGGAGGAGGAGGAGGAGGAAGGGGAAGAGGAGGAGGAAGAGGAAGAGGAGGGGGAGGAACTATTACAAGCAGCTTTTTAGGAGGCCAGTGATGCATCAGTGTTCACAAGTTTAACACAAATATTGTTGGTCCAGCAACTCTACTTCTAGAATCATCTTATTAAAATAATTATCCTAATAAAATTATATATATATTGTCATATATAATAATCAAATGGCTAAATCTGTACATTATGCAGGCAACACACACACACACACACACACACACACACACACACACACACACACACACACATCTATCTCAGAACACAGAATAATTCAGAGACACTTGGTACTTAAAAAAAAAAAAAAACAGTGCTGGGAATTCGACCCAAGCCTTTGTAAATACAAGGCAAGCACTCTACCATTGAATTAGATGCTCCAGGCCAAGGAGCTTTGGAAACCTTTTTGGGGCAAATAAGATATAAAAATAATAGAAAAGAAATAGGTTTTCCAGTTTCTTTCTTTCTTTTCTTTTCTTTTTTCTTTTTCTTTCTTTCTTTTTTTTTTTTTTTTTTTTTTTTTTTTTTTTTTTTTTTTTTTGAGACAGGGTTTCTCTGTGTAGCCTTGGCTATCCTGGGCTTGCTTTGTAGACCAGGCTGGCCTCGAACTCAGAGCAATCTGCCTGCCTCTGCCTCCTGAGTGCTGGGATTAAAGGTGTACGCTACCACCGCCTGGCCTCTTTCTTTCTTTCTTTTCTTTTTTCGTTCTTTCTTTTTTTTGTGACCAAGAGAAAACATAAAACCAACAAATTAACCAACCCGAACTCAACCCAAACCAAAGAGCCCCCTGTGTTGATTACTATTATCCCCTTCATTTTCTGAATGACAGGGTGGCTCTCAGTGGAAGAGCTTGCCTAACACATGTGGTTCAATCCCCAGCACCATAAAGAAAAAGCTCTAGAGTCAGATGTGGTGGCACATGCCATGATCACACAATGATAAAATCACTTAGCCTGACTACACTTTATTATTATTCAAAGCCCAAATCACACCCATCACCCTTGGCTGGGCATTCTGTAGGAAATACCACCTGTAGTAGGACACTGGGCAGGCAACTTGTTGGTCCAAATTGAAGAGGACGGACATGATTGGTTACCGGCCATCGTTTAGTGATCCGAAGCAACTGCACAGTGATGACCATGCTCTTCCTGAGCAGTGGGTAGAAAGGAGGACTCCACCAATGGTGTGTGAAATGGAAATAAAACATAATTTGCCTGGTCCTCAGAAGGGCTTGTCTCTTTCAACGGTTGTCTCAGGCAAGCTTTCTTCCTGTAGCCTGCATGACATTTCTGCATCTGTGAGGTAGACTATATAGACTCTAGCGACTGTCAAGACTGCTTAGTGCCACTTACACACTGTGAGGCTGTGCTCACAATACAACACACACACACACACATACACACACACAACGCAACACATGTAGCGGTTTTATTCCTACTCTGTGCAGTTGGAGTCACTGGTCCTACTTCATAGCTCTATTGTAAGGATTAAGTAGGATAAGGTAGGTAAAGTGCCTGGTTTATATAGTGGGCTCTCATATCCTTAGGAGATTGGCTCCAGGACCCAACAATGTTATAATCTAAGATGCTACTCATAGCCGTTATACTACAGGACATAGTATTTACACAGGACCTAGGCACATTTCCCATAATCCTTAAATAACCTCTAGATGACTTACACTACCTAATACTATGTCAGTGCTATGTAAACAGAGAGTGTTCCAAGTCTGTCTGTCTGTGAGACACATGTAGGACACATGTAGGACACATGGACTCTTCTTAGGAACAGCAGATCCTAAGAAGCTCTTTGCTTGTCTTTGTTTACCCTGCTTTAGGGATGGCAAAGTTGGCTTTGAATAATAGTAATGATAATGATAATAATAATAATAATAATAATAATAATAATAATAATAATAATAATGAAGAAGAAGAAGAGGAGGAGGAAGAAGAAGAAGAAGGAGAAGAAGAAAAAGATGATGAGGAAGAGGAAGAGG
This sequence comes from Acomys russatus, assembly GCF_903995435.1. Taxonomy (NCBI): domain Eukaryota; kingdom Metazoa; phylum Chordata; class Mammalia; order Rodentia; family Muridae; genus Acomys; species Acomys russatus. Next base: position 85,421,671 of record NC_067139.1, on the reverse strand, counting down.
AAGAAGACGACAATGACTGGCAAACCTGATCTGGTCTGACCAATGCACAAGTCCACATCTCCCACCCCTCCAAGGTCATTTGAAGCAAGGTATGGTCTGGAACACGGATCAATGAATGGATGAGTGCAGTAGAGTGTTGTGACAAACAAAGATTGCCAGTTGTGAGGGAAAACTCACCTGAAATTTGTTGGTGGAATTAAAAGGAATTTCAGCAACTTTGTGGTTTCTTTTTCTAATTTCCATCACATCACCCAAAATAACCTCTGAGAATTTTAGAAGAGCAGTTTCTGAGGCATCTCCGACCACAATTCTCTGGGAATCAAGACATAAATGTTTACAACTCATCGCCTACTTCTTTTATTATTATTGTTATTATTATTATATATTAATTTATTCTTATTACATCTCAATTGTTATCCCATCCTTCTATCCTCCCATTCCTCCCTCCCTCCCGCTTTCCCCCTACTTCCCTCCCCTATGACTGTGACTGAGGGGGGCCTCCTCCCCCTTTATATGATCATAGAGTATCAAGTCTCTTCTTGGTAGCTTGCTATCCTTCCTCTGAGTGCCACGGAGCCTCCCCACCAAGGGGACGTGGTCAAATATGGGGCACCAGAGTTCATGTGAAAGTCAGTCCCTTCTCTTCACTCATCTGTGAAGAATGTCCTGTCCATTGGCTAGATCTGGGTAGGGGTTCGATGTTTACTGCACGTATTGTCCTTGGTTGGTGCCATAGTTTGAGCAGAACCCCTGGGCCCAGATATGCCCATCATAATGTTCTTTTGTGACTGTTTTCAATGACCCAGCTTGCCTTAGCACCCCAACCAACACATAGTCAACTAAGCTTCTAATCTAGTTAAGAGGAAATTTGTGACTACAGTTGAGTGAGCCAGGACTAAGGCAAGAACATAAACCAATGGTGCCACCTACAGGAAGTTTAAGCAAGTGAGAGCTCTGTTGTGGAATGGATCTAACTGAGCCTGATGGTCAGAAAAAAGCCTTCTAGACAGCAGGCTGCCAGGAGTGGAAGGAAAGGTGCCTGTGGTAAGACATCAAGGTTTCTGAAGAGAAGTCTGTGGTCAAGAGTCAAGTAGCAGAAAACAGGGACTCACAGAGGAAATCTGAGCAAAGTCTGGTGAAGGTAAAAAAATCAACCAGTATTTAAGGAAAATCAGTGGCAAACGATGAAGATGGAGGGGAGGGATAGAGAGCAGGGAGGACTCAGTGAGGGGTGGTTCTGCAACTCGAATGCAAGGGACTGGCAATAACAGAAGGGTCCTGAGTGTGTGTGTGTTTCAGACCAAGAATGGGAGGACTCGGTGGCTCACTAAATAGAAGAAAATCAAAGATAACTTCCAAAACCCTTGGCCCAAAGACAAGCAGAATGACTGACTATGTCAGTGGAACATCTTTGACAACCTTTTGACTGGAAGCCAGGCTGGGCACAGAAATCCCAAGGGGACACAATCAGCTTGGGGGCGGGGGGGAGAGAAGAGAGCAAGGGAGAGAGCAAGGAAGGGAAGGAGGGAGGGAGAGGGAGAGCTCGCACGCACAGGAAGGTAGAGGATGTGTTTTCTGTTCACTGTTCCAGGACTATTTGACATTCCATATTCTAGTCAAGAGGAGAATGTGTTATGAAAGATCAAACCCTTATTTTCCATCCAATTGTACTTTGTTTCAGAAAATAGCATTTATGTATCAAGAAGCTCAAATCATGTCCACCTAGCTTCCAGAATTTACGAAAGCAAACTCAAGGCACATTTGCTTCTGGGAACGAGGCGGAATTTGTATTTCTGCTGAGCATCTTTTCTTGGATTCCTCAGTGATGGATGGCGCGAAGGCGCCCTTCTGCTCATCTCAGGAGTCAGATGGGCTCTTACCAGAGCAAACTTTACACCGTTGGAGAGACCAAATCAAGCACACAGGTGGAACACATAGAGTGATCTCATGCTGCCTGTGACATAAGACTGTGAGTGGCTGTAGCTTTACCTTCATGATGGGGACGTTCTCTTGGCCAGGTCTGAACTCTGCTCGGTTACACAGTGTTATTATCTTGGACAAAGCAGCCCAGGTTCCAGAGCTTTGGTCAAAGCCTTGTTCTGGACACAGAGAAAGGACAGTGATTAGTGTGGGTGACAGGCATGCCAGGCTGAGTCACCCCCTTCCCATATGACCAGAGAGCCAGAAGAACTCAGACAGACGCTTTGCTTGGCCCGTGCCTTTGGGCCAGACTGCTCCACAGAACTCACTTGTCTGGTTTTCACTTGTATCGGCCACAGAGATCTGGTTGTCAAACCACAGATGAGCCACGGTCATCCTGTTCTGGGTCAGGGTCCCCGTCTTGTCTGAACAGATGATGGAGGTGGAGCCGAGGGTCTCCACGGCCTCCAGGTTCTTCACCAGGCAGTTCTTCTTAGCCATCCGCTTTGCTGTTAGCGACAGGGTGACCTAGCAAGATGGGGGAAGAATGCTTTGGAGACTATCGTTTTGAACTCCTTTTACCTAGGACTGACTTTTTTTTTTCAACACAAGGGGGCGGTCCCTCCTGGGTTCTCCCCACCCTGGCTCTACCTGTATTCACTACTACGCTCTATTTTATGCTTTGAGAGTAAGCTAAGAGATGGCTTGGGAGAAGATGGGGTTCATTTTAAGACCAGCCTTCCTTGGGACTGACTTTTAGGAGAGAGCTAGGACACTGTTAGGCCAGAGGTGATATTACAACTACGAGTCTGGATTATTGAATTGAAAGCCACCCATAAACCCTACTAACCACAATCTTTAAAAAGTGCCCCATATTTGACCATGTCCCCTGGAGGGGGAGGCCTGGTGGCACTCAGAGGAAGGATAGCAGGCTACCAAGAAGAGACTTGATACCCTATGAGCATATACAGGGGGAGGAGGTCCCCCTCAGTCACAGTCATAAGGGAGGGGAGTAAGGGGAAAGCAGAAGGGAGGGAGGAATGGGAGGATACAAGGGATGGGATAACAACTGAGATGTAATATGAATAAATTAATAAAATATATTCTTTAAAAAAGATTAATTATAGAACACTTTTCCTATCTGAATATTCTTTGAAAAAGTGCTCTTGGAAGTCCACAGGCAGCAAAGACAGGCCATGTGACTGTGGCTGACATTCATGCTCTTCAAAGAGAGATCAGTGAGCTGGGCTGTGGTAAATTGCTTGCCACAAAACACCAGGGAGTGAGATCTGGAACTCAAAACATTCTTCTCCTGTCTGCCTAGACAGCACTCGGCTGCTGCTCGTGTGGCTAAATAGCTAGCAGACAAACCGTCCTCCCTACCCGATGGGCCTCCACAGCAGACTGGGGGAGGAGGGAGCTTTTGTCTAAGGACTGCATTAGATGGGCCTGGGTAAAAGGAGATGGGAGAGCCAGGGCTAAGTCTGAGGTTGGCCAAGGAAAGGGTTGAACTCCTTATAAAAAGAAGCTGTCAGGAAAAGAGATTTTAGAAAAGAAATCAGGGGAATACATTGCTCCCAGAAATTCAATGAATGGAGGTTTAAAAGTCTGTCTTCTCTGGATATTAATGGAGGGAGGGTGTGTGTGTGTGAATTAAAGCTGGATTTCCTGAAAATATAAAGTTTCAAGGACAATGCATCCAGATGTTAGAAACATCACAATTCCCTTTGCCAACCAATCTATGGAATAGTCTACTCAGAATGTCTCATGGTGGCCTCTGTAGGACAAGGTGTGTTGCTCTTCAGATGGGAGAAGCTGTGCCTCTGCAGCCACAGTGGTAGGGGCCAGAAGTGTGGGGCCGCAGCTCCCTAACAGCATAAACTCACAGTGACAGTGGCCAGGAGGCCCTCAGGCACGTTGGCCACAATGATGCTGATGAGGAAGATGATGGCGTCGAGGACGTAATACTTCATGCACACGGCGATGATGAAGAAAATGACGCCAATGGAGATAGCCACTCCTGCCACGATGTGGACAAAGTGCTCGATCTCGATGGCAATGGGTGTTTTCTCACTTCCAACCCCGGAAGCCAAGGAAGCTATGCGACCAATGATGGTGCGGTCACCCGTGTTGATGACAATGCCAGTGGCCGTACCTACAGGAGAGGGAGACATTTCACTCCAGGAGTTCTGCTCACAGCTGACTCTGGTGGCACAGCCATCTCTGGTGGCCTGCACGGTTGGCCAGCACACGGCAACACAAAAGCTAACATTAGTTCCCTGAGTCCTTGAAATTCTTCATATTTTCTTCTTTTTTTTTTCTGGAAAAAGCTTTACAGCAAGGGGCTGGAGAGATGAACACCAAGAGGGAGAGTTAATGCAGGCGAGGCCTGCACCCCTGAGGTCCGCTGGCCTTACCTTCCAGGCATGTTGTGGAATAGAAGCCTATGTTCTTAGTTTCCAGGGGGTTTTCGTGGGTAAACTCAGTTGACCGAGCCTGGGGCTCAGATTCCCCAGTGAGAGAGGAGTTATCCACCTGAAAGAAAATTCAAAAGTAATTCAAAATCAGCTACTTTAATTAATCCCTATTTTTTCTTCAAAATAGGGAGAGTGCGCCTGCTACCTCCCAGCAGTCTCCTGGGGAAGGTACTCCTTGATACTCACTTTGCACCCTTGGGAGGCCACCAGTCTGATGTCTGCAGGGATCTGGTCCCCTCCTTTAATCTCCACAATGTCCCCCACCACCAGCTGCTCTGCTGGGATGATCTTCTTTTCTGAATCTCGGATGACAAGAGCTTGCTGCGGAAGGAAGCCATGACAGACACCTCAGCCTCTGGGCAGCACAATGACTTCCCCCCCCTGCCTGCACCTGTGAAACCTTGGAGTTGGGGGCCACAGGCCCGCAGATGCCAGAGTGCTGAGGGCGGAACTGAAGACTGCTACACATGGGGCATCAGGGCCCTGGGAACTAATGTGTCTTGAGGCCTGTTCTTGGAACCAGGCAGACATGATGAAGGGGAGTGATGAAGGTGAGGCCCCCACCCCCACCCCCAGTGGCCAGGCAGGTGAGAACTAGCCAAAGAGCTAGACTTCTGATGAGATGGGGGGACTTTACTGAAGGGGTGCCCTGCTTCTTTCTTGGAGCTGCAGGAGGCATCTCTTATACCTAGCGTCTTCCCTGCTACCTGCTAGTCCTTTCACCCAGGGCTAGAGAGGTCTCCTAGCTATAGACACAAGGATTTCTGGAAGAAAAAAAAAAAAAAAAGAGGAAATTGATCCCCATAGGAACATTTAGAACAACAAACTCTGTAAGCAAAATACCAGTCACAAGTAGAGTAGACAGTATGGATCTTCTTGACTGCCTGTGAGGAGGAATGTTCTAGAACCATTTGAGTGTCTGTCCAAAAGGGTTCAGAACACTCTGCTCAACGACTAGCAGTCTGTCCTGCTTTTCCCTTGACTCAGCATTCCCCTGATCTCCTTCATGCCTGTGACCACCTCAACCTTGTGAGGAACTAGGATTCAGGGACATGAAGTAACTTCACCAAGATGTCGCAGGCAGCAAGGAGTGGGACCACAGCTGCCTCCTTACCCAGGAAGAGACCAGAGTTGGGTGTCTCCTACTTACCTGGGGGATCATCTTACTAAAGCTGGCCATAATGTTGGTGCTTTTGGCTTCTTGGTAATAAGCGAAAATCCCCGTTAAGACAACGACCAGGACTAGTATGGCACCCAAGTAGACCTGGGTGGTGAGGAGGGGAAGCGGTCAAAGAAACAGAAATGGGGTGATGAGCTCTAATCCAACCACCCCAAATCTGAAACAGTCTAGTCTAACTGCCGATGTGATACCAAAGTGGAAAATTCCCAACCTGGTCTCATGTTACATATAAAGAGAGGCTAAAAGTATTGCCAAGAATTAACATCCGGCTGTGAAGATGAAATATATACGAAGGAAACAAATGTTGTGCTCATGTTAAGAGCTCTTGTTTTATATATATATATACATATATATGTGTGTGTGTGTGTATGTATGTATGTATGTGTATATACACACATATATGTATACACACACACACACACACACACACACACACACACACACACACACACACACACATTCAACTCTCCCCTCCCTGCACCCCAAAATCTGAAATCTAGGACATTTCTTGTGGCTCATATTCCTCGACAATCAGTCACTATCTGCTCCTGTGCCAGCCTGGGGACCATGGATATGTCTCCCATGATGCGCCCAACTGGTACTTAACATCAGTGACCTCGTAAAGCACCTAGCTTTTGGCAGCTGGTTTTTTTCTCTTAGCACATTATCAGCTCAAGTCTATGCTTGGCACTGGGCAAGTACAGCTGCCCTCGTGGGAAAGGGGAGAGTAGACATGAGGAAAGAAAGAACATTCCATGGTAATTCTTTCCCCTCGTTACAGACTAAGTGTTCTGTCTGTATTCTTAAATTCATGCTTATGTCATCATAAAAAGAAACACCACTTTTTTCACAGCTGGGAGAGTGAGTGCCTGATTTCCCCATATTCATCACTGCCTGGTGGGTGGTAGAGTCCTAGCTTTGGCCTAGCACTGTGCCCGCTGATGGCCTCACTCAATGTCTGCTTCTCCCTGTAACCAAACGAAACCCACGATGACGATTGCTTACACTGTCTAGGGATGCGGTGTTGCTGACATACTGGATTACATATGCGACCCAGCACAAGATGGCGCCTATCCACAGGAGGATGGAGAAGCCCCCCACCATCTGCTTGAGGAACTTGATGATCTCTGGAGTTTGCTTGGGAGGGGTGAGGGCATTGGGCCCATCCCGAGCCAGGAGCTCCGTAGCTCTGATACTGGAGAGACCCTGAAAAAGCCAAGAAATGCACATACACACAACAGTGACTCTTTAAGCTTCTGCAGGTGGTGCTAGGCGCTCACACTGCCCAAGATGGCCCTGGAAAAGTGAGTGATGCCTCGTCCTCCCAACTCCCACTTTTTTTTTCTGTACAAAAGAACACTTTTGTTTTTATAGACAGGGTACCATGCGATAGTCAGTATGCGCATTAGATATAAATTATCTAGAGATGATGGTAAGTATGTGGGAGGTTGCATTGGTTCCATGCAACTAATTGTGCCATTGCAGAAGGGACTTCGGTGTTTGTGGATTCTGGAAAGAAAATAATTCAAAAATGAAACTCACCACTGTCCCTGCTGTAGCCTCACCTTCTCACTTCCACCCCCCCCCCCCCCTCACCTGACCTCCTCCTCTTGCCTCTTGCAGGGCAAACAAAATTGGAGGTTAAGTCAAATCTCTTTGCACCAAGTATTAGTGTCAATTTTTTATCTCTTTTTTAAAAATCTGTCCCTCCCACCTCTCTTTCTTTTCATCTTCCTGGCCTAACCTGATTTGGGCCTTCACTTTAATCCTATTGTATTTTACAGTTTTCTAACACACAGACGACACACAGACACACAGACACAGTCACACACACTCTTGTTCCAGACCTGATTTTTTTTTTTTTTGGTCAGATTACTTTTATCTAGAAGCTGTGCCTGCATATACAATTAATGTAGCTCCTCCCCCTCAGCTCCACATGGACGTGTATGATGTCACTCAGGACTTTCCCTAGGCACCCCAATACCTCACTCTTCCTTGGCCTGTTCCATGCACAAGTCACGCTGGAAAGCCCAGGTCGCTCTCCACACCCACCTTACCCTTCCTGACCCTTTGGGTATTCCTTCAGACTTATATCTAAGTCATCCCTCTGAGCCCCATTCAGACACTGTAGTCTGTTCTGGTCCCTCTGCTCAGAAATTACCTGTCTCTCCTTGTATAGATTCAAATGCTCATTGTCATTGTCACCCTGGTTGTAAAAAGTTAGTGCTAAGCTTCCTTGCACAATCTGCTGCCTTAATGGCAGGATTACCTGCTCCTGCTTTTCTCTCACTGCCAATCCAGTGCGGGAACCGCATAGTAAGTCTGTCTTCTCTCTTTCTCTCTCTCTGTCTCGCTCTCTCTGTCTCTGTCTCTCTGTCTCTGTCTCTGTGTCTCTGTCTCTGTCTCTCTCTGTCTCTCTCTGTCTCTCTCTCTTTCTCTCTCATTTGAACAAATGAATATGCATTTTCTGTTAAGAGGTTCAAACTTGGGCCAGAGCGATAGTTCAGCCAATAAGAGCGTTTGCTGCTCTCCCAGAGGCGTGAGGCTTGGCTCTCAGCACCCACATGGCAATGCACAACCATCTATAACAGTCCCATGGGTGTCTGATGCCCTCTTCTGGCCTCTGCAGGCACTGCATGCATGTACACACATGCAGCCCAAACCACTCATATACATAAAAACAAACAAGCAAACAAATGCTTTTAAAAACAAGACTCAAACTTTTGAAATGGAACTTGGATTTGAATTCATAGAAGGAAGCAATACATGTGTAGTGAATTTGTAAAATCTTGAGAGCACACCAGGGTGCTCTGATACCTTGGGCTCTGAGGTGGAGACTCTGGGACCTTACTTTCTAACAGTGGCCTACCCAGCATCCAATAAAAAGAGCCCCATGCACCATTTTCCTTCATAAAACATCTTCTGGCCATGACCTTGAGGAAAGCCTATATAATTCGGGGACCACAGCTCCCTTGGTGTCCATGCCTGGGAATCTAGCTCAGTAGAAAACCCTGGCTGAGGCCTTGGGTCAGACATGCCATACAGAACACTAATAGTTTCACAGGTGTGGCCCTAAGTCACCCACAGGCTGAACACACCAGCAGCCCTCTTTGTACAGTCAAGACCTTCAGTGCCCTGATGGCTCACCTGGATGATGTCTGTGCCATATTTCTGTTCCAATTCTGTATTGCTGAGCCTGTGGTCATCCTGGAATTCACAAAAGGAAAGGGAGTAAATGACATCATCCCCAAAGACTCCACCCACTATGAGAGCTGCAAGTAGCACTGAGGATAGAAGGAGCCAGGAAGGTTGAAGGGGAGGAAAGAAGGCTGCACAGTGAGTAGAGGTGCTAATGCAGGAGAGCCTTGTCTTGACTCTCCGCCTGCCCTGTGAGTACGTACTGCACTTGCCATTGACATCAGGCACTGCCCTTGGTTTTTATGAGCAATACACTGCTTACTTGCCTCAACCTGCTCTCCAGCTCATGCGAGCCTTGGCACCCTCCTCTTGTAGCTACAAGCTAGTTGGGTACTTCATTCAGACCTGGGTGCTGAGACTGGCTGGAGGTGATGTGGGATGAGCGCAGGGAGGAGGGGAGAGGCAGAGGGAGGCTGTGGTTGTGGGCGCTCCGTCTGTAGCCCAGGCTTAGCCTTCAGAACCATTAGTTCCAAGGCTGTAATTTGCCATAGAGATCAAGATACAAAGGCATTCAAGCACCATGTTGCAAACTGCAGGGCTCTTGTGAGAGACTTGAGAAAGTGGAGGGAGGGCAGGAACAAAGCAGGAAAATGGGCTCATGTAGGAATGGTGTTTTATACAGTATTCAGACTCAGGACTTTTGGGAGGCCCACACAAGAGTATCAAAGTTCAAGGCTAGCTGGACCACATATCAAGTACCAGGCCAATATGAACTTCATAGCAAGACCTTGCATCCAAAAATAATATCAATCAGTAGATATAGATACAATTTAAGAATTAGCAGGCTGTATATTCAAGTGGCAACCTCAAGGGAAAACAGGTGTGTCTTCGATCTTAAACACCAGAGACTTACAGAACATAACAACTCATTTTGTGGATTACCTATTACTACTTTTTGCTCTGACCTACCTCGGTCAACCCACAACCTTAACAGATAGGCATCACTTTCTCCCTCTTTAATCAGGTCTCAGAATGCAGCCCAGTCTGGCTTTGAACTCACGATCACTCCCACCTTAGCCTTCTAAGTGCTGGGGTTAAAGATGCGTGAAAAGAGGAAAAGGAGCGCCAGTCACATTTAAACTCAGGTCAGTTCAACTTCTGAGCTGTGTCCTCAAACGTCTGTCAGGGCGCAGGGACACAACAGCCCAACAGTGTGCTCGCTGTTAGATGTTGAACAAGCTCTTCAGGGATGTTAAAGGGCTCTGATTTGTAGTATTTGCTGGCTGCCGCAGGCTCTCGCTGTGCCAGGGGTGGGAAGCGGGAAGCTGAGTTTTTATAGAGCTAGCTTGATTGTGCCCAGTTACAGCTCAGTCCTGGAGCAGGACTTAGATGGAGCCGGTGATTGTGGAATCCAGGCCCAGCATTTCTACCCCTGGAGCTGTTTTTCCAGGAACACATAAAACCTCACCAGGCCTGTGGCTTTGCCTTTCCCTCCTTGCAGGCTGTAGCTCACACATTTTTTCTTGCTACCGGAAGACAGACACATAGTTACTTATATGTCACGAAAGAGGTTCAAAATGGGGGGGGGGTCTGCCTCTGGGGCTTACAATTAAACCTCCCCTGTCTCAGCTGGGACTGCCTCCAACCAGAACACAGGAATCTGGCAGCAAGGATAGAAGGGTGACCACCAGAGGACTCAGGAAGATAGGACACAACAAGGAAAGATATCATCACACTCTTAACAACAAACAAACAGTCTGGAGTCCCTCCAGGGTATTCCAAACCACGGAGACCCCCCCCCCCCTTTTCTTCCCTTTACCAGAGGGAGGCTATAGGGACAAGTTCTTAGGAGAGGAGGCACCAGACTGACCAGATCAAGTTCTTTCTTAAGCTCTTCTTTCTCATGATTTTTATTGGGTTCTGAGTCTCTGCTCTTCGTTCCCTTCCACTTTTTGTTATCTTCCTGGTCTGTCGGCTTGACATCTTTAGTTCCGTTGAGCTCCACAGAATAAATTTCTGTTTTCTGGAAGAGAGGCAGAGGTGCAATATTAGCTCCAGGTAAGTGTTCCAGAGGAGGCGCCTCGTTTCGCCCAGAGGGTGGGGAGATGCCTAGAGGAAGAAGAGTGCTGGTCACCCCCACCTGGAGACGAAGTGGGGCACCTGAAGTGCTAAGTCTCCCTCCTTCCCTTGCAAAAATATATCCCGTCTTCTCTGTGGAGACACGAGGCTCTGCGGGCAGAGCCTTGACAGCATTTTTTTCAGGCCCACCCCCCTTCTCTGAAGCGGGGCAGGTGGAAAAATTAACAAGTTTCCCCAGCGCCTTGGTCCATGGGTCACACCAGCTGTGTCACCTTTCTTCCGTAGAGAAGTGGTGAAGTTTCAAACAGGCTCATGGCAACGCTGAGTTTTCAAACCACCTTGCATCCAACAGAAGCCTAGCGTCATCTCCAAATAGGAGCTTGCAGAACAGGTGCTATGCCGCTGGCTTGGCAACCTTGGGGACCCTTCCTACACATCTATACTGTCTTCTATACACTGTCTGCTTAATTACCATATATATTCTTGGTGGCTGGAAGTGAGTTTAGTGCTAAGATCTCCCACCCCTTATTGTCCCAAGACCAAGCATTTCTTTTTCTTTTTCCACCTCTTCCTGATGGTCTCCTAAGGTCCCCAATAGACGAGGAGGCTGCACGTACCCGGCGCATGCTGTGGCCGGTGGTCCAACCCGTTGGAAAACGGATGTAAGGACACGGGATGCTGGCGCGCTGAAATTAAGACGCGTGTAGCCTTAGTGGAGTGCGGGGCAGTGGTGCGCAGGGACAAGTCCGGTCTTTCGGTGGCGGCGGCCGCGGTGGTGTGCAGGTCCGGGTTCCTGAGCGTTGACCGCGACGATGCTGGCGTTGCAGACAAGGCGCAGATCCCGACCCTGCAAGCACCTCCGCGGCCTATCCCCAGCCGCTGTCCGAGAGAGGCGGCGTGCGCCTTAAATGCCGTGCGCTCCGCCCACATACCTAGGGCGAACGCAGGACTGGGGACGCCCCTGGGGTGGGAAACCGGAGGGAGCTCAAACTTGGGTGGGGGTAGGATTGGTAACCAGAGGTTGGAGGGTCTAAGGTGGGGACCCTTCTTGATATGTGGCTGGGGGAAGCGGGGTCTCCCTTTGGGCGGGTCTGGCGATGACGCGAAGCTTGTGGCGCAAGAGCAGTGGCACGCGCCAGCTGCGTGCAGCCCCCGTGCAAGCACCAGGAGTTCCTTCCTGCCTGTCAGTCTGAGCCCCCGGCTCCAGCAAGCCTGGAGCGCATCCACGCCCTGTGGAACTTTTATGAAAATCCACACCCACTTTCTTTTTAAAATGCAGTTTCCTTACCAATAAAGGAATTTATAAAAAAAAAATGTGTAAACCGGGTCGGGGTAGGGGTGGGGGGAGTTGCAGAGTCTACCAGCAATAATCTATCTAAGGTGACTTGACAATACCGATTCTGGCGTGCATTTACTTAGGTAAGTGATGCCCCATCCGTAGCAGACAGGCTAACTGCCAAAGACTTGAAGGAGTAGCTAGTTATGTTGTAAAGATTCAGAGAAAAAATAAAAACCTGGAGTTTTGAAGCCATATTGGAAGCAGAGAGGATCTGGGGATCTGGGGGCAGGTGCAGCAACTTTAGGAAGGTTAGATCGGGGCTCCTGAGGAGGAGCAGGCTGCTGGTATGTGGAGCCAAGCTTTGGGTGGGACTTTTTATTTATTTATTCATTCATTTATTTATTATTTTACATATACATTTATATTATTGCACATATATAAAATAAAACTACATATAGCAAGAAGAACCACGAAACAATCAGGAATTATATTAAGGTTACATTCATAATGTTTTGGCTAATTTGAAGGAAACATCTTTCCTGTCTTGCTGAGTCTAAAATTCTGAATGCAAATCAATATCTATCATATCTCATCTCTATCAACTTAAAACATCTATCGAGACCTAGAAACATCTTAACCTCTAAACAACTAAGCTTAACTGTAAAACTGTACTATCTGGTCTTCAACCCCATCAGAGACTTGAGAAGGAATAAAAATTAATTAGCTAGGTAAACAGGAAGTGCAGGTTAACAGCTTCCAAAGTGGAAAAAAAGTGACAGAGACAGTTTGCTGCCTGAACAGTCACCCAAAACTCCCTATAACGTTAGAGCATCGGCTTCAGCCTTCTGGCCCAAAAATCTGACAGACAGACATATTTGTGAGGCGGGAACTACTGAGGACTTGCTTACCCTGGCTTGCCAGAGTTTGGCCGTGGACTCTGCCTACAATCCAAGCTTGCCCATTTTTAGGCAGAATTCTGTCTGTAGCCAAAATGAGGACATTCTCTGCCCTCTAGAAATTATGGTTGAGTTGAAGAGGTAAACTTAGTGAGGAAAAAATAACGACTGACATAAATGTTGTGGGCATAAAACTATTAAGAGTTTAAAGAAAAGGAACATCTGTGGGGAGTGGGTGGGGGTATGTTTTAAATGTCTTTAAAACTCACATTGAAGTTTAATCCTCTTTGGAAGGTCTAACAAGAGAGGCGGGCTCTGGGCTGGGCATGTAGTTCAGTGGCGTGGTGCTACTCTGAATAGGAAAACTAGCAAGGAAGGAATAAGACACAGAAGTGGGGCCAAACGTTGCCCTTAGAGATTAGGACGTAAAGTGACCCAATCCTGCCTCCACGAGTGGGCTGTTGAGTGAAGGAATGTGGAAAAAAGGATCTGCAATACAAGATACACACCCCTCCTGCCGTGTGATGCCTTGTACCACTTTGGTTTTCTACAGAGAGCCCGTGACCATCACCAGATGCAGCTTCCAGAAGAATGAACCAAGTTAAAGCCTCTCATCCTCATAAATCACCCAGCCTCAAGCCTTCTGTCACCACAATGAAAACAGATCACAGTGGGGACAGGGGGTGAGGTTTTATTACTTGGCTGCCTCGGTTTTCCTTTTTCTTTCCCTTCCCTGTCACTCTGCGTTCTCTGAAGAAGATAGATGAGAGACAGGCTGCAAGGTCTGGTGCGGAGAGGGCTGTCCACCAGCTGGCCATGAGGAGTGACTGTGAAGATCCAAACCTACAGGGAAAAGGGCCCAGGTGACAACTGGAAGAGGAAGTTTTGCCTCCTGTTTCACATCCGGATAGGCTGGTGCCTCTCCTGTCTCCGGATTCCTCTCCTACACAGTGGACTGTCCCCACCCAAAACCCTCCCCACACACCTGCATCGGCTCAGCGTGCCAGGTAATGACTGGGCAGCATTTCCCTGCTGACCAGGGCTGCCTGGTGTTGAAATGAGAATGGAAAAAACAAAAGCAAAACAAAGCTGCAGCCTAAATCACCTCTATAATGTTGTTTCCTCATTTCTTCACTTTAGGAAACGCCAAGGTTGGTATATGAACATCCTGCCTGGGGGGTGGGGGGAAGGCTGCTGTTCAGAGACTGGCTCATAAACTTCAGCACGGATCCCGCTCAGGGCTGCTGACGACTGAGGCCAGCACACACAGTGGCATCAGCAGAAGCAGGCAGAGGCTGCTAGGGGTTCTGCAGAGGCAACTGGCTTGCTTGCCCAGGATAGACTCTCTCCTGCCTTGTAGACAGCCTCCCTGAAATACAGTGCTCCTGGGACATAGTTGGCCACCCAGGGTTTATTCTCCACCACTTGGTTTTGAGGCTTTGATTTTTCGTGTGTGTTTGTGTGTGTACATGTATGTGGTGTGTGTGTTTGTGTGTTTGTGTGTGTGTCATATTGCTATTTATTTTGTTTAAAACAAGGTCAGCAAATCCATCTAGCTTAGGCTGGCTCTGGATTCATTATGTAGTTCAGAATGGTCTTGAGCTTCCAGCAGTCTTTCTGACTCGGGTTAGAAAGTGTTGAGGTTATAAGCATAGCCATCACTCCTGGCCTAAAATAAATCATATTTTAAATATACAGTATGATGTTTTGATAGGCACAGCAAGATTTACTGGATTACAACTGATTAATCCATCCCCCTCTCACATCCTTATCCTTTCTTTTCTTTTTTCCGTAGCAAGAGCCCAAAGCTACCCTCTTGGCAGATCTCCAGCACACCGTGTTTTAACTGTGGTCTTTGTGTTGTGCTTACCTCTCTGGAAGTATTTATTCTACTTGTCTTCTGTATTACATCTCTCGATATCCCCCACTTCTACCCCCCTAAGACAGCTTTTTTTTTTCAGAAAATAAAAATTATCTTTTTCCTTTTTGAGACAAGGTCTCGCTCACCCTGTTGCCCAGGCTGACTCAGAACCCCTAGACTTAAGCAACCATCCCATGTCAGTCTCCTAAGTAGCTGAGACTATAGACCTGTGTCACTGTGCTTGCCTCAACTCTTTCCTTTTAAGAGGCAGTTGGGAAAATAGTTGTAATCTGAATGCCTTTCGATTTTTATTTATTTATTGCTGGGACAAGGTCTCATGTAGTTTAGACTGGCTTCAACCTTGCCATGTAGCTGAAGGTGACCTTGAATGTCTGTTCTTTCTATCAAAGTGCTAGGATTAGAGATATGTGCCATGAAATTTTTCTTTTCATTTTTACTTATTTACTTTTTGTATGTAGGGGTGTCTTAGCTAAGGTTTCTATTGCCATGAACAGAGGCCATGACCATGGCAACTCTTGTAAAGGAAAGCATTTAACTGTGACTGGCTTACACTTCAGAGATTTAGTCCATTGTCATCATGGCAGGAAGCATGGCGGTGTGCAGACATAGCCTGGAGAGGTATCAGAGAGTTCTGCGTCCAGATCATCAGGCAGCAGGAAAAGAGAGAGACACTAGGCCTGGCTTGAGCATCTGAAACTTCAAAGCCCATCCCCCAGTGACACACTTCCTCCAACATGGCCACACCCCCTAGTAGTGCCCCTCCCTATGAGCCTATGGTGACCGTTTTTCATTCAAATCACCATGGCAGGTTTGGCTGTATATCTGTGTGTGTAGGTTTGGCTGTACATCTGTGTGTGTAAGTTTGGCTGTATATCTGTGTGTGTAGGTTTGGCTGTACATCTGTGTGTGTAGGTTTGGCTGTACATCTGTGTGTGTAGGTTTGGCTGTACATCTGTGTGTGTAGGTTTGGCTATACATCTGTGTGTGTAGGTTTGGCTGTACATCTGTGTGTGTAGGTTTGGCTGTACATCTGTGTGTGTAGGTTTGGCTGTACATCTGTGTGTGTAGGTTTGGCTGTATATCTGTGTGTGTAGGTTTGGCTGTACATCTGTGTGTGTAGGTTTGGCTGTACATCTGTGTGTGTAGGTTTGGCTGTACATCTGTGTGTGTAGGTTTGGCTGTACATCTGTGTGTGTTATATGACAGTCAGAGGAGAACCCATGGAAGTTCCAGAAACTGAACCGAAGCTCTCATGCTTGGCAGCAAGCATCCGGGCCCTCACCTGGTCTTTTCTTTTACATGAGGCTGAAGGCTTAGCCCAGGGCTTCCTGTACGGTGAGCAGGCACACAGCCAACTGAGTTACATGGCTGTTCTGCCACAGGTACTTTAGGATTGTTACTAGTTGCCTTCCTGGCGCTGTGATGAAGCGCCCGCCTAAAATCAACTGAAATGACAAGGGCCTGATTTTGCTTTACAACTTAGAGGTCGAGTCCATCATGGTAGGAATTTGAGGCAGCTGGCCACACCGTATCCACAGTCAGGAGACAGAGAGTCATGCTAGTGACCAGCTCGCCTTACCTTTTGTATGTAGCCTGAGAACCCAGCCATAGAGCGGTACCAACCATTTGGTGCAGGTCTTCCCACCTTGGCTAACCTTGTCTAGAAAATCGCCCAAAGACATACTCAGAGCTTGTTTCCCCAGTGATGCCATGATGCCAATTCCTATCAAGTTGACAATCCAGGTTAACCATCACAACTCCACCCCTTGTCAATGTGCCACTCAAACCTGCCGCTCTTAAGCCACGGCCTTCCATCTCTTGTTCCCATAAGCCCGCTGCCATCTTATAATACAAAAATCCATTTAATCCAAAATTTAAAAATACCCATGGTCTTTACCAGTTTTCACAATGTTTAAAAGTCCAAAGTCTCTTAACTGTTGCTTTTATGAAATAAAAGCCAGTTGCATACTTTCACTATACGATGGCGGAGAACAAACTCTCCTGTGCTAAAAGGGAAGAGTGGGGACATAGAAAGGAATGCCTGGACCAAAGCGAGGCTGAAATCCCGCAGGGAAAGCACCGAATCCTACAGCTCCACATTAGGCATCTAGGGATCACGTGGATTAACCTGTGCTCCCCCTTGAAGCTCGTTTACAGCACACACAGCCTCTCTGGGGACAGCTTCACCCGTGCCTGAAGCCTTCCTCAACTGAACCCCATAGTCTTGGCATCTCCACTCTCCTGGCGTACTTACCCCACAGCATCATTCAGTGGCCTTTCGGGGCTTCCTTGTACGATGAGCTCCACTCCTGCCTCAGCTTACTTGGCCCCAGAAGCCTTCTAGAACTGTGAAGCGAGATTCTATGAACGCCTCAATCTTGTACATTTCGTGCTTACAAAAGAGACACCATGTGGATGCTGCCACCAGGTTCTGCTGCCCAGCTCCAGGTGAACCCGGATGCCCTTACATCAATGTGTGGCATTAGCCGCTGTGTGCCCTCCAGGCTGACTCTGGGGGAACTGATTCCTCAGATGGTTGTTTTGGAGAGGGGCTTCATTTTTCACTTGAGGTCACTTTCTCCTGTCCTCAAGACACCTTCTTGCTGCCCTGCTGCCCCATGCAGAGTAATTGGCTTCCCTTTAACAATTACAGCCTCTTTTTAATGCACCTGCCTTGGCTGTCACTTTACACTTGCTTGTGTTCTTTTCCTCACCAAACTACAGATTAAACAACAACAACACCTTTTCTGCCCAAATGTTTGCCTTTCCCTCACTGTAAACATGGATAAGTGCAATTAACAATACCCTTTCCACAGCCTGAATGCTCTTCTGCTTTGAGGTTTCTTCCATCAAACAAATAAATTCTTTATCTTTAAATGCAACTTCTAGTTCTCAGAACCTGAGCAGAAGTCTTTGCCAGAACAGCAGGGGAGTGGGCTGTAGTCCAGTTCTTCATAGAGTCCTTGCTCTCCTCTGAGTCCCTTAGCCACAGCCTCTACTGTCTTCATTTATCTTAGCATTCTGATCCTCAAAACTCCCACCGGAGCGGCCCATTACACGCTGCTTATAGTGATCTAGGGATTTTCCAGCCTGAAGCTCCAAGCCATTCCATGTGCCTTCTGCAAAGCAATTCCAAAGGCCTAAGAGCCACCTGGCCAGCTTTATCCAGACAGACTTCTGGGCACTAATTTGTTTTTTGTATTAGTTACCTTTTTCTGTATCTGTGACTAAAAATACCCGACAAAAGCACCTTAGTGGAGAAGGTACTTGTTTTGCGTGACAATGTGAGGATACCAATTTGAACATGAGGATTAGGCCGCTTATCAAACACTGAATCCACAGTCAAGGAGCAGAGAGTGATGGATGCCTGTCCTCAGCCCATTTTCTCGTTTTTATTTTGGAGAGTGAGACCTAGCCTGTGAAATAGTGTAACCACATTTAGGCTGGGTCTTCCCAACCTGATGTAGGAAATCCCCACAGACATACTCACAGGCTGGTTACCATGGTGATTCTGAATCTCACTAAGGTTGACATCACAAGCATACCTGAGTATGAAGGTTGCTTTTGCCAGCTTGATAGAATTACTATAGAAACAAATCTCTGGTGCTGTCTGTGAGAGATGATCTAGGTAAGGTTAACTGAGGTGGGAAGAGCCACCTTAAATGCCAGCAGCGTGTTTCCAAGGGCTGAGATCTGGGCCTGAAGCAAAGGAAGAAACAAACTGAGCATATACATTCGTGATTATTTCCTGGCTGTGGATGCAATGTGACCAGCTGCCCCAAACTCCTGCTACCCTGACTTTCTTGCTACAGTGGACTGTGCTCTGGAACTGGGAGCAAGAATAAACCCTTCCTCCTTGAATTACTTCTATCAGGCATTCTGTTGCAGCAATAAGGTAAGTAATTAACACGTTGAGAATTTAGTAGGCATATTTCGCTTTCAGGATCATTGAAGGTAGGTGTGATGGCACAAACTCAAAATCCAGCACTCCACAGGTTGAGGCAGGAGGATTGCTAGTTCCAAAACAGCCTAAGCTACAGAGCGAGAGCCTGTCCCGTGAAACTAAGACAGAAAGAGTCTTGGAGTGAAACCAGACAAAAGGCAAGATGATATTCAGCCAGCCTGTTAGAAAAGCTGAGGTGACTCCTCCCCTTCCATGCTCACAATAAATGTATATTTATGTGCTGTTCTCAAGGTAAGCAGAGCTATTCTAAGAGCCATGGGAGAGAAAACGTAAGTGAGGACCCAAAGGAATTAAGCGAGGCAGAATTTCAGACTGTGGTTCTTTTCCCCAGTGATGCCAGTAAAACTTGCCCACTCCTCACATTTTCATGCTTGAAATGACGATGCCAGGTGAGATTTTGGGTGTAGCAGAAGAACGGCCTTGGCCTCCTTCAGTCAGGGTGGCAACAGGATAGGCATATGCAGTGACTACTTCACCATCTTGGCAAGCTCCTTTTTCCCTTGATGTATTTTGAATAATTGTCCCTGGTTACTCAACAACTAAAGTCAGCATGAAGTAAGTTGCTCTGACTCTGCAAATGTATCCCGCGGCGCAACGGCAGAAAAATAACACAAAGTTACTCGTGAAAGTGGGATAAAAGGGAAGGGATACAACGGGCAACCCTGGAGCCTTTTTTTTCTCTCCAGACCCAGGCTCAGTTCTTGCTGATCCAGAACGATGCCTGGAGACTGTCACACCACCAAGGAGAGGAGGGTTAAAACCTTGTAGAGGACACGAGGTCCCTGTGCTCACAGATGAGCGCCATGGAAACCAGAAAAGTTAAACACACAGGCTTGCCTCTTCAGCTGAAGGGATGTATAGCCCATTTTTTCACCCAAAAGGCTGGGAGTGGAGATGGTCACTCTCCTGGTGATCTGTGCTGTCTGTATTGCCAGGCTACGCATCAATCTCTCTAACCAGGATGTTTATCCCAGACTCTTCCTCCCTAGACCTTTATCTTGAGCTTGCTTTCTCAGTCAGTAGAACCCATCTTTATGGGCGAGGTCATATTTGCTTTGTAAAGAGTTTCAATGTAAACATCTTTTTAAAAGCTCTGCTGCACATGTGGGATTGAGATAATTATCATCAGGATACTCTTTCCTCAAAATCATGCTGTTCTTAAATATGCCTAAAATAAGCTGCCCAGCGTCAGACTCGAGAAGTTTGAACCCAGCCCCGGCTACTGAGTCATGCCGAACTGGACTTCTTTCTCGCTTCATTTGGGTCATTAGTCTGCCTAATCCGGACTTGGTGGAAACATCCCACAACTGGTACCCAATGTGAAGAGCTCCAGCCTCAACGAAGGTAAGACAAATGTTCGTTAAATAGGAGAAGGAGTAGGATTTTTCAGTCTCTGACCCAAGGGGTCGTAACTCTAAGTGAGGGAGAAAAAGAAAATAGACAAGGATTCTTCTCAGTGCTCTGCAACAAAGCATTTTATACAATTATTGAGATATTTGTCAAGATCCAAAGAAACAAAATATTCAGAGCATCAGCTTGCAACTTTGTACAAGCAACAGTAAGATTTAACCCTTGATTTCCTAACCAAGAAACCATAGATGTTGAAACCTGGAAAGGTATAGGAACCAATGTAAAAACAGCCTATGAGAAAGGAGATAAAAATCCCTGCCAATTGTTTCGCAATCTGAACTGCAATACCATGCTGCTTGGTTTTCCACTCTAGGACACAGCTCTGCAGGGAGCTGCTGCTCCCATATTTAAGGAGCCCAAGGTTTAGATATGCTGCTTCCCCTTTCAAACACCCCAAATTCATATTCATGGATGACAAATATTTCTTCTCGCCAATCTGATTCAGACATTCAGTTGGCTCCCAAAGACTACTTAGGAAAGATGAGGAACGTAATCAATAGGAAAATGATTGAGCCAAACCCTGCATCATGCCAGCCCTTACAATGACTGTGATTTTAAATCCTCAAGACCCAGACGTGTGTCAATATCACCCGTTTACTTTTGAGTTCCTAAAGAATATCAGAAAATCTGCTGCTGCCAACGGCACACCTGCTCCATTCCCTGATAGGACGTGGGAAATGAAAGCAGGGGTATTGTTACTCCTTGGGGCTATAAGCAAATGTGCAAAGCTTCATTGGCCCCAGGACAATACTTGATGTGGAAAGCAAAATATCATGATAAATATGATGAACAGGAAGAAAGAAACCGTAACAATAGTGTCCCTATTAATTCAGACGTGCTCCAGGGAGTGGGACAATATAGTGACGCGTTAGTGCAGATGAAAGGTTCCGCCCAGCGTTTTGCCCAAGCACACCTTTGTGTACATCTACTCCTGACCATGGAGAAAACGCGGATCACCTAGCCACTCTTAAACAGAAGGCTGATGAGCCTTGGCCTGAGTTTCTTCTCGTGTTAAGAGAGCAGTGATTACAATGGCGAGTAATTCATGAGGAAGCCACGGGTGTCCTGATCAGTCGGCTCACATTCGATGGAGCTACAAAAGGACGTAGAGCTGCCATGGCACCAGAAAACATGGCGACTTTTCTAATTGAGTACCAGCCACTCGAGACATTGGTCACATGAATGTATATGAAACCAGATTCAAAACAACAGAAACGTTACCTTTGAAAGTGGGACAAAAGGGAAGGGACGGAACGGGGAACCCTGGAGCCATTTTCTTCAGACCCAGGCTCAGTTCTTGCTGATCCAGAAGGGTGCCTGGAGACTGTCACACCACCCAGGAGAGGAGGGTTAAAGACTCTGCTGGGACTTCAAGTATTTTGTAAACAAACACGGGGAAATGGAAAACAAGGAGAGGAAATGGGAGAGTATGCCATCAAGAGACAACTGGGAGCTGCCGGTTCCAGATCTAATTGGAAGGTCCACCTGAGAAAGGGTGGCGGCACAAGCCCCATTCATGCAGGCAGGCAATACCGGTCCAGCTCCCAAAGCGTTTCCTGGTTCTAGGGAGGTTGGAAGTAGGAAGGCCCTTGTTCAACCGCAGGACATTCTGTCTAGGGCCACACAACAGAAAACACTTGGTGTTTTTTTTTCCTTTTCAAGACAGGTTTCTCTGTGTTAACAGCTCTGGCTGTCCTGGAACTCTCTTTGTAGACCAGGTTGGCCTCGAATTCACAGAGATCTGCCTGCCTCTGCGTCCTAGGTGCAGTATTGTAGGTGATCTTACTGTGTCCTCTTGAGAAATAAAGCCACTGGCTGCTTAAACACTGTGTGTGTTCATTAACAGCGGTCAGCATAATTGTAGACCAGAAAACAATGGAGCCATAAAACCAGGCCCAGATACAGGACCAGTTTAATTTAAAGGGAGCAATACCTTAGGTGTGAGTCCTTAGGGATTTAAACACGAAGACTTTTTAAAGATCATAAAACACATTTTGTAGTTCTTTCTAAACAAGTGTTTTCAAGTTGGAAGGATTTAAATAATTCCTGTAAAGATGGCAGGGCTCTGGTTCAGTCAGGGGAGTGCTCAGCAAAGTCACTCAAGGTCTCCGTGGGGCCACTTGTCATAGCAGGTCTGGTGGCTCAGCAGTCACCCACTTCTAGGCACCCGATTCTCACCTCACAGCCTCCCTGGCTTCTGGCTTGGCCTTTCTCCTCATGCTTGTTGGTCATTTCACTCTTTAGGACTGCCAGGTAAAACACAGAGCGCCTTACTGCACTAGCCTGCCACATAAACAGGGAGTAATTTTTGAGTATGATTCACATATTGCAAGGGACATCTTTTTTTTTTTTAATTGAAAACGTTTTTTCCCATGCAACATATTCTGATCATGGTTTCCCCTCCGAATTCCTCCAAGATCCTCCCCACCCACCCAAATCCACACCCTTTTTTCTCTCTCATTAGAAAACACAGGCAGCTGAAAAAACAAAAAACCAAACCAAACCAAAACAACAACAACAAAAACTGAAGAGAAAGCAAACAAACAGGATAAAAAAAAAAAAAAAATAGCCCAAAGAAACACATAGAGACACAGAGATACATACTAGCACACATAGAAATCCCATAAAAACACAAAGTCAGAAATCATAATGTATCGGCAAAAGACCTGTAAGTTTGGTTTGGTTTTTTGAGACAGTAAGGTCAAAACAAAACATCCTCAAAAAACAAAACAAAACAAAAACAAAAACAAAAAACCTGTTGAGTTTGTTACGTGTATGTCCAATGAAACTCCATTGGTAAAAATGAATTTTTCCTTTGTGAGCAGTTACCATATTTGAAATAGCTTCTGGGTTAGAGATAGGGACTTGAAGAGACACCTTTATTCTTTAAAAAAATGTACTGCTTAACTTAAATGCATATTTAACTGGGCGTCTGGTATTTTTATTTGCTGACTCTCGTCGTCCCCCTCCCTGTGGATGCCATAGGTGTGAATCCTTTACCACTTGGCTGTCCGCAGGCACATCTGAGATCATTGCTGAAGCGCCAATAGTCTGCTTGTAGCCAGGCCAACTGTAAAAATAAACACTTTCAGGTTTTCTCTTAGCCGTAAGAGCTCCCAGGTGCAAGACTATTACCGTGAGTGAGCTCAGGAGTAAAGTATTAACAATTTCATTAGCAGCTATCATTTTAGGCAGAACAATCTTACACCCATACACAGATTCTTGGGTTGGAGAATTAAAACTGAGACTTCCCTGAGCCCACGTTCAGTTTTTCAGAGGTAAACGGTAGGGGGCGCCCGTCCTGTGCCCTGCCCAGCTTCTGATAAAGGGATGAGATCATAGTCCAGCAGGCCACCTGGAATCACCCAGACTCGAGTGATATATAGAGCACCCCCCAGATCTACACTGGCACGTGCCAAATACTTCCTTTTCTGTCCAAACAAAGAGAAATCTAGGTGAAAGACAAGTCTTAAGCAATCAAGCTAGCAAACAACAGAAGAATCAAAAGCTACGGAAACACTCCACGCGCATGCACCATAACCAAAATCCTACAGAAAACAATCCTTCTACCTTCAACACTTGCTGCTTTGAGAACTCTCTTGTTACCCTGTCTTTCTGGGTGCCTTTGCAGTGACTTTACTGTATCTAATTACAATAGGGTGCTTCAATGTTGTGGCTCTTAACTGTGGACTAAGGCACCTCATAGCCACCTCCTGATGGAGAGCCTCTTCTTGTTCATAGAAAAGGGGGCCATGGATTTCTGAGGCGCTATAGTCAGTTTCATCTCCAATGACTATGTGAGGCAAGTGCACATCTCACCAACAGTGACAGTTGTCCTGGCCTGTGCTGCACGGGCTCTGTGAGAGTACCCTTAGCGTTTCTAGAAAGCATTTTATAAGTGAATAAAAAAAAAAAAAAAAAAAAAAAAAAAAAAAAAAAAAAAAAGAAAGAAAGAAAGAAAGAAAAATAAATAAAGAGCAAAGGACATGTCTGGTCCCAGGTTTCAGCATCAAATTCATGAAGATAAAAGGAAAAAAAAGAAAAAGAAAAAAAGAAAAAAGGAATCATGACAGCTCCTAGGTATGGTGGAGGAGATGGTTTATTACAGAGAGGAGGAAGAGCATGCACAGCCAGAAAGGACATGACCAGACTGAGGTGTGACATGTGGGGAGACGGAGGAAGACAGGAAAGGAAGAGGGAGCCAGGTGCAGCTGCCAGGAGGCCCAAATGTACAAAGAAAGCGCGGGTAACCAAAGAGATTGGAGTATATAGGGAAGAGCAGCTCAGCCTGCTGGGCTGGAGAGGTCAGGGTAGGGGGTGGGGTATGCCAGCCAGGAGGGCCCTGTAAAGCATAAGGACTGAAGATGCTGGGAGAACCTGGGGGCCAGGTCCGCTCTGATATGTCCAATAGGCACCTGGGCTGTTTGTCTCAGGTTTGAATCCTAGCAATAAGTACATTAATTCTACAGCAACATCGTCAGAATGATCCGAAAGTAATGCTAGCTCCTGTCAGTCCTGCCTGTTTAGACATAATCTCTATTTGTGTGTTATAAAAGGGTGGGAGAACACATTGTGCCTGCCTCCCTGGGAGAGCCTAGACTGTGTCCTGCACTCACATTCCGAGCTTGCTGGGCACACCTGGTTAGCTGTAGACCAGACCAAAAGAAACGTGGTCAGTGCAGGCACCTCCTTGCCTTAAGAAGGTACCAGGCATATAGATCGGTCCCAGGGAAAACGGTAGACACTGGAATTACAGGGCAACGAAACCGTCATGCTGAACTGCCGCATCATCTCATGGGAAGGTGTGTGTCACTGGAAGGAAGGCAGTGATAGTAAAAGCTCCAACGACAAAGGCATCTGTACACAGCAGCCACTACCAGCTCTGAGCATCCACGGTGGTGATGCTTGGCGGGAGCCTGAGGTGTTCAGAGGGTGCTTGGAGGAAGTGGTGGCAAGCCCCGGTGTCTGATAGGCCCAGAATGAGTTATCCAGGAAGCAGAGAGGAAGAGGGAAGGAGAGTGGGTCTATCCTGGGATCTGGAGGACCTAGGGGGTCCTGTAAGTTGGGCTAGCAGAGACTGCAGCTGACAGGACACAGCGTGTCAGGTGTGGATCTGCGCCATCAGTTTTTAATCCCCAGAGACCTGGCCGTGGGCTCAGGTGCCTGTGGTCTCCATTGGAGACTGTTCAGCTCCATTTGAGAGATCCTGGGCTTTGTTCATGTCTCTCTAATTCTATGGGGTTGAGTTGCTGGCTTGATACTGTCAGCAGCTGTAGGAACTGGCTTGGCCTTGGGGATGCAGCATTAATCCTGCAAGGTATGAAGGATGGGATGCAGAGATTGTCAGTCCAGATGGTCCTAGGTGGCTCAATGCTCCAGCGCCAAACACCCGCACCTCACAAGAGCCCTTGCACCCTTCTCGGAATTTGAGTGGCTGAGACTCGGGGACATCTTTCTTCACACTTGACTCAGACTCTCAGGGCTGTGCCCTCGAACCACCCACTTCCTAAGAAGCTGGCCTGATAGTGGCTGGGAACTGGGTCTACCGGCAGGAGCATCAGTGGGCCGCGCCTCAGTCTGCATGCCATGGAGGACGGGTTGGACAGAAGTGAAAATGCTTCCTCAGTCCACTCTCCCTCGAAGCAGCCTTTCAGATCTCAGAGAGTGGAGCAAACCTTTGCATGCCTGACTTCCGTGCTCACTAGGCTAGCCCTACGTGTAGGTCATGCTGAACACTGGCCTGGATGGTTCTGTGGAGATATTTTTAAAAAGACCTTATGAACCATTAAGAGAGTAAATGTTGAGTAACACAGATAAGCTTTTCATGAAGTGGGTAAGCCCCGTCCAATCGGCTGAAGGCCACAGGAAGTTTTATATGAAATGCTGTTGATAACAGCCCAGATAGCATCTTGAGGCTACCTCACCTGTGCAGGACAGATTTCCTGGTACTTTCTCTGGAAGCCACTTTGCTCCCAACAGGTATCCAGGCAACAGTGGGAAGCAATGGAGCACTGAGCAGGAGGTCTGCATTGGGTTCATTCCAGAGGCTGCAAAAAAAAAAGGGATTTGAATCTCACTTTTGCCAGGCATGGTGGTACACGAGGCACACCTGTAGTCCCAGCTACTACTCAGGCGGTTGAGGCAGGAGAATTGCTTTAACTCAGGAGACACCATCTAAAAAAAAGAAAGAAAGAAAGAAAGAAAGAAAAAAGAAAAAGAAAAAAGAGCCTCAAAGAGGCCCAGGTATTTCTGCTGAATGAGTTTTATATCGGCTACACTTTCCAACTACTTGTATTTGGGGGTTGGGGGAACTGGAGAGATCCAATCAGATGCTTAAATACTGTTTTTTGGCCTCTGTGCTCAGGCTGTAGGGAATCAGGCTGCTCAGCTATGATTATTCATGCGTGAAAAGGTGACTTCTGGAGGCTTTTCCTATAAGCAGCTCCCCAAAACGTGCCATAAAATCTTCACCGTGACACACAGTCATAAGGATGAATACATACATCCGGCGTTTCTTACTGCGGCCTCTTCTTCCCCCAGGGTGAGCTGACATGTCGTCTAATGAGAAGTAAAACAGTCTTCCGCTCCCCTAAATCAAAACAACAACAACAACAACAACCAAAGCATATGGCCCAGCAGTCCCGCTGGATAGCCAGTGGGTGTGAACTCAGCGCCTTGAAATGACTCTTGGGCTGGCTAGGTAGCTCAGTGCTTGCTTAGCATGTATGTTGTCCATCCCCAGCACAGAGCAGTAGCCTTCACAGTGATCAGAAGACAGAAGTATCCTAAGTGTTCATCAACTGATGATCAGATAAAATAAATGAGCTGCCCACACAGTGGAATACTGTTCAGCAATAAAAAGAATGAAACACCCGCTTGGGGCAAGATGGGTTGTCATTGAGATGATGATACTAGTTGAAGTAAGCCAGGCATGGAAAGACAAAGCATGAGATTATACATGGAATCTGAGAAGGCCAACCTTTCAGAGGCACAAAGTAGATGGTGGGTTAGCCAGACCGGGGAGGGTGAGCTATTGGTTAACAGGTGCAACGTAACAGCTAGGTAGGAAGACAACTGTGGTGTGCTATTTCATAGATGAGTGATTATAATGAACAATATTACATGTATATAAATAGGAAAGAGAAAGGATTTTAAATGTCCTAATCATAAGTAAATGAGAAATACTTAGAGCCATTGTTAACTTAGTCTGATTTGATCATGACAATATATATAACAAAGTACTGTTTTACCACATGATATGTGCAATTATGATCTGTCAACTTAAAAATTAATTAACTAAAAAGATAACTCTAAGCATCCTAATGGCACCAGGGCTCCATTTTGCTTTCTCAGAAGGGAATTTTCTAGAATAGAACACTTGTCTTCTGATTTTTCCATTTGGGAAATCTGTTTTTGGGAACTCAGTTTTTCTGAGTTACTATTAAGTCAGAACAAAGATGGCCAAGGGTGTGGCTTAGTGGTGGGATGCTTGCCTAGGATGTGGGGTCCCTAAGTTCGATACTCATCTTTGCAAAAAAAAAAACAAACAGGAGAAAGATTAGTTCTCCCAAGCATATGTAACAGCATTAGTTGAACACTACGAGGCCATAGGTTGTGAAAACGCATCCTTCCTTCCCAAGCCTGCACGCCGGATCACAGGTCCAGCTTGCCCCAGGAGACCTTTGGAAAAGGTGTTTCAAAGCATCTGGACATGAATTGGAGAAAAATCCTCTCCCCTCCCTTCAGTGCTGAGAGGACAAGCTCGTGCCTGCAGCGGCGGACACTTCAGAGGTCATGGAGCCAGAAGAATGCCGGCTTTAACAGTTTTGTTGTTTGTTTGTTTTGGTGGTACTAAGATCCAAACACGTGAGCTAGGCAAATGTTCTCCCACCATGCTCCACTCTCGGCCCACAGAAATGACTTTTATTTTCCAGTAGTTTTGACATCTAGCTAAAAGAGGGCAAGTTAGGAGGCAGTGGTGTGCCCTGAGGAGTGCGTAAGTGGTTAGATGCTTTCAAGTGACGGCAAGGCTGCGTCGTGTACCTGAGGCTACGGGATAAGTGCCAGCATGTCTAGATGCAGCCTGGACAGGCCAATCAATGGGCACAGCGGCCCAAATCTCTGTTTCCGTGACCGTGCCTTTTGGTCAAACAGTCCCCATAGGTGACATGAGGTCTTCTTTGATATTAAAGTTATTTGTGTAAATATGTTCCTGATAGAACTTTTAAAATTGCAAACAGTTGAGGCTGGAGAGGTGGCTGGCTGCCATTCCAGAGGACTCCAGTTCAGTCCCCAGCACCCACAGGGTGGCTCACAGCCATCTGTAACCTCAGTGCTGGGGGATCCAATGCTCCTGTTTGGCCTCCATGGGCACCAAACGCACATGAGCTGCACAGATATACATGGGTGCAAAGTACTCATACACGTAAAGTAAAAATAAGTAAATTACAAACAGAACTGTTCAAAGGCTACAAAAGAGCCATGACTTAGACCAGTAGTTTGAATGAATAACAGAAATTAGCTGGGAATAGTGACAAATATGTAGAAAATATCAATTTAAAGATGTACCTGAGTGACATAAGTTTAGGTAAAAATAATAGAAAATGGTTGGTGTGTGTGTACTGATTACAATTATGTAGAAATACATATGTGTACGCCAGCAAATATGAGAATACTTATTGGGGTTAGCAGTTTAGGTATTGTAATATTTGCTTGACTCCTTTTTTTTTAATATTTAGATTTACTGTCTTTTATGTGTGTATTTTCCTGCATGTATGTATGTGTGTTGCACGCATGCCTGCTGTTTGTGAAGGTGAAGGTGGCGTATGATCCTTTGAGCTGGAGTTATGTGAGGTTGTGAGCTGCCATGTGGGCCCTGGGTAATGAACCCAGGTCCCCTGAAAGTGCTCTTAACCGTTATGCCATCCCTCCAGTGCCTTTTCTTTTCTGTACTTGTAGGAGGCTGAAGAGAACAGAGCTTGTTGTGCAAGCACGAGGGCCTGAGTTTAACTTCCTTGCACCCGTGTAAAACCTGGGGTGTGATTTTGCTTTTCTGTAGTGAACACCAGCACCATGGGGCAGTGGTGGGGAAGGATGGCAGGGGGCTTGCTGGCTGGCTCGCCTAGCGACAGGTTCAACGAAAGAGCCTGTTTCAGGGAATAAAATCAGAGAGCAATGCCTTAGTTTGAGGAGGACCCCAGGATCCAGATCTGCCTGTCATAAAGTTCTTCTTGTAGGTTTCCAGGACCCTGTGGGTCCTACTATTTCCTCTTTCTTCCATGCTACTCTTGCCTAAAGTCTCAATCGGATATCCTCTCCTCTGACCCACTT
Organism: Acomys russatus; assembly: GCF_903995435.1. NCBI lineage: Eukaryota > Metazoa > Chordata > Mammalia > Rodentia > Muridae > Acomys > Acomys russatus. The sequence continues at coordinate 85,392,116 of NC_067139.1, read as the reverse complement.
TCTTGGTAAGTAAAGATTTTCATGGTATGTATCCCTTGGACTAGTGTTTTGATATAAGTGAGTATAGCTTCGAACCCCTACCAAGACCTAGTCGACAAACATGATACTCTCCACCGTTGAGTGGAGAGTGAGATCTGACTCTCACACGAACTCTGGTGCCCCTTTTCTGACCATGTCCCCCAGATGGGGAGACCTGGTAGCACTCAGAGGAAGGATAGCTAGTTACCAAGAAGAGACTTGATATTCTGAGAGCATATATAGGGGGAGGAGGTCTCCCTCGGTCACGGACATAGGGGAGGGGAGAAGGGGAGAAATAGGAGGGAGGGAAGAATGGGAGGAAACAGGGGAAGGGCTAACAATCGAGATGTAATATGAATAAATTAATTAAAAAAAAAAGAAAAAAAAATCAGAGAGCGATACAGCAGGATGTCAGCGTTCTTCTCTGGCCCCCTCACAAGTCTACACACGAGTGTGTAATATGCCATATGCATATACTCCACACACAGACACGGAAGGACTTATGTTAGTGTGTGCTGACTATACACACCGTCTCCATTGCACTATTTTCATGTGTGAACATAAACTACTTTGATCAAGTTCATCTCCTTATTATTCTTTCTATTTTAAAATTTATCATCATTATCATCATCACTTTGAGACAGGGTATCTCTGCGTGCCCTGGCTGTCCTGGAATTCACTACGTAGCTCAGACTGGCCCAGGACTCACAGAAATCTGCCTGCCTCTGCCTCCTGGGTGCAGAGATGGAAGGAGTGGCCACCACCATGCTTGGCTTAGTTTTTATTTATTTTAAATGATGCATGTCCTCGTGTTGGCATGTGTACACGAGTGCTGGTCCATGGAAGCCAATGGTGTCAGATCCCTATGGAGCTGTAGCTATAGGTGTTTGTGAGCCACCCAACATAAATGCTAGGTCCCCGCAAGAGCAGTTTCTGCCTTTAGCTACTGGGCCATCTCTCCAGCTCCCTATCCCTCTTTCTTACCTCCGCTCCTCATCCTTAGAAGTCCTCCCTCTAGTTAGAAGTTCTCCCTCTAGTTGTATGGCCTTCTTCCTGAGTTCCATATGAGGGAAAACACTCAGTATTTGTCCTCGTCAGACTGACTCTTCAACCCGATGCCCTCCTGTTCTAGCCATTTCCTTCCAAGTGACGTAACCTCATTCTTCCTTATGGTTGAGTAAAATGCTATTCTGCAAACACACACACACACACACACACACACACACACACACACACACACACACACACACACACCACCTCTCTCCACTCATCTGTGGGCGGCCACTTAGGCTGGTTCCAGCATTGACCTACTGTGACTGCTGCAGTGATAAATGTGGGTGTTAAGCCTCTCTCTTACTAGCTGGTTTACATAGCCGGGCATAGTAGGAGGAGCCCAGATTGAAAGCCACCCATTAAGCTCTGTTTCATTGGATTTCATTGGGCTGCCCAGATAGGTGAGGCAGAAATTGTTCATTTTACTTTCCCAGGCCTTGGCAATGACAAACACTGCTGTGAGGGGTCACTGTGATGTGTCTACTTGCCAAGGAGGCAGTCACAAGTCACATAGGTCCTCACTGAGGCTGCTCTGATCATGACCAGCAGACTAAGGGAGATGGTTTTGGAAGGTCTGCATGAGTCCCTTCCAAACAAGTGGAATACCTTGATAGCAGAGTTAGCCACACCCAACTGAGAATTTCTCTGGTCCCAGGACTCCAGGAGGCTGAGGCAGGAAACTCACTTGAGTCCAGGGATTCCAAATCATCTTGAAAGACATAGACAAACCTTATTCTGGATAGTTTTATGTCAACTTGACGCGAGCTAAAGTTATCTGAGAGGAGGGAGCCTTAATTAAGACATGTCTCCATAAGACTTGTCTGTGTGAGCAAGGTGGGAAGGCATTTTCTTAATAGGTGATTGGTGGGGGAGGGCCCAGACCAGATTGGTGGTGCAGCCCTGGACAGGTGGTCCTGGGTTCTATGAGAAAGCAAGCTGAGCAAGTCATAGGAAGCAAGCCAGTAAACAGCACCCCTCCATGGCCTCCAGGGTCCTGTCTTGTTTGAACTCCTGTCCTGGCTTCCTTTGATGATAAACAATAATGTGGAAGTGTAAGCCAAATTAACCCTTTCCTCCCCAGCTTTCCTTCAGGGAAGCAATAGAAACCCTAACTAAGACAGATGTCCATGACAAAAGAAAAACAAGAAAGAGAGCAGAGCTGAGGCTTCCATCAGGAAAAAGAAATTCCACCTGTGACAGTGGCCTTAGATTCTTTCCCCAAGTAGCCCTTCCTGGTGACCTTCAGCCTGCTTTCCTAGCCCCCATAACGGCATCAGCCTATTCCTTACCCTTCACCTCACTGCTTCTGGCCCGACTCTCACTAATGACACTTGCTACAAATTCCCTTCTGGGTGGACAGATGATGCAATTTTGCTCACAGTTTGTATACAAAACTGTACTGATCAAAGCCTCACACAAAGCAATATTTTCCTATCAAAAGGGACAAACTGATCACACACAAACACACACACGCACACACGCACGCACACACAGGCACACACGCACATACACGCATACGCACACGCGCACTCCGGTATGCTCGCGCTCATGGAGCTAAAGGGCTGTTACAGCGCGGTGGAGCAAGTGGCAACAAGAAGATCAGATCCAGGTCTGGCAGCCACAGTTATTTCTGGAATGTAACCTGCCTGTACTGCACTGTACTGACGCTGGGCATAAAGGAAGGGAGGATTTGTTGAATGTTGAATGTTCTCTATTAAAGTTCCACAAAAGAGTTTTATGAGAGGTGATAGAAGCAAGCTTTTCTCGGAAACATGAGGCAACTCTGTCTCATCCTTTTCTTTCACAGGCTAAGAATAGCAGCATAGGGTCTTTAAAACTTCTCGGGAGACAGAGTCATGTAAGTGTGGCTTACAGAGGAAGCTAGTGACAATGAGCTAAGATGGAGGGCAAACATCTAGAGTCTACCAAGGATGGGATACTGGGCAGACAATACAGCCGAGTGAGGTTTCTTCCCAGCTCACGGACATGTTATGTTGGTAGAACCCGGGGCCTCATTTATGCTCTAAGCACATTCCCAGCCCCCTTCTCAACTCAGCCAGTTAGAACACTGAGCCCTACAGCTTAGGCATGTCGCTGGACTGAACATTGGGTGAAGGAGGCAGGAGACTAGCTGTTTCCCATGGGCAATACCCAATACACTCTTCTTATGAACTAGAGAATAATCTTCAGCCAATTAACTGTAGAAACAGATAGACCAGAAGGTCTTGGAAAGTTCCTTACTTAAAAAAAAAAAAAAAAAAGAAAGTTATGAGATGTGAGGTCATCAGGTCCAGATACATCTCCTGGTGTAAGGAAGGACAATATGTCCCCAAATATATTTACTTATGATTAGACTTTGCATTTTCCTTATGAGCTCATCATATTCTTAAAATAGAATTTTCATTTGGGTTCCCATAAAGTTTGTGTAAACATGGGTTCCAACCTGTGGAGAACGGCATCTGCAAGGTCAGGTGTATACAGTGTGAGAACTGTGCACAAAATTCAGTGTTCTTCTATAGGTCCCCTCTTCACAGAACAAAGAGCAGGGAGTGATAGGCTACCCTCCCTTTTAATACATTAAAGTGGAAGAGTTAAGTAGGGTAGTGCTGTGCAAGTAAACGTGACATTTCCATGGGCTTCTCTGTCCTTGTCCTTAGGTCATGACCCCACTGCAGCCTGCTCGGGCATGCTGTCTAAGCTGAAATGTCTGCAGCTTGGGTTAATAGCCACGACCCATTAATAATTACAGAATACCAGTATGGTCGCACGGTAGGGATAAAATGCAGAACCCAACCTTGCACACTCAAGAGAGAGAGAAAACTTTATTTTTTGGGTCCATTTAATTTCTGTATTGAAATCCATTTGCCAGAGGGTAGAAAGTCAGAGTTGGTGTATTAGTGTCTCCTCAGCTTCCTCCAGTGTTGAATTTGGCACTCTTGAGGGCCTTGTGGAATGTGGGGTATTTAGGGGGAGACCCACCTGTTCCTGGAGTTTTGTTCCCTTGAGGGATGAAGCTGCTGTTGGTTCTAATGGGAGAAGAGGAACACTTGGCACTAGGGGTCAGCGGTGGGAGGCATCACCTTCACAATGGGCTCCTACGGCATCAGATCTCATGGAGTCTGATGTGGCTGAACAGTGTAGATCTTCACTTCAGTTCCTCCTTCCACAGTGCTAAGCCATTTCAACCTCCAGGGATGCTCAGGACAGAGCCGACCACTTCTCTAGGTTCTTTCCTCATCTTACCTACCATGAGGAGTTGAAGGGTGATCCTGTGAGGAGGGAGAAAGCGCAGCAACAGGAAAGAAGCTGGAAGGAACCTGAACACAAGGGCCACAGGCAGGAGGCAGAGCTGCTTTGCCACCTGGATAAACAAGATGATCATTTGAAAATAGTAAACATTTTTTAGGATACCTTCCCCCAATCACCCTTTTCTTTTGTTGAGGCAGGGTTTCTCTGTGTAGCCTTGGCTGTCCTGGACTCGCTTTGTAGACCAGGCTGGCTTCAAACTCACAGAAATCCACCTGCCTCTGCCTCCTGAGTGCTGGGATCACAGGCATGTGCAACTGTGCCCAGTTTTTCTTTTCTTGTATTGCTGTTTATTCCTTGTACATAGAGGTGGATTTCATAAAAACAATTTCTTTCAAGTTACTATGTCCCTTGATCGTATCACCATCCTCTCCCCTTCGCCCCTTTGACTCTTTCACTTGCCTCTTTCCTCCTAGTCTCCCTATTACTTTTATGTCATATCTTTACAAAATAGTATTATGTATTCATTTCAAATGGAGGATCCAGAAAGGAAAGAAGGCATGCATTTTTTTTCTGAGTCTTGTTTATTTCACCTAATAATGATGTCCATGAGTCTTTAATCTCAGCACTGGGAGGCAGAGGCAGGCAGACCACTGTGAGTTCGAGGCTAGCCTGGTCTACAAAATGAGTTCAGGACAGCCAAGGCCACACAGAGAAACCCTGTCTCAAAAAAAAAAAAAAAAAAAAAAAAAGATATCCACTTGCATAGTTTCCCCCAAAATGGCACAGTCTCATTTTTCTTTGTTGCTGGATAGAACAAAATTGTTTATTTGTATCACATTTCACATTTTCTTTACCCGTTTATTTGTTATGCACCTTGGCTGATTCCCATCACTTAGCTGCTGTGGAGGGGGCACTGGGAAGCATGGATGCATAAGTTCCTCTGTGACTTGGAGTCCTTTGGTTGTTTACTCAGGAGTGGTATAGCTGGGCTATACTGTAATGCTAATTTTAGTCTTTTGAGGAAACTCCAAGCTAATTTCCATAGTGGCCAGACCAGTTTGCTTCCCACAAGCGGCTTCTACTGGCTCCCATTCCCCACATCCTAATCAGCATTCGTTGCTATTTGTTTTCTTTATGATGGACATTCTGACTGGGGTGCGATAGAATCTCAATGTGACTGGATTCGCAGTTCCTTGCTAACTAAAGATATTGGGACATTTTTTGTGTTTATCGACCACTTGTATTTCAACTTTTTTTTTCCCCAAGAAAGGGTTTCTCTCTAGCCCTGGCAGTTCTGGAACTCACTCTGTAGACCAGGCTGGCCTTGAACCCACGGAGATCTGCCTGCCTTTGCCTCTCTAGGTATGGGGTTAAAAGCATGTACCACCATGCCTGGCTAACACCAAACATTTCCCCCCTGTTTTTTGTTTTTGTTTTGAGACATGGATTTTCTGTGTAGCCCTGGCTATTCTGGAATTATCTATATAGAGCAAGCTGACCTTGAACTCAGAGATCCACCTACTTCTGCCTCTGGAGTGCTAGGATTAAAGTCGTGTGCCACCACTCCCAACATACTCCAACTTTTAAGAACTGTTTATTTCTTTCGTTCCTTTGTGGAGTTCATAGTTTAGTTTTTGTGGTTCTGTCTATGTGTAGATGTTAATCACCTGACAGTGTGCAGCTGGCACGTGTCCGCCACCCTCTTCTGCACAGCGGCCTCCTCTCTTCTCTGTTGCTTCTCCAGTTGCACAGAAGTACTCAATTTCAAACATGTCACCTGCCAATTCTTGGGATTATTTCCTGAGCTGTTTGAGTCCTTTTCAGAAACTCTTTGCCTAGTCTTATATCTTGAATTCCCCCTACCCCCCATTTCCCAGCAGTGTCAGAGTTTCAGGTCTTATAGTAATTAAGAATTTGGGCTCATTTCAATTAGATTTCTGTTTCAGTGTGAGCGATAGCTACCTCGTTTCCTTCTTCTAAATGGGGATGCCCACTTGCCTCAGTACCATTTCTCAAAGGACTGACCCTTCTCTTCAATATGTACGTTTGCCAAAATTTAGGTGGCTAGCCAGGCCATGTTGGTCCATGCCTTTCATCTCAGCACTCAGCAGGCAGAGGCAGGAAGATCTCTATGAGTTGAGGCCAGCCTGGTCTACACACACACACACACACAGAGAGAGAGAGAGAGAGAGAGAGAGAGAGAGAGAGAGAGAGGGAGAGGAGAGAGAGAGGAGAGGAGAGAGAGAGAAGAGAGCGAGGAGAGAGGGGGCAGAGAGAGAGAGGAGCTGAGAGAGAGAGAGAGAGTGAGTTCCAGGACAGCCAAGGTTACATAGAAAGACTCTTGTCTCAAAAAAAAAAAAAAAAAATCAGCTGGCTGTAGTCCACTGATTTATCTGTGAGTTGCACACACACACACACACACACACACACACACACACACACACAAACATGGAAGCACAATTGTCAATACCATGCTGGTTTTGTTACTATGTCTCTGTAGTATAGGTAGAGACTGGATAATGTCAAACCTTCAGCATTGTTCTTTTGCTTGGGATTGGGCAGACTATCCAGGGTCTTTTGTGCTTGTATATAAATTTTAGGATTGATTTTCTATTTCTGTGAAGACTGTCATTGGAATTTTGATGGTGATTGTATTCAATCTGTAGATCACTTTTGATAATTAGTCATTTTCACTGTAAAAATTGTGCCCATCAACGAGTATGGGAGATCTATTTGGCTTCTAGCGTCTTTTTAAATTTCCTTCTTTAGTGTTTTAAAATTTATGTTGTATATTTCTTCCATGTCTTCAGTTAGGATTATTCCTAGACATTAAAGCTATTGTGAAGGGGTAGGGTGGTTCCTGATTTCAACATGCCTGTTGTTGGTGTAGAAAAGCTACTGTTGCTGTTAGTCTTACTTACATCCTGCTATCCTGCTGAAGGTATTGGACAATTCTAAAGATTTTTTTCCAGCAGAGCATCTGAGTTTCGTATATATAGGAATCACATGATCCCAGTAAGAATGGTGACTTCAACACCCCATTCTCACCAATGGACAAGCCAGACACACAAACATGCAACAAAGAAACATAAGAGTTAATTGACATTTATACATCAAGTGGACTTGACATACATCGTAGGATATTGTTTTAAACTCTGCAAAGTTACATTCTTCCCAGAAGCCATAGAGAGTTCTTTAAAATAAGCCATATTCTGGGAACATGAAATAAATTTTAATAAATGCCAGTAAATTGTAATATGTATTTATCTGATGAGAACGGAACAAAACCAAAGCACAATTGTAAAAAGGCATTATGGAATGTACACAAACTAATGGAGATTAAATAAAATGTTATTAAATAATGTGATGGGTTACAGAAAAAAATTAGGAAGGAAATTAAAAAATTCCTAGAATCAATTGAAAAGGAAACACAACACACAGAACCCATGTGATACAATTAAAGCAGTCCTACTTAAAAAATTAGAGAGATCTCAAATAAAAACTTTAATGTTGTCTCTCAAGGTCTTAGAAAAACAAGAAAAAACTAAACCAGTATATGGAAAGAAATAAAGATCACAGGTAAATGACATTATAAATCAAGTCTACAGAATATGGAATAGAAATGAAAAGAACAATACAAAAATACAATGAAACAAAGAGTCAGTTCTTTGAAAGATGAATAAGATTAACAAGGAGTTAGCCAAAACAATTAAAATAAAAATGTAGAAGATACAAATTAACAAAATTAGAGGTGCGAAGGGAGATATCACAGAAGACACTAGTGAAATACAGAGGAACATTAAGATATACCTTAAAGACATATTCCAATAAATTGGAATACCTAGAAGAAATGGATAAATTTATAGACACACACAACCTATTAAAATTAAACTAAGAGTGACTGGAGAGGTGGCTCAGTACTTAGAAGTGCTTGCCTCTCTCAGAGGACCTTAGCTTAGTCCCAGCATGCTCACAATGTGTCACAACCAACTGTGGGAGCTGATACCCTCCTCTGGCCTCTCTGGGCACCAGTCATGCACATGGTACATAGACATATGTGCAGGCAAAGCAACAATACACATAAAATAAAATAAATAAATCTGAAGAAAATGAAAGTAAATAATAAAATTAAAGCAAGAGAATATAAACAAGTTAAATTATTTATAGCAAACAATAATATTTTAGTAGCAATAAAATTCTCTCAATAAAAAGCATGTATGTAGAGAATGCTTTTTATCCTAGAATTCAGGAGGCAGAGGCAGGTAGGTCTCTGTGAGTTCGAGGCCAGCCTAGTCTACATAGTGAGACCCTCTCTCAAAAGATAAAAAATCTCCCAATTAAAAAAAAAAAAAAGCAAAAAACCCAAGTCTAGGTGGATTCACTGCGGAATTCTACCAGACTTTTATAGAAGAACCAACATCGATCCTTCTCAAGCTTACCTCATGACCTACAAGAGGAAGCAACACTAGCAAACTCATTTCATGAAGCTAATATCACCCGGATACCAAGACTAGGTAAGGATTCAACAACAAAAAGAAAATTATAGGCCAATTTTCCTGATGAGCATGCACGAAACTGTTCTCAACAAAAGACTTGCAAATAGAACTCAACTATGCACCAAAAAAAGTCATTCACCATGACCAAGTGGACCATATTCCAAGGATGCAAGGATGGGTTGACTTAGATAAATAAGTGTAATACGTCATGCTCGACTCTTCAGCCACGCAGCCCATGTATACTGTGACCAGGTCCTTGGCTTCCTTGCCTGATTTCCTTCTTTAGTAATTGCTCTTCCTTTTTTGTAGAATTTCCTGCAGGCTATAGAAAGGGCCAGTGGGAGAGCAAAGGCCAGTCTATAAACTTAGTCTGAGTTGGAGTAACTGTGGATATGGCTAAGCTCAAATCACCTGGGATTTCTTGGAGTTCTGCAGTTCAGCTGCTCCATGATTTCTCTTGGCAATCTTTTTCAGGAGCATCCAGCATCAGATGTGAAATAGAATCTCATGTGGGTCAGAAGAGAGGAGCAAATCAGTGGTGGGACCTTCTAATACGGCACACACAGCTGGGCGGACAAAAAAAAAAAAGTGCTAGGGTAAGGAAGATGGACAAGCTTTGGAGTACTGGTTCTCTGGCATGAAGAAGCTATAATATTTACTGAAATGCTAATGACCACATAATGTAGTATGGGAAGGATCTAGAAATTTCTCATAGCTATCTAGTATGTCAAGGGGCCTTGAATCATAACCATTATAGCTAACTCCAAAAAAATTATTTATTAGTTCTCTGTCTGCATGTATGCCTCCAGGACACCAAATCCCATTACATATGGTTGTAAGCCACCACGTGGTTGCTAGGAATTGAACTCAGGACCTCTGGAAAAGTAGCTGGTGCTCTTAACCACTGATCTTCTCCATCCCCTTATAGCTATCTCTCAAGGATGTTGATTTCTAAGAGGTTTAGCAAAAATAGGCTTTTACCTAATAGTTTTGTCAGAGACTGAAAACATTTAGACTCAATTTAGATCAGGTGAGTTTGATCCAGCCCCAGTCTGGGTTATTAATACAATCAGTGAGGTTCCACCTGGCCCCACAGTGGCCATTGCCAAGGTCTGAGTCCCAGCATGAGGGTTGGGTGTCTGCCCACAAGTTCCCCAGGCAGGTGTGGGTTTATAGTCTATTTGAAGGCAGGCGGTGCAGGCTCTTAGGGGCTGGGGTGCGGTGGTGATATCCCCAGCACTCATCAATTCCTACTAACCTTGGCAGTACTTCATTCTGGATAAAGCAGGCTGCAACATTAGTTTCAAGATACGGTTCCAAGTAGTTAGCATAATTGCACAGCCAGGTATGCTCATGGTAGAGAAAGTGGGTGAAAGGTCTTGGAACATTTGTTAGCTCAGCAGATGTAGAGCACCAGACTGCCCTACCAGGGCCATGCAGAAACAGGAAAGTCTCCAGGCTCTGTCACCTGGAACTTCACCTTTTTTTCCTTTTGGTTCCATCATTTCACCGCTGTTTTTCCTTGTTTACTTTCTTTTTCTCTTCCTTCCCTTCCTCATCTCTCTCCCCCATCTTTCCAGCCTCTTCCTTCCTGTGTTCCACAATCCCTCATTTATTTCTCTCTCTCTCTTTCTTTCTTTCTTTCTTTCTTTCTTGGTTTTTCAACACAGGGTTTCTCTGTGTAGCCTTGGCTGTCCTGGACTCGCTTTGTAGACCAGGCTGGCCTTGAACTCACAGTGATCCGCCTGCCTCTGCCTCCCAAGTGCTGGGATTAAAGGCGTGTGCACCACCACGCCCAGCCAATCCCTCGTTTCTTTCCTCTTTTCATCACTTCTGTTCCTTCCTTCTGTGACTCAAGCCTGGGTCCTTTTATGCCAGACAAGTGCTCTACCAATGAACTACATCCCCCGGCCCTCACTGTTTGTTAATTTGTTGTTTCTTTTTCCAGTCCTCCAATATGTTTACTTCCTGTTGTTCTTATTTTAATGTGTTGGGCATTTGCTCCAGAAGTCTGTTAGACAGGAAACACGGTTCAGATCTGTTCATCAGCGTATGCCTGTACCAACATTTCTGCCAGAAGACACTAATTAGAATTAAGCTATGGTGACATAACGTTCCCTCAGGCATTCCAGATTTGGAAAATAAACTCTTTCTCTACTAACCCTCACTGCACTTATAGAGCTCTATGGTCTTGCTTCTCAGCAGATTTCTGGATGATGAAATGGAAAAGTCCATAGTTTGCTACATGATTCCCACCAAGGATGGCAATAGGCTCTCAAGCTCATAAGACCTCATTGTAGCATTGAAACTTTTGCAGTCTGAAAAAGGAGGATAGCAAAGAGCATGCATGTGTCCAGTCAGCCAATGAGCAAAACCAAACAAGAAATGTCAGTTGAATGTCTATTCTACATATTCAGCCCATAATAGACAACTTACAAGTTACTGCAAAAATGTAAGCAACTGCTGGCTACTGTGACAAGATATTTACATTAAGATAGGAACAGATGCAAAATGTATGTAGACCAAAGCAGGAGGCAGAATGCTTTTCTAAAATTTTATTTGGCTTTTTATTGATTATTTTTGAATTTCACGTTGTGCAATCTAATCCCACTCACCTCCCCATCCCTTTGTACCCACCCTCTGTCCTTAACAATCTCCACCCAAAGAAAACAAACGAACAAAATCTTGTTGTGGAAGCTGTAGCATGTCACATTGTGCCCTACAGTATACCCCTCTGTCCACCTTTTTTGTTTGCAAATGTTCATTGCAGTGAGTCATTGATTTGGTTCAGGGCTCTGGCTTCTGCTGCACTATCAATACTGGGTCCTCACTGGGACTCCTCTCAGATAACTTGCTGTTGCCCTGTGTCATGGAGACCCTGCAGCTTTGGGTATGTAGGACTGGCCTCTTCATGTGCTCTAGCAGTTTGTCAATGGGGTAAGATGTTGGGGTGGGCCAGTTCAAAGCCCTGGACCTGGGCCTGGGTAGTAGTGGAGGTGGTCAGCCCACCAGCCGTCCCACTCCCACACCACCAGCATGAGCTCTCCAGCACTGCCCCAATAGCTCATCCAATGCCACAGCCAGCAAGGGGCGGAGCCAGTTCCCTGCAAATGGCAGACAAGTTGCAGGGTCAGCTCCCCTACACTCGTGCCCTTGGGGCTGCCTCACCCACACCCCTGCCACCAAGGTGGGCTCTACTGTGCTGCCCAGAAAAGATATAGGGCTAACCCTCCCAAGTGCTGCAGCCAATGAGGGACAGAGACAGCTCTCCTGCTCTCATGACCCAGGGGCCAGCTCTTCCAGGTTCACAGCTTTGGGGCCTGCTCACCTGCATCTCTGCCACCAGGGAAGAATATCCTTTTTATCACTATAGTGAAGACAAGCACATGGGTGTGGCCACTCTTCCCACCCTACAGGGAAAGCAGCACTTTACTCACAGGGTGCATTTTCCTTTAAGATGTGGCTTCCAAGACTGACCTGAGGCCATCTTCAGTCTAAGGAGGCAAGGAAAAGGCCTTCAGACCTTCAGCACAAAGTACAGTGTGGAAGGTCCTTTATGAACTTGGCCAGCAAACGTGCAACAGAGATGGAATTCAAACTCACTGGTTAGAATTTAGACTGTTGACAACTTCTAGACAATGAAAAAATTTGATTATGGCTCAAATCCAACCAACCAACCAACCAGTCAGCCAGCCTAGGGTCCTGCCTCGAGTAGGCTTCATCATCGGTCTACATTCCCAGCCTTTGTGGGCGTGTATGCACAGTGGCACATGCACAGGTCAGAAGACAACTTGTGGGATTTGATTCTTTTCTTCCACCATATGGGGCCCAGGGGTTGAAGTCAGGTCTTCAGATGTGAGGAATGCCCTGCAGACTTTACATCAGGCAGGGGAAAATGACCGTGGTGAGATAAAAACGAAACACAACCCAGCCCGATCTTATTGTAACCAGTGCTAGGCCAGGGCTGTTAGATCATTTTACTTTAGCCATATTTAAGCACAGCACAATTTTGGGAAAAAAAATATTAAATAATAAATAACCCAGTCTCAATTGCATAGCAGCTTAAGACATATTTACACTTAAGTTCTTTGCAAAGTACATTTGTAAGATGGTTTCTTGTTGACTGAGACACAGTGCCCAGGATAAGGGTCTAGGGAGAATGACTGAGGTCAACACAACGCCTGTGGGAGTCAGGATCAGCCTGGCCCTGAGATAACGTAAGAGACAGTTAGGCTGTTGTAAAGCACAAGTGACATCACTCATAGGGATGGGTTTTAGGGCCTGAAAGCAGTGCTCAAGATTTCGGGGGAAAGGGTCTAATATAAGCTGAAAATAAAAAGGAAGATATGGGCAGGGTTTGTCTCATCAGACAGTAAAGGTTCACTAGGCTGTAAAACCCCATCAATCTGGCATTTCAGAAAGCGCAGCCACACACTCCATTCCACTGACGAGAGAAGCTGTGTGTTTTGCCTTCCTGGGATCTCCAGTGCTTATCTGTGTGCACAGATCTTTTGCCCTCTACAGTCAGGCTTGGCAACTGGCGTTTTTACCTGCTGAGCTTTTTTTTGTCAGTCCCTGCATACATTTCTTTTTAAATTTTTTTTTATTTATTAATTCACTTTACAACCCAGTCATTGCTCCATCCTTTCTCTCTTCCCAGTCACAGCCTCCCTCCCCTGCACCCCTTCACCTGTTCCTCAGAAAAGGGGAGTCCCCCTACCCACCACCCCAGCTCATCAAGTTGCAGTTCCTCATCCCCTTTCTAGTAGACTCACAGGAAGCCTGAGCTGCCCATCGTCTACATATACATAGAGGACCCAGGTCCAGTCCATCCTGCATCCGTTTCTTACAATCACAAGTTCACCACAGCAGCTCTACTGCAGAACTCAGTACTTTCTAAGAACAGGGTGTGTGCGTGAGTGCTTTTGAGGCTTTTTCCCAGTGTTTGGCAAAGAGCAGAAGGGTTAAGGGTCACTTCTGGGTGGAGGCAGGAAATGGGAGTCTTGGAAATACCCTTTCTTGGAGCCGTGTGACTTCTGGTGAAGACCTGAGGACAACTGAGGACAGGGATGGACTGTTGGGTGACAAATGTTTGCTAAGGAGATTGCCCTAACCCACATCTGAGTATCATATGTGAGAGAAAAATGCTGTGATATGTTGTGTCACTAAGACTCTGGGGTTTATATTACCACATAGTTTGGTTTATCCAGCCTAACATGGGCTAGCAGGCAGGTGGAACGGGGGCTTTTATGGGAATTGAAGTAATAGGAGGGGACAAGATTGTGCATAGACCTAAGAGTAAAAGCCACCGTACAAGTCTTGTTGTGGCTACTGGACCCGGGGAAAGACACTGATGTCATTTGCGAGGCCTTGTAGAGGACAGCTTTCTCCAGTTCACCACCATTAAATTTGTGAGCTGAGGAAGAACATGCTTGACTCTTGAGGAAAGGGTATCTAAAGAGGAAAGAAAATAGATCTGGGCCCTGGCTCATGTACAGGCATGAAGACCTGAGTTTGAGTTCCCAGAACCTATGTAGAAGCCAAGTGTGATGGTGTCTTCCTGAAACCTTGGGATGCTGTCCTCTCACTTCTACATGTACACCATGGGACAGGTAGGTGGGTGTGTGCTCGTGCACCCCCATGCACCCCCATGTACACACACACACACACACACACACACACACACACACACACACACACAGATACACACAGACGCGTGCACACACACGCCCACACATAGACATAGAGACAGAGAGAATATAATAAATTAGAAAAAATTATCCAAATCCAGTGATCTACACTAGTGGATTTAACTGATGTTAATCATAGGAGCATAGGTGAGGAGACCAGCTACAAAAGGATGACCAACTCATGGGCAATGAAACCACCAAAGTAAAATCTCTCTACCCTGGCAACCATGAACTGCTTTTGTACGTTGGGGGAGGGGAAGGACCTCCTGAGCCTGATGAACCACTGATGCCCGTGGGAGCCCCATGCATTCCTTGTGTGCTACTTGTGGGCTACATTGTGGCCTAGTGAGCCCTCTCCTCCACAAAAGTCTATCAGCTCAGGGACTCTCACCTAGATACTCACATTTATCTGATTTCAGAGATCCTCCAAAAGAGACCCCTGAGAATTTAAATTTCTGGAGGAGGGAGAAGCTATTGGTTATTGAAACCCTGGCCTTCTTCTCTCTAAGAACACAGCCTATTAGAGAATTACACCCCTAGCTGGACTGGTATAGTCAGAACAAAATGTTTCTCTGGGGATAGTGTTAAAGTCACGCACCAAGTGTCCTAAGGGATCCTGTGAAGTCACCTTCAGTAGATTTGATTGAGAATTTATTTTGCAGGTGTTAAGGGTTGAATTCTAGGCCTTATACATGCTAAACGCATCCGCTACCACTGGACCACACCACTAGTTCCTACTTGTAAAATTTTAACCGCACTATTGTCTGGCCAAATGAGAAGACTGACAGGTATAAGCAAAGACAATTTAAAAAAGGGTAAAAGCAGCATAACCTATGGCATGAAGTCTTTAACATTTTAAAATTAGTTAGCTAATTGATTCTTTTTTGTAGTACTGGGAATTAAACTTAGGTTCTCTATTCAGATGCAAACACTAAACCACTGAGTTATATCCCCAGTCTTATTTTTACTTTTTATTTTGAGATAGGGACTTAGTAAATTGTTCACATTGGAGTTGAACTTGCAACCCCTGAACTTCTCATGTAATTGGGATTACAGGCCGCCTGTGACTTTCAATTTGTAGAGGCACAGTCTCACCAGGTGGATCTTAACCATTTAGGCTTGAGTTGTTCTCATTCTGTCTCTCAAGCAGCTGGGACTACGGCACAAGCTACAACACTTGGCTGTGACATCGGGCAGCATGGTGAACTTGGTGTGCAGCCACATGTAACAATTTACTGTTGCCTGGGCACCGCATTCCATGTCCAGTGCCCTGTCCCTGCCCTGGAGGCTCTTGGTGGCCACCTAGGGAAGACAGGTAAGATCTCTACAAGCCAGGCCCCTGCTTGCGCCAGGCCACCAAACAAACACAGCAGCAGTGAGCTATGCTCAGCTCCCTGCACCCTCTATCTACTGGACCTCACCCCTACCTGCATTCCCAGAAGTCCCAGAACCACTAGCACCTTGATTCCTGGAGGTCGTTGGTGGCCACTTGGCCAGGACAGGCCACCAGGGACCACCAGGCCACAGGAAAAACACAGTAAAGGTGAGCTATGCACGTCTCCCTACACTGTGCAACTACTGGAAATCACATGTACATGCATTCCTGGAAGCGGTCAGCCGCCAGGGACCACCTGCTAATACCAGAGACAACCAGATGGCTTAAGGACAGCAAAGGAGCACAAATAACAGGAGCCTGGACAATATGTCAACACCAGAATCTGAGTATCATTCTACATCACTCCCAGGGTAGCTCAACACAGCTGAGGAACAAGAAAATGACCTTAAATCCAGCCTTATGAAAACAATAGAGGCCTTTAAAGAAGAAATGAATAAATCCCTTAAAGAAATACAGGAGAATACAAACAGGCGAAAGAAACAAATAAAACTGTACAATGGAAGTAGAAGCAATAAAGAAAGCACACTCTGAAGGGATCCTGGAGATGTAAAACCCAGGAAGGAGAACAGGAATAATAGGTACAAGCATCACCAACATAATCAAAGAGATGGAAGAAAGAATCTCAGGTGTAGAAGATATGATAAAAGAAATTGATACACCAGTAAGAGAAAATGTTAAAGCTAAAAAAAATTGGATACAAAACATCCAGGAAATCTGGGAGACTTTGAAAAGACCTAACCTAAAATAATAGGAATCGAAGAAGGTGAAGAGTCCCAGCTCCAAGTACCAGAAAATATTTTCAACAAAATCGTAGAAGAAAAGTTCCCCAACCCAAAGAAAGAGATGCCTATAAACATTCAAGAAGCATAAACACCAATTAGACTGGACCAGAAAAGAAAATCCTCCTGCCACATAATAATCAAAACACTAAATCTACAGAACAAGGAAAAATATTGCCCGGCATGGTGGCACACACTTTTAATCCCAGCACTTGGAAGGCAGAGGCAGGTGGATCTCTGTGAGTTCAAGGCCAGCCTGGTCTACAAGGTGAGTCCAGGACAGCCAGGACTACACAGAGAAACCCTGTCTCGAAAAACCAAAACTAAAAACAAAAACAAAAACAAAAAAAGAAAGAACATTAAATGCTGCAAGGGAAAAAGGCCAAGTAACATACAAAGACAGACCTTTCAGAATTACATCTTACTTCTTATCAGAGACTCTGAAAGCAAGAAAGGTCTGGACAAATGTCTTGCAAACTGTCAGAGACCACAGATATCAGCCCAGACTACTATATTACCATAGATAGTGAAAACAAGATATTCCAAGACAAAACCAAAATTAAACAATAATTATCTACAAATCCAGCCCTACATAAAATACTAGAAGGAAACTCCATCCCAATGAGGGTAACATCATCCAAGAAAACACAGGAAATAAATAATTCCATTCCAGCAAAAGAAAAAGAGAAACACACACACACACACACACACATACACACACACACACACACACACACACACACTAGCACCACCAGCATCAAAATAATAGAAATTAATAATCTTTGGCTATTAATATCTCTCAATATTAATTGTCTGAAATGACCAACAAAGAGACTCAGGCTACTAGAATGGTTGCAAAAACAGGACCCATCATTCTGCTACACACAAGAAGCACACCTCAGCAACAAAGATAAACATTATCTTGGAATAAAGGGCTGGAAAAGGATTTTTTAATGAAATGGACAAATGAAGCAAACTGGAGTAGCCATTCTAATATCTAATAAAATAGCCTTTCAACCAAAATTAATCAACTGAGATAGGGAAGGCCACTTCATTGCCATCAAAGGAAAAATTCACCAAGATGATGTCTCAATTCTGAACATTTGTGCCCCAAATGCAAGGGCACCCACATTTGTCAAAGAAACACCACTAAAGCTTAAATCATACACAACCCCACACATATTAGGCGACTTCAACATACCTCTCTCACCAGTAGACAGATCATTTAGACAGAAACTAAATGAAGAAGTAACAGAACTAACTGATGTTATGAACCAATTGGACCTACCAGATATTTACAAAACATTCCACCCAAACACAAAAGAATATACATTCTTCTCAGCACCTCATGGAAGCGTCTTCAAAATTGACCACATACTCGGCCACAAAGCAAGCCTCAATAGATATAAGAAAATTGAAACAACGTCTTGCATTCTACCAGACCACCATAACAATAACAAAAACAGCAGAAAGCCTACAAACTCATGGAAACTGAACAACTCTCTACTTATTGACCACTGGGTCAGGAAGGATATAAAGAAAGAAATCAAAGACTTTCTATAATTCAATGGAAAGGAAGATACAATATAGTCAAATTTATGGGACACAAAGAAAGCAGTGCTAAGAGGAAAGTTCATAGCACTAAGTGCCTTCATAAGGAAATTGAAGAGATCTCATACAAGCAATCTAAAAGCACATCTGAAAGCTCTAGAACAAAAAGAAGCTAACACATCCAAGAGGAGTAAGTGGCAAGAAGTCATCAAATCCAGGGCTGAAATCAGTAAAGTAGAAACAAAGTGGACAAAACAAAGAATCAACGAAACCAAGACCTGCTTCTTTGAGAAAATCAACAAGACAGACAAATCCTTAGCCAAACTAAATAAAAGGAAGAAGGAGAGTATCAAATTAACAAAATTAGAAATGAAAAGGGGTACATAACAGCAAATCCTGAGGAAATCCAAAGAATCACTAGATCATACTTGAAAAGCCTGCATACCACAAAATTGGAAAAGCTAAATGAACAGATGATTTTATTGATAGATACCACTTACCAACACTAAAATCAGGTAAGCAATTTAAATAGACTATAACTTATAAGGAAATAGAAGTAGTCATTAAAAATCTCTCAACAACAAGCCCAGGGCCAGATAGTTTTAGGACAGAATTCTACCAGATTTTCAAAGAAGAGCTAATACCAATACTCCTGCAAAATAGAAACAGAAGGAAAATTGCCAAACTCGTTCTATGAGGTCACAGTTACCCTGATACCTAAGCCACACAAAAACCCAATGACAAAAGAGAATTTCAGACCAATTTCCTTTTTGAACATTGACGCAAAAATACTTAATAAAATACAAACCAAATAATGGAACACATCAAAAATATCCACCATGACCAAGTAGGCTTCATTCCATGGATGCAGGGATAGCTCAACATATGAAAATCCATCAATATAATCCACCATATAAACAAACTGAAAGAAAAAACCCACATGATCATCTCCTTAGATGTTGAAAAGTTTTTAATAACATCCAACACCCCATCATGTTTAAAGTCTTGGAGAGATCAGGGATACAAGGCCATCTTACCAAAAGTAATCTACAGATTCAATGCAGAGCCTTGTGGAACAGTTCAAGGGAGGATAGAAAGACCCGGAGAGAGCAGTTACTTCACAAGAAGACCAACAGAGCCAACTCACGTGGTCCCAGAGGGGCTTCTGGAACCTGAAACACTAACCAAGGACCATGTATGGACTGGACATGGCCCCTACACATAGGTACCAGATGAGCAGCTTGGTCTTCATGTGAGTCCTCAGTAGGAAGAGAAAGACCTGTCTCTGACAAGGACTTTCTCACATGCTTTTTGATCACGTCCTCCTGGCGGGGTTCCCTTGCTAGGCCACCGTGGTAGAGGATGCACTCAGTCAGGACGCGACTTGATGTGCTGGGATGGGTGGGTGGGGGAGCACTCCCCTTTATTGAAGGGTAGGGGAAGAGGAGGTGATGAAGAGGGAGTGAGGGTGGGATAGGGAGGAGAGGAGGGATTGGGATGTAAAGTGAATAAGTAAGTAAGTAAGTAAGTAAGTAAATAAATAAATAAAGTAAAAAATTTCCTGTCAGGAATATGCATATTCTGCAGCTCAGAAATACCACTCCAGAAACAGAGAGCCATTCTCAGAATTTAACTACCCAAAGAATAAGAATGTAGTCTCCACGACTCCACAGAGATGAAAACTACAACAAAATCCAATAGCTCTATAGCTCGACAGGAAGGCAGAATTCTAACTTTGATAATCAGGAGGCCCATGGAGAGACAGCCAGGTCCTTGAAGCTCCTTGGCCAGTCTATCCAGCTGAATCAATGAACGCCAGGCTCAGTAAGAGACCCTGTCTCAAAAAAAAAAAAAAAAAAAAAAAAAAAAAAAAAAAAAAAGGCTGAGAATGATTAAAGAGGACATTGACTTTGACCTCTGGTCTTAGTCTACACACATCCACACAAATGTGTACACATCACAGAGTCTCAGAGAGAGAGAGAGAGAGAGAGAGAGAGAGAGAGAGAGAGAGAGAGAGAGAGAGAGAGCAACTTATTAAGATAAGAACTTACTGAGAAGTGACTCAGACATTTTATTATAAGATTTTATTATACTAAGAACTTAATAGATACCGCAAGAGTATACATCTGAGGTTATGAGTGTACTTTGTATTATAGGAGACTGTAGACAAGAAAGCCAGTCTCTTGATCTGGGGGGGCATGTGACTGTCAGGAATAGTTACAGCACATGAAACTATCTGGCTACATGGAACACTTCAAAGACACTGAGAATGGCTACAGTCACATCCTCAAAACTGGGGAGATAAAATGCTTATAGGAGCTAACTGAAGACCTGAGGGGCAGTCAAGGTGAAGCAGGGCAGGGCACAAAGGTTTAAAAGTCAAAATCTCTTCTAAGTTTTAACAAGAACAGATCAGTATCTCAAGGAAACTTTATTGCCTTAAAAATGGAGAATCAAAAGCCAGAGGTGGTGGCTCTTGCCTGGAATCCTAACCCATGGCAAGTCGAGACTCCAGATAGCAGCAAGTCAGAGGCCAGCCACCTGAGGTCCAGCCCAGCTCGTGTTACAGAGTGACAGCCTGTCTCAGAAAGAAGAAGCAGGCCAGGAGACATGGCTCAGCAGCTAAGAGCAAGAGCTGCCTTTGCAAAGGACTCAAGTGTGGTTCCTGGTACCCAGTAGGTGACTCACAGCTCCAGGGGGATCGGATGCCTCTGACATCCTCAGGCACTGGTATTCACATGCGGGGACCTACATACATAATTAAGAACAATTAAATAAATCTAAAAATATTCCCCAAATAGCTTGGTAGGTAGGTGGATAGACAGATAGATAGACAGACAGACAAACAGATATGAAAATAGAGAATCAGATTCAGGTGTCGGGTGCAGAGATTCAACACTGAGGTGTTATTATCTCAGTGCTAGCGAGGCAGAGGAAAGAGGAACACTGGAAAGTCAAGGCCCCTGGACAGCATATTGACATCCTACAGAGAGACGGAGAAGGGCATAGGCGCACGCACACACACACACACACACACACACACACACACACACACACACACACACACACACACACACAGAGAGAGAGAGAGAGAGAGAGAGAGGAGAGAGAGAGAGAGAGAGAGAGAGAGAGTGAGAATCAAGCAGGTTCTTATTTATTTGTTCTTGATTAATTAATTTAAAATACTATGAAAACATTTTTCTTTCAGTCATAACCAGTTTGATCATATGTAGTTTCTCCTTCAGATTCCTGCTTTTAAAAAAGGCTCAGTAGGGGCCGCACCAACCAAGCACCATGTATGGACTGGACTTAGGCCCTCTACACATGTGTACCAGATGGGCAGCTCGGTCTTCATGTGGGTCCCCTAGTAAAGGGAGCACAGGCTGACTCTGACAAGGACATTCTTGCTCGAGTTTCGATCACTCCGCCCCTTGCAGAGCTGCCCAGCCTGGCCACCATGGTAGAGGATGAGCTCAGTCCTGGTCTGACTTGATGCACTGGGATGGGTAGATGGGGTGGGGGCTCCCCTTTTCTGAGGGGTAGGATAGGGGGGACACGGGGAAAAGGCAGAGAGGGCAGGACTAGGAGGAGAGGAGGAGGGAGGGGGTATGGTTGGGATGTAAAGTGAATAAATACATTTTGAGAATATATAGGGGGACGTAATCCCCCTCAGGAACAGTCATAGGGGAGGGGAATAATGGGAAAATGGGGGGGGGGAGGAATGGGAGGATACAAGGGATGGGATAAACATTGAGATGTAACAAGAATAAACTAATAAAAAAAAAAAAAAAAAAAAAAAAAGGCTCAGTAGCTTGCTCAGATGGTCCACAATCCACTGAAGCCTTCTGCCGCATCTGTATTTCTTCCTCCAGTTCTGAAAACCAAGCAGTCTACTTTAGGGCATGCAAAATTTCTTATACAAAAGCCTCTCATTCCCCTTTTAACCTCCTTCACTCAGGGTTCATCGTCATTCTTAGAACTTCAGTTTTATTGTTCTCCACTATTTATTGATGCTACTCTGCCTTCTCTTAATTTCTTTGTGTAAAAGTAGATCCTAAAACAATTATTTAAAATTTTTAAATTAGACAAAATAACCTTTTCTCAATAAAAGAACATATTTCCTATCTTACTGGCATACTTACTAAAATGCACCTTAATTTTTCATATATTCTTTTTTTAAATATATATTTTATTAATTTATTCATATTACATCTAAATTGTTATCCTATCCCTTGTACCCTCACATTCCTCCCTCCCTCCTGCTTTCCCCCTACTCCCCTCCCTTATAACTAGACTGAGGGGGACCTCCTCCCCCTGTATATGCTCATAGGGTATCAGGTCTCTTCTTGGTAGCCTGCTATCCTTCCTCTGAGTGCCATCAGGCCTCCCCATTCAGGGGACATGGTCAAATATGGGCACCAGAGTTTGTGTGAAGTCATATTCTTTACAGATAGAATGATACATATGAATTGGAAGTTTTAACTCTCAGTTACTTTAATTTCTAGTGAGAATGCAGGAAGAAAGTATTTTTGAACCATATACCAGCAGGTTATTAATAAACCCAAATATATGTCTATAGGAACTTTCCTAAGGAACTTTTTTTACATAAAGAGCAAACTTGATGCTATATTTGGCAGGTAATGATTCAGTGTTTTGATTTACTGAGAAATGACTCAGACATTTTATGAATATGCTAAGTTAATTGGTATTATGTAACTTTAAAATGTTAAATCATCAAAAAGTTCACTTACATTCCACCATGGTGACAAGCACATGTAATCCCAATATTTGGGAGGCTGAGGCAGGGAGATCATGAGTTCAAGGTCAGCCTGGGCTACAGAATAAACTCCAGGTCTCAATAAGACTGTGTCAGGAGGAGAAGGAGGAAGAGGAGGAGGAGGAGGAAGAGGAAAAAGAAAGAGGAGGAGGAAGAGGAAGGGGAGGAGGAAGGAGAATGAGGAGGAGGAAGGAAGAGGAAGAGGAGGAGGAAGAAGCCTGCTTATGACTATTTATCCCATTTAATTACATGTATCTTATTTATTTTAATGATTCTATCTGTAGTTTAGCGACAATGCTGAGATGTTAAACAAGTTCTCATTTCAAGTTCTTTCCATGTTTAAGAACCCTAACCCCTAAGAGCTAAATTGCTCATGATACACAGGGGATAATAGACATTTTAAAAAATATATGTCTGGGTACTTTTGCTTATTTCTTTTTTCTTATTTCAAGATGGTGTCTTGTTAGATAGCACTTGCCGGCCTGGAACTCATAGTTGATAGCCTCAAACTCGTGACCCCATTGGCTCTAGCTGGCTGGAGGTGGCCTGGTAGATGTGGCACCATGTCCCGATTTCCATGTGTTCTAGTGATTTGGGCTTAGGTCCTGACACCTGCACAACAAGGTCTTCACCCTCAGTCACCTCCTCAGCCTGTGCTTACTTATTAGACAGGGTCTTTCCTTACAGCACAGCTGGCCTTCAACTCTTCAACGCTGTGCCTTATCTCAAGTGCTGGGATGGCAGGCATGTGGCACCATGCCTGGTCTCAATACCCGTCGATTTGTGCTACTTTCTCCTTTAGTGGGTTTATCAAAATGTAATCCTGTGGTAAATGACTCTAATGCATATGTGTTTATACGCTTGTTAAGTGAGCAAAGTAAATATTGAAATAGAAGAAGTAAAGCCAGAGCTTTGTGGGAAATATTTGATTTATTTTATTGCATTCTTGGTTTTAAGTAAACTGTTTGAACTACCAGATACTGACAGAGGGACACCTTAGGGTGACTAAAGCCATTGCTTTCATTTTAGGATTGTTTCTCTCTCATTCTCCCGCATTCCCTCAAACTCTCCCTATCTTTATTTTTGCAGTCGTGGGGAGAGAGTCTGGGGTCATGTTCATGCTCACCAAGTAGTTTCCTACTGAGCTGCAACCCCAGCCTTGTTACCTCAGGTCCCAGGTACTCGGGAAGCTGAGGGCAGGAGGATCCCAAGAGCAGGCCAGCAAGATCTTCTGCAAATTAAACAAATTAAATATCTCTGCACCCTCTGTCAAGACCGGTTAAGCAAGTTCTCAGTAGTTCCTGCCTCGCAAATACATGTCAGATATATTGGGCCAGAAGGCTGAAGATGATGCTCCAACGTTATAGACAATGTTGGGTGACTGCTCAGGCAGCAAACTGTCTCAGTCATTTTTTTCATTTTGGAAGCTGCTAACCTGCACTTCTGGTTCACTCAGGTATTTAAGTTTTATTCCTTCTCAAATCTCTGATGGGGTCAAAGACCAGATAATTTAGTTCTTTCGATTAAGCTTAGTAGATTAGGGGTGAAGATACTTTTTAGAGCAAGATAGATGTTTTAAGTTAATAGAGATGAGATATGATCGATATTGATCTTCATTCAGAAACTTAGACCCGACAAGATAGGAAAGATGCTTTCTTCAAGTTTGCCGAACACAAATAGTCAAATCACTATAAATGTGACATTTATATAATTCCTGATTGTCTATGGTTCTTCCTGCTGTGTGTAGTTTATTTTATTCATGTGTAATGATATGAATGTATACGTTAAAAAAGAAACATAATAAAAAAAATCTCTGCACCCGTGTGAGTGTGTGGTGATCGCATTCAAGGGACTTCATGGGCCTGAGAGGTTGTCCCTAGGCTCCCATGGGTGCGGCAGCTGAACTTAATGTAAGTTTCAAATAGCACACTCGGGCTGTGAGCACCCATAGCCCTGTTGCCCATCTCCTAACCAAATAGCTGCTCTGCAGTCAGCCAGTTTGTGGAAGCAGGTGTCCAATAAACAGGAGGTGCTTGGATATATGGACGGTGTTGAATGTGAGAGGTGCCCTGTCCTAATGGCCCAGAGAGCAACAGTGACATTGTTGGATAGTCGTGGCGCATGCTTGTTCGTGGGACTTTGTGCTGGTTCCTTTCCTTTCTTTTCTTTTCTCTCCCCACTGCCCATTCCCACAATGTTCCTGAGCTTGGTTTCAAACTCACGAGCTCAAGAAATCCTCCCACCTCAGCGTCCTGAGCAGCTGGGACACAAGTGTGAGATCAATGTCAGTTAATTTTGGTGACACTCTCCTTGAGTCAGAATTCAGTATTTGGTATGCCGGAAAAATCATGCCCTAAAATCCCGAGGGAACTGGCCCTGCAGAAGCCCTGGGTGGTGCCCGTGAAACCTTCGTCTTCTGAACTTTAAGACAGTAAATTTATGTTATAAAAATGCCTTCATGAGCTGGAAAGATGGCTCAGCAGGTAAAGGTGAATGCCCCAATAACTGAGTTTGCTCCATCCCTGAGAACTGCACGGTACAAGGAGTGCACCGACTACCACAAGCTGTCCTCCGACTTCTGCACATGCCTTCTCTCTTCTTTATTTCTTGGTTCATCAAACATCTTGGATTTCTATTAATTAATAGTGTTTGGAACTCAGAATCCTACATCTGAAGATGTAAGATTCACATCTTCACATTCAATTTAAACATTTCTCAGCCAGTAGCATTCCTCATCTATATTCTTTCCTTTATTTTAATTATTTTTAATTTTTTTATTTTCTTCTTTTGAAATACCTACTGCTTGCCAGGTTCTTACACACACACACACACACACACACACACACACACACACACACACTATAAATATGAGCATATAGTATTACATATATTCTCTGTAGCGTTCCCCTTTGTGGTTTCTTAAGA
Organism: Acomys russatus; assembly: GCF_903995435.1. Lineage (NCBI taxonomy): Eukaryota > Metazoa > Chordata > Mammalia > Rodentia > Muridae > Acomys > Acomys russatus. The sequence goes on along the minus strand of NC_067139.1, from coordinate 85,366,182 downwards.
AACATTTTAAAAACACATTAAGTTCCCCCTCTCCTTTGGTGACAGAGTATGGTTATATGGCATGACCTGGTCTTGAACTTAAAATCCTTCTGCATCCTCCTTAAGTGCTAAGACCACAGGTTTGAACCACCACACTGGATCTAAATCACCATTTATGTCTATTTTGTTATATCTTTGTGTATTTCACTTTGAAAGTTTTATTTGATATCTTTTCAAATCTGCACTCTTCTGGTTTTTTCTCTTTATAGAGTTTTCTCCCCATTCTTGCATATTTGAGCTGATTTAACAATCATTGTTTTGCTGCTGCTGGATTATTGGAGCCATGCCAGGTTGAGCCGCACTGCTTGCTGGTTGTGTCTGACGTTCTCTCACTGAGTGGCTCCCTCACACTGGGTCACTTTGCATTTTGAGCTCCTGGTTAGTGGGGCTTCCTTCCTTCTGACACTTCTTCATGGATTCACTATGTGAATTTAACCATAAAGAAAAATTTTAGGTCCAGGGTACATAGCTCAGTGAGACAGCTGTTTGTTGTCCAGCATTTGAGGCCTTGGGCTCTATCCTCTACACCATAAAAATAAAATGGAACAAGCCCTATGGAGATTTGTCTTTAAAGAAAAAGGTGCCACTTCCAGCTTAAAGGGTTAAATATAAATGTAACAAGCCCTGACTCCACCATCTTAACCCCCAAAGCCCTCAGTGCTGAGACTCCACCCTTTTAACCCCCAAAGTTCTCAGTGTTGAGAGGACACGCGCCTTCAATCTTTTAGTTCTCCATTCCTCCTACATGAGAGTAAACGATGATTGAAAATTGACTCCCAACTGAAGGAAGAACTGCCCTAGTGTTGCTGTGTGTGTAGAGATGTCATCTCCCAGTCTAGCACACAGCAGTGACACTGGGAGTCGGGTGGGGAGCTTGTTACACACATTGGTTGCCTTGCACGTCTCTCCGAGATAATTGGTAAGAATATTATTATTGTTGTTATTGTTATCATTATTGTTATTATTGTTGTTGTTATTGATTATTATTATTATTATTATTATTATTATTATTATTATTATTGTTGTTGTTATTGTTACTTTTGGAACCTTCAGCTAAAATGGGAATAAGCACACATTAAAAAACTAAGATAAAAAGTGTGGGGGGAGGAAGTTGTTTTGGATCAAACTGCGCAGACCCCTGTGCCAAAAGTCCACTTCGTCAAAGTGAAACTGAGCGGCTACCTGACTTTAGAGAAACCTGGAGAGACTGTCACAGCCAAAAATATCAGACAGGTTCGTACAAACTAGTATGACTCAGTCCTTACCCTGCAAAGTGGCCCGAGACAGCCTAATGTCAACCCGTGACGGCCCTCTACTTCTCTCTGCCTGTATTCTAGCCCCCACCAGTCCCTTACTAGAACAGCAACTTAGGAATGACACTTATGTTTTTGTTTAAACCCTATTTTGGTGGTAAACCTTCTTCTGATCAGCTCTGGGGATAATTTGGTTTTTCAAAGTTTTCTACTTCTAGAATTACAAATAAAGCCAGTCTACTTTTTCTTTTTTAAGTTAGGACCTCAGCATGTAGCCTTAACTGGCATGAAATTCTTTATGTAGCCCAGGCTGGCCTCTAACTCATCACATCCCCAAGCCACTGAGTCCTGAGTATTGGGACTGTAGAGATTGTACCACTACTTAACTCTCAACTAAGGTCTTAACGTCTTAGCACTCAAGAAGTCAAAGCAGAAGGGTTATAAGTTTGGAAACACTAACAAATGAAAAAAGGATCTTAATAGTTGTGGCTTTGCCCTTTGATACTTGTGAAATGTGACCGGGCCAGTCTACTTAGTGGTAGTTTCAAGGCTTGGGGGACCAAGGTCATTCACATCCGGGCCCTGCATTTGCTTGCAGAGCAGGTCCGTGCTCTGAGTTCTCATGGCTGCTCTCTCTTCCCAGTCAGTGGGTGAGCTTGTCCTGAGCATCCTTTAGAAATCTTCTTGGTAGAGATCTGGGATTTGGTCTTCTGTTGTAGCTCTGAGGGGAGCAGGCTCCCAATGCCCCCAGGCTGCAGCAACACCCCAGGCAACTGGGGCACAATTAGCAATCTCTTCCTATGTTTCTGTCCCTGAGTCCTTCTCCCTCCGTTGGACTTCTATTTTTAAGATCATCCCAGCATTGGAAAGAGCTGTTCCAGTTCATTAGGTCCAGAGATGGATGGGAGGCCATCTTACGCAGCTGGGTTTCCAACAGACGTCATCTTCAGCTGTTGTGCCTCTCAGGGGCCACTGGCTTGAGAAGATGGACATGTACTCACTTGCCTTATTTATTTTTATCTTGGGGATGATCTTACTGTGTAGCCCAGGCAGGCCTCAAAGGCTAGATCCTTCTGTTTCAGCCTCTTCAGTGGTGGGATTACATCGCCTGCCCTGCCTACCAGGGTTTCAAAATTTCTGTTCTGTTGTCTCTCTATGTTGTGCATAGCAAATGAATCTGTGCCACCAGGTCCCAAAGCTGGTCCACAGTAGAGGTTTGAAGTGTAAGGTAGCCTTCAGCCACTATCTGTCTTGTAACAGGAGAGGTATATCACGGTGGTTCAGAGCACATGCTTTGGTCCTGTCCACATCTGTCCAGTTTTAATTGTCATTAATCATTGGCTAGCAAGTTACTGAATTTCTATCTTCCTGGATATAAAATTGGGAAGGGTGGGGAGAGTCGTCCAGTAGAATAGTGTATGTGTGTATGTGTGTGTGTGCGTGTATGTGTGTGTGTGACTCTCTGGGTTCTGTAGCTTCCCCAGCACAACACAAACAAAACAAAAAAAAACCCAAAACAACAACAACAAAAAAACCAAACCAAACCAAACCAAACCAAACCAAAACAAACAAACAAACAAAAAAACAAAAAAAAAAAAAAAAAAAAAAAAGAAAGAAAGAAAGAAAGAAAAGAAAAAAGAGCAAAGCCACACCCTGTGCACAAATTGGGATCATAGTATCTGTTTCACTTGGTCATCATGAAACACACCACACGTAGAGGGCTTAGTATCGGCAGTGCTATACATCATGCCTGCTACTAATAAACAGTGTTCTTGTCACTATTCCATCATTGCTCCAGAGACAAAGAATAGAAATGAAACTGGAGAAATAAAAGAGTAGGTAGGAGCTCCAAATGGGACCTGGGGTCTAGCCATAGAGCTCTGCAGCTGTTGGCTGTAGCTGTGCAGAATTCTCCCAACATTCATTTTCCTTTGTTGTTAAATTATGAACCCCTTACAGGATAAATAAAACCCTGGTATATGGGCAATGTTTGAGTTTTGGCCAGACTAAATCCAAGTGCATACAGACAGGGAACTCACTGTAAGAGCCCTACATTTCTCACACATGTGTGACACCTGCACAGCAAATGGGATGAATGAAACCAGGAGGAAATCCGAGGTCTGAATATAGCAGGGCAGGGCACAGTGGCACAGCTTGGAGGATGTGACTCCACATGCCACCAGAGTGAGAGCTATAGTGTTTGTTTTGGTTTTGTGTGTGTGTGTGTGTGTGTGTGTGTGTGTGTGTGAGAGAGAGAGAGAGAGAGAGAGAGAGAGAGAGAGAGAGAGAGAGAGGGAGAGAGAGGGAGAAAGAGGGAGGGAGGCACAGACACAGACACAGAGAGAGGGAGACATAGAGACAGAGAGAGAGGCAGAGAGAGACAGAGAGAGAAGAGGCAGAGACAGAGACAGAGGCAGAGAGAAAGACAGAGAGAGACAGAGAGAGGTAGACAGAGACACAGAGACAGAGACACAGAGACACAGAGAGACAGACAGAGACAGAGAGACAGACAGACAGAGACAGAGAGAATGGGGACCTTGTTTCTATTGTTTTTACCTTTCTACAGGGTGTAGAACAAGTCCTGCCTGTAGGACCTGTCAGTGATGCTGAGTTCTTGGCTCGTGAAGTGCCCAGTGGGCGGGAAGAAGGGCCGAGTCACTGCTTGGGAGGACCTGGTAAAGGTGGAGGTGGAGTTCTTGTAAGATGGGACTTAATTCTGCTACTTTGAATAAGAATTTGCACTTGAGGTTTCCATTTCAGTAGGAGGGGAAATATAGAATTGGAGAATGAGGAGACTGTGTCTCCCATAATGTCTGTCCTAAGAGTTTCTCTTCAGCAGTAGATGAAACCATTCATGAAGCCAGGACCAACTCTCGCTTAGACATACAGACTGGAACCATATGAATAGTCGACAACATCACTGGTTGCTCCCTGCCCTTCATTTGGAAGTGCCTACCCAACTACATCCTCTGCCACATCTCTTCGTGCCCTGAAGAGATTGCTCATTGCTCAACATGCCTATTTTTTGAGGTAGAGTCTGATTGTGTAGCCAATGCTAGTCTTAAACCTGTGGTGCGCCTGCCTCAGATTTGAGTGCTGGGATTACAGTGTGTGCCACCATCACCTTCGTATATTAACATGCCTTTTTGGGGGGTGGTGGCGGTGGTGGTGGTGTGGGGTGGTTGAGACTGGGTCTCATCATGTGTCCCAAGGTGGCCTCTTGAACTCCCTAGGCAGTACAGTCTACTTCAAATTTGCAGCAATCCTCCTGCCTCTGCTCCCGAGGGCCTGAATTACAGGAGTGCATCACCCACATTTAGTACAGCACACTTGTTTTTGTGGATAAGAAACCCATGGACAAAGAAATTTGCCACAAGAGAGGTGTGTTTATGTAGGTATGTGCTCATGTAGGCCTCAAACATGGGCTGTTACATCACTATGGCTTGCTCTGCTCCATCTCCTGTGCCTGTGGTCATACCATGTAGACTTGGCAAATGTGTCAGCCAGCCAGTTCTCTACCTGTTATCGACAAACTGTAGGAGCTCGGGGAAGTCACTTCCTCCTGTCAAGGAAATTAAATAAAAATATTAACGCTCAAAATGGAGTTGGAAGTGTTCCAGTCAGATCTGATTGCAATAAGCTGCAGGCACACCCACGCCACAGAGCTGCCTCTCAAACATTGATAACCTCTGCTCACCTCCTATACAATGGGCCTCTTCCTCCAAAGCACTCCAGAAACTAGGGGACCCAATCTCTTTGATTTGTTTGTTTTTGGTTTTTCGAGACAGGGCTTCTTTGTGTATCCTTGGCTGTCCTGGACTCTCTTTGTAGACCAGACTGGCCTGGAACTCACAGTGATTCTCCCTGCCTCTGCCCTCTGAGTGCCAGGATTAAAGGTGTGCGCCACCACCACCTGGCACCAATCTCTTTCTTAAAAGACACACACTTTCAGACAGCAACAATGGTGATTCCTGACTAAAAGGTGATGTCATTTCTATGACTGAAAACTATTGGTACAGCTATGATTTGGTCAAATCTCTCAGCGTACTTTTACAGCTGCTTGAGTCTGTGGCTTCCTAGGCTGTTAACTCTACAGTCAAATAAGTAGAATTTTCCTCACTCTCAGGTAGGTTGATTTCATTCATAAGGGAATATCCCCTGGAGCTTGGCTTCATTTATAAAATTAGGGTTGGAAGATAATAAAATACAACAAACTTTATTTGAAGATCTTGTTTTGTTTTGTTTTGTTTCAGTCTCATTACATAGCTCAGGGTGGCTTGGAACTTTTAATTCTCCTGTGTCACCTTCCCAAGTTTAACTAGACTTACTTTTGCAATTTTAAAACAGAGTAAGCACCCTAGTCAGCTGAGCAGATTTAATCCTCTAAAACAAAGAGGCTCTCAGCAGAGAAGCAGAGGAGTGGAGTAATGTTTCCAAGTCGCCTCCTTTGTAATAGGCAGGTAGGTGACTGGGAAAGGGACAAGGGACGGACAGATGCATGGCAAGCTGGTAAGGTTGTTTCAGGTCCCTTTTGGGGGTTTGGAATTAAAGCAGAGGGAAACCTGGTATCATGCAGACTCTAATTGGCTCATCTGGGAAATCTGGCTAACATCGATCTTGACTCTTCAAAGGCAGATAACTCATCTTCTGTCTGTCAAGGAGAACTTTCACAAGCGACTCCATCTCGAGCCCAGCGCAGAAGCTTTGTCTAAAATGCCACTTTCCTGGTTTCGTTTTAGCAGGGCTTAGTCATACCAGCTGAGTCCTCCTGACATCAATTCCAGCTGGGCTGCTTCCCATCTCATACCTGAAAGTTGACACAGGGAAGAAATATTTATGGAGAGCTCATTTTGCAGGGCTGGGGAGGGTAAGTCCGTCCCATCCCCATGCCCACATGAAGCTGGGTGCAGTGGTCTGTGTTTGTTGTCACAGTGCTGGGAAGGCAGAGCCAGGCAGATCCCCGAGGCTCACTGGCTGATCTGACCATGCAGCACCTTCTGCGTCTCACTAGTTTTGAGTGCTGTTACCTAAAGTTCCTGCTTTTCTTTCATCCTGATACTAATATCCTTTGGATTCATTCCCGGTGCTCATAAACCCTTCCTCATCTTTTGTCACTGTCTTTCTATTTCTCTATGTCAGACATGCTTTTCTTGCCCTCAGAGAGCTTAAGCACAGTGATGCTCTATGCAGACCCTGATGTGTTGGGGTTTTGTTTTTGATAACCAGGAGGCGGGAGAAGGCTGGTGGGGCTGTGCAGGAAGACCAATTACTGAGAATATCCCTACATGGCCTTTTATGGGGTGGGGGAGGCTACAGGTAGTTTTCTGACTTCTGATTAAGCTGGACCGTTTTAGGGAGCTGCAGGGATAGGACACCTTGACTCTTACGGACCAAATAAAAAGGTCTTTTCTGCTTTCTTCTACGGCTTCCTGGAAAGCCTTGTGTTCCATGTGTGTCCTGCCCAGCACTCATTTAAGCCATGGATGACTCATTTTCTCTGAAGTGGTTACACGTTCACAAGAACCTGGGATGACTTTGCCCTTGGACTATGAAAAGTTTTTCATTGCTATTGATGATCCAGAATCTTGCTGTTTTTTTGGTTTTTTTTTGTTGTTGTTGTTAAAGTCTTAGAAGCTGGGCCCGATGGGCCTCTTCTTCACTGAGCTACTCTGGAGGCTGAGCCAAGAGAATAAGTTGAGGAGTTCAAGGACAGCCTGGGCTAAGCAGCCAGGGCTCTTATAGATCAGATTTTGAGATAATTGTAAGAAATTGTTGGAAGAAATCTAGCCCACCCACTCACGGTGATTCCTATAGAGGTAGTGGGGGTTCTGGAACCTTCCCAGCTCATACTTTATTGGGACGAGAAGTTAAGGGGCCTCACTGGAAGATGGTTGGGTGCTTCATCCTCTATGCCTAGCAGATGTCACAGTCAGACTGAGTTAGGATCAGTGATGGAGTTCCTGCGTAGTATGCACGGAGCCCTGAATTGCATCCCTCAAGTTGCAAAACCAAAGAAAACCAACAAAACAAAACAAAACAAAAACACCATAGGCCAGAAGAGAGTCACTGAATGCACATTAATGCAACATCATCATTAAAATCTTGAATTTGGGGGAGTGAGGTGGAGAGAGGATGGTGGTACAGGTTCCAGGGTACACAAGATAATGTGCATTTCAATAGAGTTAGTGTAGAGGGTTTTGAATGTTCCCAGTGCAAATAAATTGTCTCTAGGTGGTGATATAGACTTTATTAATTTCATCTGTATATCTATCCACTTATAATGCAATAAGCTCTTGTATTATTGAAGGTAAATTAGTAGATTTGATAAGTGACGTAACACAATGAATGTTGATTTCTCATGTGAGGAGGCAGGAGGTAGTAGGAGGGAGGGGATTTCCTCACAGTCCTTCAGGAAGCAGGTTCCGGGAGGCTCTCCCAGGTGGCCTCACCCAGTGTTTCCACATTCTTCCTGGGGAAGCAGGCAGAGAGGGGTGAGGGTAAGCTTGTCATGCCTGCCCACATTGGTGGCCCAAACGACTTCAGAAGGCTCCATCCAGCTGCAAAGGGCCGTGGAATGAGGAAATGGTGTCCTTGGCAGATGTTTCCAGAAACAGCTGTGCGTTCTGGAGGTTCTTTGGTTGCTAGGCCATGGAGCTGACACTGAGGGCAGTGAGAAGGTTTCGATTCCTCTAAGGAAATTAGTAATGCTCACCTCCCCCCAAAAGACTGAGATCTCCAAAGAAATTCATCTAAACCTCAGGCTATTTCCCCAAAATGTAGTTTTTACCAGCCACTGCTCTGATGGAGACCCCCAGGATCTTCTGCTGCCCCAATTCTCTGCTCTGTTGTTTTGTATTCTTGAAGTCCATCCAAGCTCTGCTCCACAGACACAAGAAGATAGCTGGGGATTTGGCCAATTCTCATAAATCCCTCATCCTTTGATCCTGTTTCAAAATGTTTCTTTTGGTTCTAGGCCAGCTAGGTTCTCAATCTGTGAGTCTTGACCCCTTGTGGGTGGGGTCAAATGACCCTTTCACAGGCATCCCCTAAGATTTTTGGGCAACATAGATAAATTTGTAACAGTAGCAAAATTATAGTTATGAAATATTTTATGGTTATGGGTCAACGCAACATGAGGAACCGTATTAGAGGATCTCAGCATTTAGGAGGGTTGAGAAGCACTGTTGTAGATTCCTAAGCAGAGAGAGCTACTAGCCCACTCTTGCTTGTCTTTGCTTTGTGGTTTTCATATGGCACTCTTTCCTCCGTGTGTGTGTGTGTGTGTGTGTGTGTGTGTGTGTGTGTGTGTGTTGGGTATCTATCTCTCACCTGCTGAGTGAGAAGATCTGCCCACGGATTCACACCCTCCAGGCCACTTTTGTAGCTGGTCTTGTCTCCTTTTGGTTTTTGGAGATAGGGTCTCACACTGTAGCCCAAACTGGCTCAAACTCGTGGTAATCCTTCTCCCTCAGATTTCCCATGTGCTGAGATTACAGCCCTCAAACAACAAAGTGGCGGCTTTTCACCTCAAACCTCTCTTCTGCAGAGTTCTAGGCTTCATGCTTAGCAGCTACATGCAATCCGGTTTGGGACCCCAGGCTGTGCATGCCATCTGGTGGTAGTAATGAGTAACTGCATGGTTGCAGTTTCCAAAGGTACAAGTTTGACCGGCTGTGGGCTGATGCACTTGCCAGGTGTCTTTGCTGGGCGAGATGGCTCAGTGGTTAAGAACACTCGCTACTCTTCCAGAGATCCTGAGTTCAATTCCTGGCACCCACATGGCAGCTCACAACTGTCTGTAACTCCAGTTCCAGAGGATGCGACAGCCTCTCACAGACATACATGCAGTCAAAACACCAATGCAAAACAAAACAAAACAAAACAAAACAAGAATACCAGCACAGCACTTGAGCCTGTGCTAAGGGCAGTTTCCTGCCTTTGCACCCAGAGTG